>NC_056750.1:80769488-80806988 GCF_019279795.1 Protopterus annectens
CACCAGCTTAAATATAAACCCCTATGTCACTAGATGGGTTGCAAACTGGCTCAAGGACAGAACCCACATGGTTAGAATTGCTGAAGCCATGTCAGACTCCAAACCAGTTACAAGTGGCGTCCCACAAGGCTCAGTCCTGGGACCTCTCTTGTTCGGTATATATTTCTCGGCAGTACAGGCCAACATGGAAGGACTGTGGCTGACCAAGTTCGCAGATGACTGCAAACTGGGCGCCATAATCAACTCTCCAGCCGACACAAGCATCCTCCAAAAGGGCCTCATAGAAACAGCGAACTGGTGCCAGAGCCATGGCCTCAAGCTAAACGCCAAAAAGTGTATAGTCATCCCCTTTGGCAAAAACAAAGTGCCCACAAATTACCACATAGGTGGTAATCCATTAAGTACAGAAGAAGTCATTAGGGACCTGACCACGTGACCAAAGTGGTTAGAAAAACATTTTATATAGCCCACCTAATCATGAAGGGATTTACATCTAGATCAGGGGAGGTCATCGTGCCTCTTTACTCATCCCTCATCAGGCCCATAATTGAGTACAATGCCCCTTTTGGGATGTACCTTACCAGACACCTGCTGCAACTGAAAAGACCCCAAAAATACCTCACCAAAAGGATCAAAGGGCTCAAACAGATGCCATATGCTGCCCGGTTAAAGAAACTCCAGCTCTACTCAGTGGCATACCGCCTGCTCAGAGGTGACCTGTGCCTGACGTATAAAGCCATGTCCAAGCCGGAATTAATGGACATGCTGCACCTCAGAAAATCCAAATCCCATTGAGCTACACACAAGAAAGACTAGAACCTCAGCACTGAAATAAATAGGACATGCTGGAGCGACAGATTCATAACCCAGAGGCTCCCTTCACTCTGGAATAAAATCTCAGTCCAGGTTAGGCAGAGTCCCTCATTGACTCTCTTCAAGAGGAATCTTGATGAGTGGATGGGAGATCGTAGGTTTACCCCGGGTATCACTTCTGTGTCACTGTTAGATAGAGGCATAGTATACTAACCTCGAAAAAGGGCATAGCAAAATTAATTTAAAATGGGTGGTGAAAGCCAAACACATTCTGGCTAGGCTTATAAATGCCCTAGGGCAGATAGCCTAGTATGAACCTATGAACCTATGTTCATATACATATATATTCATATACATATACATACATATACATATATACACATACGTATACGTATACATATATAACGAATGCAATTCCTTGAGTGAAACAGGATTATCACAATTGCTGCTAAGAATTCTAGCTCATGTTGCTAGCTTCATACTCTGAATTAACCATAAAATAAAAGAAAAGAAGACAAAGAAAAGTTATCAAGTCTCGTTAGATAATCATGCAAGGAAGTTCTGAACCGTTTGGAGCAGTAAGTCCTTAGGTGGCCCAACTTGCCTATTGCTAGGACTTGCAACCAAACAATACATATCCCTTTGGGACTGCAAGCAGGACATACCTGTAGCATGTATTGCATCACAGTGCATCTTACATCATGAGCTACCAGCACTGCAAAATCTGCATGTCAATAGCATGCAGAATATGTCCGGCTTGTTGTCTTATTGTCAGAGTTAGTGCTGGTAGCATTATTGATCTTGTTGTCTTATTGTCAGAGTGCTTGTAGCATTACTGACCTTGTTGTCTTATTGTCAGAGTTAGTGCTTGTAGCATTACTGACGCAGGGCTGAAGGTGTTTGCACTAGCTAATGAGTCAGCTACATATTCTGCAGGGTGCAAGGGGTGGTGTGATGGAACAGCTCATATGCTATTTCTGAAAAAAATAACCTCCATGTTATAGTAAGTCTATTCTCAGGTTAGAAGGTCCAACCTCAAGCCAGTAATTGCATTAACATGACACGATGTGGTTGAAGATAAAGCATGCATATCATTTGCTATGCATAGAAAAGCCTGTCCCACTATCATATTATTTCCTGTGAGTCCTGGGGAAAAAAGAACAACTACTGACTAAACAGGACAGAGATCGTGCAACTGACCAGGTGCTTCCCCATGCACCTGGTGATTATCTTCGTGTAATTTTTGTACAATGGCCTCACTGTCCTGCTGGTATAGCTCAGTGGAAAAACTAACAGGCAAACAAGTGACAGAGGACACTGGACATCAAGGATGAAGAGAATACCGGATGGATGCCGACGTAAAACCAGGGAGCATATAAATCGATAACAAGAAACAAGACTTATCATAACGGAATAGTAAACTAGCATGGAAGAACGCTAACCTGCTCTTTAAGGCAGTGCACAGCTAGCAGCATCAGACAGTAGGGTTTACCTAGAAACACTGCTCTACACAATGTCCATGCATAATAAGGAAGGGAGGAAAAGGTGGAGACACCGTCGCTTCACAGCAGTCATCTGAAAGGTTTCCAAGCTGATGTCACTGATAACTTAATAAACATTTATTAAATAACACAGAGTCAGTTAAAAATTGCATTAAAAAACTTGCCATATAATTGATGGGATTTAAAGCTGTTCTCATTAAGTGAAATTGTTTCTTTTTTTCCATCATCTCTTCAGTCCAAAGATTTTAGTCTGCATAAAGCTAAGTTGGGGCTGAGAGAGAAATCTTCAATAAGAATTTGATGCAAGGATCCCACGCAGTGTTGAAAAGAAAATGTCAGAGCAGAGTCATACTGCCGTGCTCCTAAACAATGATGGGGCTTTCATGCAAGCATTCCTTTCAAATAGGAAAGATCTTTTTATCTGCAGTGCTAAAATCATGAGAATTTACAGAGGAATGTAAATATAACTCTAGCTGACAATGATGTGACATAAAAGCAATGCTTGGATTAGTAAGATATTAACAGATTTTTATTCATTCATTTCTATTATAGCATAGGGAATTTGAAAAGTGCTGTAAGAAACATGCCCTCCTAAGAACAAATAAAATGCTCAATATTTTATATGACACTTATGTTAAAGCATATTAAAATAATGCAGTGCTATTATACATTTAGGAGGCGTTTATCGTGCTGCAATTTGTCCCATAAAAAATGCACAATAAATTAATTTTCTTAATTTGATGAATCTGTTACTCAACCCCCCCCCCCCCCATTTGACGTACCTTAAAAAATTCATTTTTTTTTTTAATTCATACTGTGACCATACAGAAGCAGGATTAGCCTAGGACAAAAATGCAGTTTTCTGATAAATTATAAACAGTCTATTTGATGAAAGCACCGAGAGGTCAGGTAATAGAAGAGAAAAATTAGGCTCCTCAACAATAATAAAATATGAGTTTTCTGTCAGGACCAGAGGTGATGCTTCCTTTATTTTAACACATCTTATAAGAATTAGAATAACACAAAAAAACAGATATTACTTCAGTACAACAGTAACATTTCAACACATCAGACTATATACATAGGAAAGGCTTTAAAGGCAATTGTGCTGTAACACTGAGCATAGTGGCCTTTCATATTTTTGTAAATATATTACCATCTGGTATAACTACTTTTTTCTCATATTTTTGCATAATATGCAAGTACTTGTTTCCAGCTTGGTGATCTTCTAGTTTCCAGTCTGAATCTGAAAAATCTGTTCACATCCGCCACTTTTTATGTATTGGATTCTCCAATTCCTTCATTAATACTTCATTAGGACTAAATACAAATGCCAGCGCTCTGACTTGTATTTTCTCACTGGACCATCCTGTTCCTTTAGCCTCTAATCTTAACGTACAGATTTACCAGGACTGAAATAGTCTCCTTTTTTAAAATACACTTCTGTCAGAGAAGCATTGTTTCCATCTTTCATGAGCCCTTTGAGACTCCATAAGCATGCATTATATTCCTACATTTGGCATCTCAGTTCTCTGACAACTGGAATTAATCAGTCTTTCCTCTCACGTCTGTGCACACCAAGTACCAGACATTAAAAATCCTCATGCACTGGTCTCATATGCACATCCACTTTTTCAATGCTAAGCAGTTCTCCCTAATATCTTTCCATGTTAATGTGTTTAAGTCACATTCTCTTTAAGCACCTACCTTAATCATTGACATATTCTAGCACTGAAGCTTTTTCCTGCATCTCAGTTCTTTGTATATTATTGCATTCTTGAATGTTCAATGAAATATGAAAGCAAGAGTGTTACCACACACGTAGCTTGGGCTACCTAGCAAATTGTTACTTTCCATGTAAATTCATTCTGGTGAGCAAGTATGCATGTTTTCAACAACTCATTGCGCTGTGTACATTAGGATCAGACAACCAGAAAGGCAAACAGGTATATATAAGTACTTAACAGCAAGATCTATTGAAAATCTAAAATCAGCACATACCAAGGACTAAGATACAGAGTTATCTCCCCTACTTCAGAGGGTATTTGTGATCATGTTTTTTACTAGTGAAACAAAACTACAAAAATGAATGGTTTACATAAACAAAACATTTAACAAGCTAAGTACTCAGAAAACAAAACCACAATGTAATAAACACAACCACTGCAGATATGCTAATGCATTTTTCATGTAGATTCAAGAAAAACACATTCTAGTAACAGAAAAATATTCTTGTTTTCAGTGTTGTCTTCACTTCTTCTTACAGAGAAGAAACTAGTTATATTTGCTTTATAACAGACCACATTTTAAGTCAGAACAAATGCCAACAACTATTTTGACCTAGCAGAGAGATTCATTTCATGTTCTGAACATTCAGTGCATTCAACCCACCAAAATAATATACTCACTCTGAATGAAAACCAGGTAATGCAACCTGACAGACTATGAAGTCAAATGCCCGTGGCAGCTTATATTCAGTGCCTATGAATGTGATGTCATGTTTTAATCCCATTAGATCATTTTTCTCAAAGGTTAAAGTATTTACCTTATAGACAAGAGGTACAAAGTTTGATCCTCACTAAGGAGAAATTGCAGAAAGGCAGTTAGCTATAAACAAAATTATACATGCACTGTTGGGTATACATTTTATTTAAGAATGTCATTCTTTTATTAGTAATTTCTTTACAGTTCTTTGTCAAAGTTGTCTGGGCTATATTTCTAGGGACCGTCAAGGCAGTTTTTGTGCTAGCATATTTCCGGTGACAATAATTGTTATTTTTCTATTGAAACATATATGATTTTAACTGCTTATGCAAAGGCAGCTCAGTTAAGATATATTCTGAACATGTGATAAATCTTTTGTACTGAAAATACAGCATATATCCAGCCATTACAAAAGTCAAACAAAATGAAGTTTGTTCCCCTTTTCATGCTAATATTGTTTTAGGCCTGTTTGGGGTCCCTACCAGCAGGTGCTTGTATCTCTGAAGTAGCATGGCATTCTCCAGTAAAATGATCTCAACAGCATATCTGGAAATCTGGTTATAAACTGTACGTATGTTGTAGTTTGGGCACAAAGATAATGAAGCAGATGTCCCTATGAGAAAAATAAAGGATATGTACAAATATAATCCAGAGTTAGGGAACATTTTTAGTAAGCATGTTGTCCATCTATAACAACAAATAAGAATTGTAGAATGCAAAACATTAGTTTTCTCAGTTTTTCAAGAAATGCCACAAAAATATTTGCCTCCACTGTGCGCCAATTGCATTCTGAGAACAAAGCTCTTGTGACTAAAGAAGCTTCATAACTTATCTACACATAAAAGTCATGATGATTTTCTTACTGTGCACCAATTGCATTCTGAGAACAAGCCTCTTGTGACTAAAGAAGCTTCATAACTTATCTACACATAAAAGTCATCATGATTTTCTTACTGTGTAATGACTGCATTCTGAGAACAAACCTCTTGTGACATAAAGAAGCTTCATAACTTATCTACACATAAAAGTCATGATGATTTTCTTACTGTGCACTGATTGCATTCTGAGAACAAACCTCTTGTGACTAAAGAAGCTTCATAACTTATATACACATAAAAGTCATGATGATTTTCTTACTGTGCACTGATTGCATTCTGAGAACAAACCTCTTGTGACTAAAGAAGCTTCATAACTTATCTACACATAAAAGTCATGATGATTTTCTTACTGTGCACTGATTGCATTCTGAGAACAAAGCTCTTGTGACTAAAGAAGCTTCATAACTTATATACACATAAAAGTCATGATGATTTGTTACTGTGCACTGATTGCATTCTGAGAACAAAGCTCTTGTGACTAAAGAAGCTTCATAACTTATCTGCACAAAAAATTCATCATGATTTTCTTACTGTGCACTGATTGCATTCTGAGAACAAACCTCTTGTGACTAAAGAAGCTTCATAACTTATCTACACATAAACGTCATGATGATTTTATTACTGTGCACTGATTGCATTCTGAGAACAAAGCTCTTGTGACTAAAGACACTTCATAACTTATATAAACATAAAAATCATGATGATTTTCTTACTGTGTAATGATTGCATTCTGAGAACAAACCTCTTGTGACTAAAGAAGTTTCATAAGTTATCTACACATAAAAGTCATGATGATTTTCTTACTGTGCACTGATTGCATTCTGAGAACAAAAATCTTGTGACTAAAGAAGCTTCATAACTTATCTACACATAAAAGTCATGATGATTTTATTACTGTGCACTGATTGCATTCTGACAACAAACCTCTTGTGACTAAAGAAGCTTCATAACTTATCTACACATAAAAGTCATGATGATTTTTTTACTGTGCACTGATTGCATTGTGAGAACAAACCTCTTGTGACATAAAGAAGCTTCATAACTTATCTACACATAAAAGTCATGATGATTTTCTTACTGTGTACCAATTGCATTCTGAGAACAAGCCTCTTGTGACTAAAGAAGCTTCATAACTTATCTACACATAAAAGTCATCATGATGTTCTTACTGTGTAATGATTGCATTCCGAGAACAAACCTCTTGTGACATAAAGAAGCTTCATAATTTATCTACACATAAAAGTCATGATGATTTTCTTTCTGTGCCCTGATTGCATTCTGAGAACAAACCTCTTGTGACTAAAGAAGCTTCATAACTTATCTACACATAAAAGTCATGATGATTTTCTTACTGTGCACTGATTGCATTCTGAGAACAAGCCTCTTGTGACATAAAAAAGCTTCATAATTTATCTACACATAAAAGTCATGATGATTTTCTTACTGTGCACCAATTGCATTCTGAGAACAAAGCTCTTGTGACTAAAGAAGCTTCATAACTTATATACACATAAAAGTCATGATGATTTTTTACTGTGCACTGATTGCATTCTGAGAACAAATCTCTTGTGAATAAAGAAGCTTCATAACTTATCTGCACATAAAAGTCATCATGATTTTCTTATTGTGCAGATTGCATTCTGAGAACAAACCTCTTGTGACTAAAGAAGCTTCATAACTTATCTACACATAAACGTCATGATGATTTTATTACTGTGCACTGATTGCATTCTGAGAACAAACCTCTTGTGACTAAAGAAGCTTCATAACTTATCTACACATAAACGTCATGATGATTTTATTACTGTGCACTGATTGCATTCTGAGAACAAACCTCTTGTGACTAAAGAAGCTTCATAACTTATCTACACATAAAAGTCATGATGATTTTCTTACTGTGCACTGATTGCATTCTGAGAACAAAGCTCTTGTGACTAAAGACACTTCATAACTTATCTACACATAAAAGTCATCATGATTTTCTTACTGTGTAATGATTGCATTCTGAGAACAAACCTCTTGTGAGTAAAGAAGCTTCATAAGTTGTCTACGCATAAAAGTCATGATGATTTTCTTACTGTGCACTGATTGCATTCTGAGAACAAACCTCTTGTGACTAAAGAAGCTTCATAACTTATCTACACATAAAAGTCATGATGATTTTATTACTGTGCACTGATTGCATTCTGAGAACAAACCTCTTGTGACTAAAGAAGCTTCATAACTTATCTGCATATAAAAGTCATGATGATTTTCTTACTGTGCACCGATTGCATTCTGAGAACAAACCTCTTGTGATGAAAGAAGCTTCATAACTTATCTATACATAAAAGTCATGATGATTTTCTTACTGTGCGCCGATTGCATTCTGAGAACAAACCTCTTGTGACTAAAGAAGCTTCATAACTTATCTACACATAAAAGTCATCATGAGTTTCTTACTGTGCGCTAATTACACTCTGGGAACAATCCTCTTGTGACTAAAGAAGCTTCATAACTTATCTACACATAAAAGTCATGATGATTTTTTACTGTGCACTGATTGCATTGTGAGAACAAACCTCTTGTGACATAAAAAAGCTTCATAACTTATCTACACCTAAAAGTCATGATGATTTTCTTACTGTGCACCAATTACATTCTGAGAAGAAGCCTCTTGTGACTAAAGAAGCTTCATAACTTATCTACACATAAAAGTCATCATGATTTTCTTACTGTGTAATGATTGCATTCTGAGAACAAACCTCTTGTGACATAAAGAAGCTTCATAATTTATCTACACATAAAAGTCATGATGATTTTCTTACTGTGCCCTGATTGCATTCTGAGAACAAACCTCTTGTGACTAAAGAAGCTTCATAACTTATCTACACATAAAAGTCATGATGATTTTCTTACTGTGCACTGATTGCATTCTGAGAACAAGCCTCTTGTGACATAAAGAAGCTTCATAATTTATCTACACATAAAAGTCATGATGATTTTCTTACTGTGCACCAATTGCATTCTGAGAACAAAGCTCTTGTGACTAAAGAAGCTTCATAACTTATATACACATAAAAGTCATGATGATTTTTTACTGTACACTGATTGCATTCTGAGAACAAAGCTCTTGTGACTAAAGAAGCTTTATAACTTATCTGCACATAAAAGTCATCATGATTTTCTTATTGTGCACTGATTGCATTCTGAGAACAAACCTCTTGTGACTAAAGAAGCTTCATAACTTATCTACACATAAACGTCATGATGATTTTATTACTGTGCACTGATTGCATTCTGAGAACAAACCTCTTGTGACTAAAGAAGCTTCATAACTTATCTACACATAAAAGTCATGATGATTTTTGTACTGTGCACTGATTGCATTCTGAGAACAAAGCTCTTGTGACTAAAGACACTTCATAACGTATCTACACATAAAAGTCATCATGATTTTCTTACTGTGTAATGATTGCATTCTGAGAACAAACCTCCTGTGACTAAAGAAGCTTCATAAGTTATCTACACATAAAAGTCATGATGATTTTCTTACTGCGCACTGACTGCATTCTGAGAACAAACCTCTTGTGACTAAAGAAGCTTCATAACTTATCTACACATAAAAGTCATGATGCTTTTATTACTGTGCACTGATTGCATTCTGAGAACAAACCTCTTGTGACTAAAGAAGCTTCATAACTTATCTACACATAAAAGTCATGATGATTTTTTTTACTGTGCACTGATTGCATTCTGAGAACAAAGCTCTTGTGACTAAAGACACTTCATAACTTATCTACACATAACAGTCATCATGATTTTCTTACTGTGTAATGATTGCATTCTGAGAACAATCCTCTTGTGACTAAAGAAGCTTCATAACTTATCTACACATAAAAGTCATGATGATTTTCTTACTGTGCACCGATTGCATTCTGAGAACAAACCTCTTGTGACTAAAGAAGCTTCATAAGTTATCTATACATAAAAGTCATGATGATTTTCTTACTGTGCGCCAATTGCATTCTGAGAACAAACCTCTTGTGACTAAAGAAGCTTCATAACTTATCTACACATAAAAGTCATCATGAGTTTCTTACTGTGCACTAATTGCACTCTGAGAACAATCCTCTTGTGACTAAAGAAGCTTCATAACTTATCTACACATAAAAGTCATGATGATTTTTTTACTGTGCACTGATTGCATTGTGAGAACAAACCACTTGTGACATAAAGAAGCTTCATAACTTATCTACACATAAAAGTCATCATGATTTTCTTACTGTGCACTGATTGCATTCTGAGAACAAACCTCTTGTGACTAAAGAAGCTTCATAACTTATCTACACATAAAAGTCATGATGATTTTCTTACTGTGCACTGATTGCATTCTGAGAACAAAGCTCTTGTGACTAAAGAAGCTTCATAACTTATCTACACATAAAAGTCATGATGATTTTCTTACTGTGCACTGATTGCATTCTGAGAACAAACCTCTTGTGACTAAAGAAGCTTCATAACTTATCTACACATAAAAGTCATGATGATTTTCTTACTGTGCACCGATTGCATTCTGAGAACAAACCTCTTGTGACTACAGAAGCTTCATAACTTATCTACACATAAAAGTCATGATGATTTTATTACTGTGCACTGATTGCATTCTGAGAACAAAGCTCTTGTGACTAAAGAAGCTTCATAATTTATCTACACATAAAAGTGATCATGATTTTCTTACTGTGCACTGATTGCATTCTGAGAACAAATGTCTAAAGAAGCTTCATAACTTATATACACATAAAAGTCATGATGATTTTATTATTGTGCACTGAATGCATTCTGAGAAAAAAGCTCTTGTGACTAAAGAAGCTTCATAACTTATCTACACATAAAAGTCATGATGATTTTCTTACTGTGCACAGATTGCATTCTGAGAACAAAGCTCTTGTGTCTAAAGAAGCTTCATAACTTATCTACACATAAAAGTCATGATGATTTTATTACTGTTCACTGATTGCATTCCGAGAACAAAGCTCTTGTGTCTAAAGAAGCTTCATAACTTATCTACACATAAAAGTCATGATGATTTTATTACTGTGCACTGATTACATTCTGAGAATAAAGCTCTTGTGACTAAAGAAGCTTCATAACTTATCTACACATGAAAGTCATGATGATTTTATTACTGTGCACTGATTGCATTCTGAGAACAAAGCTCTTGTGACAAAAGAAGCTTCATAACTTATCTACACATAAAAGTCGTCATGATTTTCTTACTGTGCACTGATTGCATTCTGACAACAAAGATCTAGTGACTAAAGAAGCTTCATAACTTATCTACACATAAATGTCATGAGTTTCTTACTGTGCACTGATTGCATTCTGAGAACAAAGCTCTTGTGACTAAAGAAGCTTCATAACTTATCTACACATAAAAGTCATCATGATTTTCTTACTGTGCACTGATTGCATTCTGAGAACAAAGCTCTTGTGTCTAAAGAAGCTTCATAACTTATCTACACATAAAAGTCATGATGATTTTATTACTGTGCACTGATTGCATTCTGAGAACAAAGCTCTTGTGACTGAAGAAGCTTCATAACTTATCTACACATAAACGTCATGATGATTGTCTTACTGTGTAATGATTGCATTCTGAGAACAAACCTCTTGTGACAAAAGAAGCTTCATAACTTATCTACACATAAAAGTCATCATGATTTTCTTACTGTGCGCCGATTGCATTCTGAGAACAAAGCTCTTGTGACTAAAGAAGCTTCATAACTATCTATACATAAAAGTCATGATGATTGTCTTACTGTGCACTGATTGCATTCTGAGAACAAAGATCTTGTGACTAAAGACGCTTCATAACTTATCTACACATAAAAGTCATCATGATTTTCTTACTGTGCACCGATTGCATTCTGAGAACAAAGCTCTTGTGACTAAAGAAGCTTCATAACTTATATACACATAAAAGTCATCATGATTTTATTACTGTGCACTGATTGCATTCTGAGAACAAACCTCTTGTGACTAAAGAAGCTTCATAACTTATCTACACAAAAAAGGCATCATGATTTTCTTACTGTGCACTGATTGCATTCTGAGAATAAACCTCTTGTGACTAAAGAAGTTTCATAACTTATCTATACATAAAAGTCATGATGATTTTATTACTGTGCACCGATTGCATTCTGAGACCAAACCTCTTGTGACATAAAGAAGCTACATAACTTATCTATACATAAAAGTCATCATGATTTTATTACTGTGCACCGATTGCATTCTGTGAACAAACCTCTTGTGACATAAAGAAGCTTCATAACTTATCTACACATAAAAGTCGTGATGATTTTCTTACTGTGCACTGACTGCATTCTGAGAACAAAGCTCTTGTGACTAAAGAAGCTTCATAAGTTATCTACTTATAAAAGTCATGATGATTTTCTAACTGTGCACTGACTGCATTCTGAGAACAACGCTCTTGTGACTAAAGAAGCTTCATAACTTATATACACATAAAAGTCATCATGATTTTCTTACTGTGTAATGATTGCAGTCTGAGAACAAAGCTTTTGTGACTAAAGAAGCTTCATAACTTATCTACACATAAAAGTCATGATGATTTTATTACTGTGCGCCAATTGCATTCTGAGAACAAGCCTCTTTTTAGTGGAAAGAGTTTGAGCTTCCCATGGGGGGTGTTCCTGCCCTGTATAAGACTAGTCGATTAAGAGAAATACAACCTGCCCATTGTGAAATATTTCACTTTGTTTAATACACAGGGGTGGCTCTTGAAAAACATAGATCCATGGTCATTCAATTATAATAATATAACAGTAAGCCATCTTGAGTCTAAGACTGGGGCACATACCACATTAGTTCCTTTTGACTGGCTAAGCATGGCTCAGTTGTTTGTGAATAAAATTAAAAAAAAACTTCCCATATTAATGTATTCAGAATGCTTTCCATGTAGACTCTTCTGTTAACCCATGATCAAGTGAATTAATAAACTGATTAGTAAGTTAATTTCAGGCAGACTAATCCTGCCTCTCCTCTTATCACGTCTTGACTGGGTGCACTACAATGTATCAGAGACTGTATATCCTCATATCCATGTCCACTTTTTCAATGTTAAGCATTTCTCCGGAAGTTACTTTCTTAAAATATTAAGGATTTTATTAATTCTCAGCAGGACATGTTTTTTATGGCAACTTAACTCTGATTAAATGAACAAAATGTTTCCTATGGGAATTTATTGGGCTTGTCAAACATAGACACACAAACAAATGCAGACTTATTTATTTATTTGCATTTGTCTACTGGGAAATTCCAACTGGGCAGAGGCTCCTTTTCAATGGAGGGCTTGGGAAAAAAGCTCTATCAAAACATTACCCAAAGATTAAAATATAAAATTACTAAATGGCAGAGAGATTTCCAACAAAGGTAAGTGTTACAAATTTGAAAAAAATAGAATTTTGCACCTCTTTGGTATAATAATAATGCATTTAAAATTATTTGACAGAAATCAAATTGTTAGGATAGTAAAAACACCCCTCGACCCCAATAAACAAGAACATACCATATATGAAAAAATATATTCAGGGAGGTACTATTTCCCCACCACTGCCACAGTCCTCACCAGGCCTGCATCAGCCTCAGTAAACTCTCAGTCACTGGTTTAAGCAGGATGAATGGAAAAACCATGGAAAAACAAAGATAAGAAAAACCACAAAAGCTGGAACGCTGCAACAAATTTATTCCGGTACCTCGGCAGAATGCCTTCAAAGGCATTCTGCCGAGGTACCGGAATAAATTTGTTGCAGCGTTCCAGCTTTTGTGGTTTTTCTTATTTAAGCAGGATGAAGACAGAAGCTTGCTCACTGTTGGCAGTTGTACACTCAGTATCACATGACATGCCTAGCAAACTTGGCTGAACTACAGCCCAGCTTCAAAGTCTGTTTTGGTTCTTTTTTAAGTTGTTAGATAAACTATTTAGCCAACTCTGCTAAGCAGTTTCTCTCTAATGGAATGAAAATGAATTTGATGGTGGGTCCATATACGTACATATTACTCAAAAAATGTATCTTGTTGTTGTTTGTCTTTCGGCTTTCCCGGTTAGGGGTCGCCACAGCGGAACTCCGGTCCACTAATGATTGGCAGTAGATTTTCACGAACGCCGAGGTGCCAGCTTGACGGTCAACCTTCAATGAAGGCACACCCATTTACGCATGTCTTTCGATGCCCACCTGCTATGGAATATATATGCCTGATTGAGGTCATGCAGATGGATACAAAATTAAAATAAATAAATACAGGCTGTCAGCTACATCAATTTTTTTTTCTAGTATTGGTGGTGGTAATAGTTATAATCACCCAAGAATTCTGCTTGGAAGTTGTTTTGCTAGAATGTCATATACTAAAAATGCAACCGTGTTAATGATCATTTATTTATTTATTTATTTATTTATTTATTTATTGACATTTGTTAACTGGGTTTGTCCAACTGGGCTTGTGGCCCATCATTCCAAATAAAATTGTGTCAACTCTCATTCGTCCTCTGATTATATTAGTAAGGCTCAATTTTTAAGATGCCTATCATAACATTTCCATTGCCACATATTTTTCAAACTTCTTTATTTATCTAGATTGTTTTATCAGTTTTTGGCATTACCCTCTGTGTTACCTACTTTTGCAAGGGTGATTAAAATGTCATTACATATGTGATAGCCAATTGAAGACTGTACTGCATTCATCCTTTAAAACTTATTTGGATGCTTCAGTTACCTTTGCAGAGACTTTGTCCAAGTGTCCGGAATCTCTTATAGATTATAAAATCTCCTTATCTACCCGGGATTAAGTATGAAATCTCCTTATCTACCCAGGATTATGTATGAAATCTCCTTATCTACCCGGGATTAAGTATGAAATCTCCTTATCTACCCGGGATTAAGTATGAAATCTCCTTATCTACCCAGGATTAAGTATGAAATCTCCTTATCTACCCAGGATTAAGTATGAAATCTCCTTATCTACCCGGGATTAAGTATGAAATCTCCTTATCTACCCAGGATTAAGTATGAAATCTCCTTATCTACCCGGGATTAAGTATGAAATCTCCTTATCTACCCGGGATTAAGTATGAAATCTCCTTATCTACCCGGGATTAAGTATGAAATCTCCTTATCTACCCGGGATTAAGTATGAAATCTCCTTATCTACCCAGGATTAAGTATGAAATCTCCTTATCTACCTGGGATTAAGTATGAAATCTCCTTATCTACCCGGGATTAAGTATGAAATCTCCTTATCTACCCGGGATTAAGTATGAAATCTCCTTATCTACCTGGGATTAAGTATGAAATCTCCTTATCTGCCCGGGATTAAGTATGAAATCTCCTTATCTACCTGGGATTAAGTATGAAATCTCCTTATCTACCTGGGATTAAGTATGAAATCTCCTTATCTACCTGGGATTAAGTATGAAATCTCTTTATCTACCCGGGATTAAGATTTATATTCTGAAATACTCTGATTCTCCTTGAATGCAGCTCTCTGACTCTGGCTTTAGAATTCAGTGTCACTTGCTGATACTATTTGGTAATCATACATTAGCTGGCATTTGTTTCTTTGTTAAATAGCACAGTTTGGCAGATTTAGTAGCTATTCTAGTCTGTTTTTTTCAAGTTAACGTAATTTTGTAACAGGTTGCTACTGTTCTGGTTTTATTTTCAGGTAGATTGGGCAACGTCCCTCTGTTTTTTTAATTTCTCGCAATCTTTTGGGTTTCTAATACCATGACAGGAATGGATCCCTTTCCTAAGTGAAAGTACAATTAAAGCTCATAAAATGAGTATTGTTTCAGTCTTTGATATGAGGCAAAAGTGCTCTTCACAGCACCTGCAATGTGCCCAGTAATGACTCCTTCTGTAGTTCGTATGGAGTTACATGTACTGGTAACATATCTAAACACGATTGTAGATTCCTTTTTATAAGACCCATTGCTCCTACTACTATCGGAACTATCTGAGTATCGTAATTCCACATTGCTCTTGTTTCTGCCTGCAGATCCGGATATTTTATGACTTTGCGTCTCTCTGTACGCAAGACACTATAGTCACTGAGTGTAGTGATTTCAATGATCAATACTACTTTAGTCTTCTGTTCATGGACCATGATATCTGGCTTTCGTGCATCTACCTTTTGAACTATTGGCAATGCTTCATGACTTTCTTAATGTCATTTGAAAGCCAAGGACATAGCTGTCCCTTAAATATCGTGTGCCCCCAAGGGAAAAGGGTATCCTGCAAAGAGGGGAGAATGTTAGTAAACAAGGTTAAAGCTGCTGTTAAGTCATTGAGAAGGAATAAAGGAGTCTATTCTATGCTCAGGTAAAGGTCACCCAGGGAGAATTTGTAGGAGAGGTTTATTGTAATGACCTTATGACTTGGGAAAGAGAACAGTACAGTGGTCACTTATAGCACTGGGCAGAGTGTAAATATTTGTGCAGCAGCATTCTAAATGTGATATTATGACATCTGAAATATGAAAGAAAGTTACTGTTTGTCGTTTTTGCATTTAAGTTACCTGTAACACATTGCATTTAAGTTACCTGGCACTTGCTCACTAAGTCAGAACTAAAAAATGAAAAGCACTACACCCTCATAAACTCCCCTTGAGAACCTTGTTCCCCATTGGCCATTTTTTTCAATTATAAAGGAATTCCCAATACTATTCTAGCATGTCCAAAGGTCAGTTGTCAATCTCCTCTCCGGTCCAGCTGGTGAATCTGGGAATCTTGAGGCAATGTTACAACTGCCTCATGTAAACAGACAACCCTCTCCTCCTCCCAACAAATTCCAACACATGTGAGAGATGCAACCATATAGCCAAACTGGAGGCTAAGCTCTCTCAACTCAGTACTGGCGTAACCAGTCAGGAGGAGAAGGAAACCACACTCACTACAATTCCAGTCTCACATAGACCTACCATGACAGCAAACCAAACACATAAACACACAAAAACATACTCAGAGGCTCTAAATAAAAATCTGCCTAAGCAGCAGAGACCTCCAAAGCAGACACCCAAGCAACCGCTACCCCAAAACAAAACACGTGCAACACATAGCTCACAAATCCAGTGTGCCGAACAGACACAGCCCTTAAGGCTAAACAACATACCTGATACACTTGTAATAGGTGACTCTATCATCAGGCACACTGACGTCCCACTCACCAGGCTGAACAAGGAGAAGGTCACGGTGTGCTGCCTGTCGGGCGCTAGGATCCGCCACATAACACAAGCACTCAGGTCACTCCAAGGCAAGTACAAATATGACTCAGTCATTGTCCATGCTGGTGTGAATGACCTCAGACGTACCTCCCTGGACTACATGAAAAGAGACATAGAGGAGCTCTCTGAGCATGTAGCCCAGGCCGGTATGACCCTGACCTTGAGTAGCATCTTACCCTCACCAAGAATGATGCCACAGTACAAAGAGAAGATGATCAATTTCAACAATTGGCTTAAGTATCGGTGTCATTCAAAGGGGATCCAACGCCTGTCAGCCTGGGATGACATGCTCGACAAGCCACGATGCTTCACTAGGGACGGCTTGCACCTGTCACCCGTGGGCTTTCGGATATTGGCAAAGGCTCTTGCTACCCCCATAGTGCCTTTTTTAGGCAAGGCTCAAAAGACAAACCCACCTCCATAGGTATCACAAGGGATAAGAAACTAAGAGTAATGCTACTCAACGCCAGAAGTCTAAACCTCAAGATGCATGCACTCGAAACTCTCCTTAGCATGGAGAACATAGATATCTGTGAAGTAACAGAAACCTGGTTCAAGGCTCCCGAGAGCACCCCAGCACTACCAGGTTATACCTCATGCCATGCTTTTCGGCCCCAAAACTTGGACTGAACCACAAAAGGAAGGGGAGTATCAATATTCGTCAAAGATACCCACACCTCCAGGATGGTGGCACAGCACGAAGCATCAGAGGCTATCCATGTGCAACTAACAGTGGGTAAAACTGCCTTCCAGTTTACAGCCCACTACAGACCACCCTCCCAAACCCAGGAACCCCACTTGGCCTTCCTGAGAACACTGGAAAATATGAAGGTCTCTCCAAACACCATTATATTGGATGACTTCAACCACTCAAATATAGACTGGGAGCATTACTCTAGCTCCAACACCCTAGCCCAAAGGTTCCTAGAATTTATAAACTCAAATGCTATGGAACAACTTGTTACCACTCCCACAAGAGGGGAAAACATACTGGACCTGATCATCACCAACATGGGGACTCTATGCTGCAGACCAGATGTGTATCCCTCACTAGTAAGATCAGACCATAAACTAATCTCACTGGATATTCACATACCGACCCCACCCCCTGCCCAGAAAACCACAGTGAAAAACTTGTCTAAAGCAAATTTCACACTCCTCAAAACTGAGGTGGAATCCTTCAAAGCCCCCAGGCCTGTGGAAAATACGGCCCAGACTGCAGAATCCTTTATAAACGCATTCTATGAACACCTTCAGGAATGCATGGATCATGCAATCCCAAATAAAACCAAGACGCAATCCTCCAAAGGCAGACGTCCTGTCTGGTGGACCCCAGCCATAAACAAACTATACAATAGAAGGAGGAAGCTACTACATGATAGAGCAAAATCCCAAAAAGGGAAGAAATCTCTGATCAGTAGTAGCAAAAAGCTACGGGCACTCATAAAATCATCTAAGGCTAGCTTCGAGAGAAAAATTGCGCAGGACACTAAGGATAATCACAAGGCTTTCTTTAGTTATGTTAGGAACCTGGGTGGGAATTCCCAGATATGCTCAGAATTAGTCCAAAATGACAAAAATACAGCAAACCCACAGACATTGCCAACATCCTAGCTGACAGGTTCAGCGCAAACTTCTCCCCCACCAAAAGGGCAAATATCTATCCCAGCAGAGTGCTGCCCCTGACATCTCAGATGCTCAGGTAAGAGCCGCCCTCTCCAAAGCAAAAAACACAGCATCAATGGGACCAGAAGGTGTCCCGGGCTGCGTCCTGCATGAACTCCAAGAAGAACTAAACCCAAACATAAAACTACTGTTCAATCTCAGCCTTACTACAGGATATGTACCCAAACAGTGGCGTACAGCAACAGTGGTCCCTCTCCACAAAGGTGGTGCCTCAACGGATCCTGGAAACTATCGCCCCATAAGCCTGACTAGCTTGGTCTGCAAAGCTATGGAAAGGATCATCATGGACCTCATAAATAAAGATATTGGGGACCTACAGACACTGGATCCTACCCAGTTTGGCTTTGTTAAGGGCAGATCCTGCCTCTTAAACCTGGTCGATTTCTTTGAAACAGTCACCAAGGCCATTGACGAGGGGAAGGTGGTCCACACAGCCTACCTGGACCTATCAAAAGCCTTCGATACAATACTCCACTCGGGCATTATAGATAAGCTCACCAGCTTAAATATAAACCCCTATGTCACTAGATGGGTTGCAAACTGGCTCAAGGACAGAACCCACATGGTTAGAATTGCTGGAGGCATGTCAGACTCCAAACCAGTTACAAGTGGCATCCCACAAGGCTCAGTCCTGGGACCTCTCTTGTTCAGTATATATTTCTCGGAGGTACAGGCCAACATGGAAGGACTGTGGCTGACCAAGTTCGCAGATGACTGTAAACTGGGCGCCATAATCGACTCTCCAGCCGACACAAGCATCCTCCAAAAGGGCCTCATAGAAACAGACAACTGGTGCCAGAGCCATGGCCTCAAGCTAAATGCCAAAAGTGTATAGTCATCTCCTTTGGCAAAAACAGTGCCCACAAATTACCACATAGGTGGTAATCCATTAAGTACAGAAGAAGTCATTAGGGACCTGGGGACCCAAGTTGATAGCAGTCTCTCATTTGACAACCACATGGCCAAAGTGGTTAGAAGAACATTTTATATAGCCCACCTAATCATGAAGGGATTCACATCTAGATCAGGGGAGGTCATCGTGCCTCTTTACTCATCCCTCATCAGGCCCATAATTGAGTACAATGCCCTTTGGGATGTACCTTACCAGACACCTGCAGCAACTAGAAAGACCCCAAAAGTACCTCACCAAGAGGATCAAAGGGCTCAAACAGATGCCATATGCTGTCCAGTTAAAGAAACTCCAGCTCTACTCAGTGGCATACCGCCTGCTCAGAGGCGATCTGTGCCTGACGTATAAAGCCATGCCCAACCCAATTAATGGACATGCTGCACCTCAGAAAATCCAAATCCCATCGAGCTACACGCTCAAGAGACTTGAACCTCAGCACTGAAATAAATAGGACATGCTGGAGGGACAGATTCATAACCCAGAGGCTCCCTTCACTCTGGAATAAAATCCCAGTCCAGGTTAGGCAGAGTCCCTCATTGACTCTCTTCAAGAGGAATCTTGATGAGTGGATGGGAGATCGTAGGTTTACCCCGGGTATCACTTCTGTGTCACTGTTAGACAGAGGCACAGTATACTAACCTCAAAAAAGGGCATAGCAAAATTCATTTAAAATGGGTGGCGAAAGCCAAACACACTCTGGCTAGGCTTATAAAAGACCTAGGGCAGACAGCCTAGTATGAACCTATGAACCTATGAATCTAATATGAAATGGTTACTGGTGTGTATATTAGGCCTGTTAGGGTGTTTTATCAGTTCTTAAAAGTTAAACTATTAAATGTGATATTATGACATCCAATGTGAAATGGCTACCAATGTGTATATTAGGCCTGTTAGGGAATTTTACCAGTTCTTAAATTTAAACCATACGAGTATTTTATTGAGTATCAACTTTGAAGTCACCAAGTATACTGGTATTTTTATTGCAGCCTTTAGGGAATACTTCCAAAAAGATATTCTTAATAGTGGAAGGACATGAAGAGGGGAAATATAACTGACTACCATAATCAAATGTGTATGATTACCCAGTGTGAGGCTGGCAAGTAATCAGTTAGGGGATTCAACTTTTTGGCTGTTAGTAGTCAAGTTAATGTGTTCAAGGGAGAAGATATTTGTGAGGAATAGCACAACTCATCTACCAGTCCTGGATCCTGGCCTATCATAGATGACTTTGCAGTTTGAGTTTTGAAGGTAGAAGGACAGGAGTTGTCCATTAGCCATGTATCAGCAATAGCCAGGATATGGGAATTTTACATTTCCACTTCCATTGTAATTCCAAGTTTCCAAAGTGGCCTGTTTATCGTTAATGCAGTCCACTCTTGTCACTGAGTCAAGGAATGTTGTAGTGTGGTTTTTGGCTGGTGGGTGAAATTGGGTGGGCAAGGAGATTTATTTGCATAGTAGGTCCAGGGTTTGAGTAGATGTTGCCAGACCAAAGAGGCTTGTCTTTGAAAAGATGCTGTCATTGATGAAGGTTTTTTCTAATAATGAAAGTGATCTTAATTTGTTGAAGAGTGTATATTTGAAATATAAACTGCTTTCTGTTAACATAGGTGATCATTTTGGTTTACCTTTATATCGTCAATCACACATGATCGACCTGCCACTTAATCGACTCATTTAAGCGAATCAAAACCGCGAAAAATTTTAAATGTCGAAAATATGTTGAATTTCGACATTTCCGGCCATGCCACACCTCCACACTAGTGCTACCATGGGTCAAAAAGGGGCGAGGTTTTGCCATTCGCTTATGCAGAATTCGACGTTGGAGACATTCGCACTTCGGTATTCATGGAAGCTATTTCACCCATATTGGGAGCGATGATGTAAAGGTAAACCGATCATTTTTTATACTGAGGAGGTGAATGTACATGAACTGGGACATAGGGTGAACCATTTGGTGTAATAAACATAAAAGGCGGTTCATAGGATCATAGGAGGTTACTAGGCTATCAACCCAGAGGTTATTTCAAGCCTAGCCATTTCATCCTAATTTAATACCATAGATACTCTAGTCAATACCCAGGACTGTAGTGGGCGCTATCCCCAGTATGAATTTATGGTGCCCCATCCACTCTTCCACATTCCTCATTTATTTATTTTTATTTTATTTCAGTGGAGGCCCAAGGAGAAAAGCTCCAAGCTTACACAATATTTAATATCACAAGTAAAATAGAAACAACATTAAGAAAGTGCTCATGAACAGTGTCATAGGACAGCTCTGCTTCGCATGAATTGGCAGCCTATTCCAGAGACGTGGCAGTCACTGGGATACAAATCTGTCCCTTCAGCATGTCCTATTCAAATCTCAGGCCATATTTAGGTCCCTGGAATGGGTAGCTCTAGTCTGGTTTGATTTATGGATGTGCAGAAAATTCATTAAGTTTGGGTTGGAGATTGCTCTGTAAACCAGGCATAAGTCTCCCCTAAGAAGTCTATACAATACTGAGTATACTAACAGGGACTTTAGTTGATCTGTGTAAGGCATGTGTTGGAGATCCTTTATATTCTTTGTTAGAAACCTCTGAGGAATCTCCAAGTGCTGCAGGTGCCTTGTATGGTACATGCCAAAAGGAGCATTATACTCAATTATGGGCGTGATTAGTGATGAGTATAAAGGGGGTTATAAACCTCCTTTGCTCTAAAGGCAATGCTTTTTCTAATCAAGTGTGCTGTGTACAAAGCTTTCCTTACTGCAGTAGACACATGGTGGTTAAAGCTATGGTTGCAAGCTACTTGTGATCCCAGATCCCTTACCACTTAATAGGTGCATAGGGTGTTGCTGTTAATTTGATACTGTGAAGGGACATTGTTTTTATCTGAAGGGAATGCTGACACATTTCTTTGCATTTAGTTTGAGACCATGACTAAGATACCAGTCGCTGGTCTGCATAAGGCCCTCCTGAAGTATACTGACATAATTTGGGGATTCGATATTTGCACCCCGTTTGCAGTCATCCACAAACCTGGTCAGCCACAGTCCCTTAGTTTTCGCCTGAACCTCTGAGAAGTATATACTAAACAGTAGGGGGCCCAGCACTGACCCTTGTGGCACCCCACTGGTGACAGGTCTGCTGGTTGATGTGGAATCACCCATTTTGATAGTGTCTGACCAGTTTGTGAAACAGATGGCAATCCATTGTACGACAAAGAGGTTACATTCAGTTTGCTGTGTTTATTGATAATGCCTGAGTGTAGGATTGTGTTGAAGGCCTTGGCCAAGTTGAGGTATGCTGTGTGCACAGATTTGCCCATATATTTTCAAAAATCCACCAAGTTTAACAGGCAGGATTTGGCCCTGATGAAGCTGAATTGGGTTGGATCCAGGGTTTGGCGGTCACCTGTGTCTTTATTTATGAGGTCCATGATGATACTTTCCATGGCCTACAGATGAGGCTGGTCAGACTTACATGTCTATAATTCCTCTGGTATGTTGCTAAGAAACCTTTGTGTAGGGGAATAACTGTTGCTGATCTCCATTCTGCAGGAACATAGCCTGCTGTTAGGCTGTAATTGAATAGGGTAATTAATAGTATGCTAGTTCATGCTTTAGTTTGTTTAGAAGACAGCATGGGATGCCATCTGGTGCCATAGAGGCTTTGTTTTTTTACCATAGACAAGGCTTTAATGACCTGCTCTTTACATATGTAGGGTGGGGGGAGTTGTGGGCAAGGGTTGTGATAAGTTTGGAAGGGATAAGGGAAAGAAACTTTCACCAGATCTGTCCATCACCAGCAGGTTTGTTATCTCTGTAGAGTCAGTACATGCAATACCATTATTCACTAGTTCGTCACATGCATAAGTCTTACCTTTTAGGTTGTGTACAGCTGTAAAAAGCCTTATGGTTATCCTTGGCTGTGCTTGCTAAGTTTTTCTCAAAGTTACCCTTAGAGGATTTGATATGTTGTTTTATAGCTTCATAGCTTCATAAGTGGTTACTAGGCTATTGACTCAAAGTTTTTTATAAGCCTAGCAATGTGTACCCAAAATAATACTATAAAAACCCAATATAAAGGGTCTTGCCTAAACGTGAGATCTTAGTTAACAATGACTGTTGAGAATGAAGAGGGTGCTTTCCATTATTGGGGTCTCACCTTAGTTTTCTTAGATGACAACATTTTGTGTTTGATGATGCTGGATGTCCACTGGGGTGGCTTGTTTTTACTTGGGCCTCTGTCTTTGATTCTCTCTGGAACAGCTGAGTCTATAGATGTATACAAGTAATTGTACAGGGCTTTAGTGTAAGCTTTGGTGTAGTTACCACTTCTAGCTTAGGTGAGTCTCAGAATGCATTTATACCTTCATCTAGGAAGGTATAGTTTGCCTTGGTGAAGTCTTTTAGTCTGACTTTGCCCTTTGTGAGTTCTTGTGTTAGTATCAATTCAAAGGTCACTGATCTGTGGTCAGATTTAACTAATGAGAGTCCAACAGCTGCGGTGGTGCATCTGTTTGTCATGTTAGTGAGGACCAGATCTAGTATGTTTGTTCCTCTTGTCAGGGTTTGAACAATCTGTTCCAGGGCATTTGAGTTAACAAAGTCAAGGAACTTTTGCTCCAGTGAGTTAGGACTAGAGTAGGTTTCCTAGTTGATGGTGGGTTAATTGAAATCTCCCATGATCAGAGAGTTTGGCAATATTTGGATTGGCTCAGGTTTGGCCTAGTAGGCCTCATGCACATCATGCGCATCTTGCACATCATGTACATCATGCACATCATGCACATCATGTACATCATGTACATCATGCACACCATGCACATCATCTACATCATGTACACCATGCACATCATGCACACTATGCACACCATGCACATCATGTACATCATGCACATCATGCACATCATGCACATCATGTACATCATGCACATCATGCACACCATGCACATCATGTGCATCATGTACATCATGCACATCATGCACACCATGCACATCATGCACACCATGCACATCATGTACATCATGCACATCATGTACATCATGCACATCATGCGCAATATGTACATCATGCACATCATGCACACCATGCACATCATGCACATCATGTACATCATGCACATCATGCACATCATGCACATCATGTACATCATGCACATCATGCACATCATGCACACCATGCACATCATGCACATCATGTACATCATGCACATCATGTACATCATGCACACCATGCACATCATGTACATCATGCACATCATGCACACCATGCACATCATGCACATCATGTACATCATGCACATCATGCACATCATGCACACCATGCACATCATGTACATCATGCACATCATGCACATCATGCACATCATGCACATCATGCACATCATGCACATCATGCACATCATGCACACCATGCACATCATGCACATCATGTACATCATGCACATCATGACCCATGTAGGGGGATCTATAACTAGGGATACACTAGACAATCTCGTCATACTGAAATGTCGAAATTCATTATGTCGAGACCGAACAGTGGAAAGTGCAGTTACTTGAAACTACACTATGCCGAATCCGCAAATGTCAAATCTGCTGCTATTGTGGGGTCGCGTTCGTGATGTGTGGTGTGGTTTGTAGATTTATCTGGGTTTCAGGTAAGTACTGTGTGTTTGAGGATATTGGGTGGGGATTTTAGTGTGTGTGATTGTGTGTGGTGGTATTTTTTGTGTGTTTGTGTGTTTAGTGCGACCTTGGAATTAGAATATATAAGTAGGGGGGTGTGGGGGTGCAGGGGTGCTTGCGTGTGTGTGTGTGTGTGTGTGTGTGTGTGTGTGTGTGTGTGTGTGTATGATTATGTCCTGGTTTGTATGTGTGTGTGAATGGTCACTGTTGTATTGAGTTTTTTTGTTTTTTTTTTTTTGTGTTTCAATCTTTCAATCAATACAATCAAATACTGAAATTTGACATCTCATAGTTGTAAGAGAATATAGTAACTATGAAGGTGTGGAAGACATTGTAGCCTTCCAAGTCTAGGGTAATCTCTGAGGCATGGAACCGGGTTTCTGTGACTGCACAGACAACTACATCCTCCAGTGATAGAAGTGCTTCCAGGAAGTGCAGTTTTTGGTTTAAGCTCCTAGCATTTAGCAGCATAACCCTTATATTTTTGTGACTGGCAATTTCGTTTTTGAGACCTTGCATAAAAGAGACACTATGAGGGAGGCAAGAGCCTTTACCAGCAGCCAAAAGCTTAGTGGTGCCAGGTACAAATCAACTCTGGCAAAGCAGTAAGGTCTGTCGACCATGTCATCCCAGGCTGACAGAAACTGAATCCCCTTTGAATGACACCAAAAAAACTAAGCCAGTTATTAAAATTGATCATTGTTTGTTTATACTGTGGCATCATTCTAGGTGAGGGTAATATGCTGCTCAAGGCTAGGGACATATCTGCCTGGGACATATTCAGAGGGCTCAATCATGTCTCTTCATATAGTCCACTGTGGTATGCCTCAGGTCGGTCACTCAAACATGACCAATGACAAAGTTATAATGGTAGTTGTTGCCAAGAGACCTGAGTGCATGCGTGATCTGATGAATCCTGGCACTGGACATGCAGCTGGAAAGATAAAATATTCTGAAAGTGTTAAGTACAGATTGTTGAATACAAAGAAGAGAATTAACCTACGTTTGTACATAACTATTAGTGAAAGAAAAAAGAACAGTGGCCATGGGATGTGTGTTGTCTGTGTGACCCAGGAAGTGTATAGGAGGAGCAAAGAGGAAAGGTCAGTATTGGCAGGGACACAATGTTCCTAGGTAGAGTAGAAGGGGGGTAAATGGCTGGCAGTGGAACTGCAAACAACTGTATTTTGGGAAATACTCGATATAATGGGGGAAGGATGAGGTATGGTAGGAATAAATATGAGCTATGGGAATAGGTGTAGGCTAGAGTAATGGTAAAAGAGCAGAGAGACCTATCAGCCACCTACTGGGTCTGTAAAGGTATAACAGTGT
This sequence comes from Protopterus annectens, assembly GCF_019279795.1. Taxonomy (NCBI): domain Eukaryota; kingdom Metazoa; phylum Chordata; order Ceratodontiformes; family Protopteridae; genus Protopterus; species Protopterus annectens. Next base: position 80,796,048 of record NC_056750.1, read on the forward strand.
TGCAATTTAGTGATTCTTTCCTGCTTTGAGCTTAAGTCTAGTAACATTTCAGAATACTGTATTGTTCCTTTTCCTAACGTTAGCAAAATCATCTGTTTCTCAGTGTTTGAACAAGGTCATTCACTGAGCTGACAAGAAGCAAAGTCAGAAAGTACATGCAATTATTTCCAAGCCTGTAACAGAATAAATGTGTTAACCCTTTTAGGCTTCTAATGCAGCAAGCATAATGCTAATACATATATGAATACATGTTTTACTATATATGTGAATACATATTTCTCTCACAGTCAGAGAAGTGTAACAAGTAGGACAGCATTGCAGCCTACCTGCCACCTAGTCTGGGAGAGCATACTTCTCAATGTCCATCATTATGAGGAACGTCCCTCATTTGGAGTCTTAAAAAGTTCATGTTTTTCAAAGTTCCACATTGAAAGGGTCTGTCACACATTTAGTGCTAGCAGTTTTTTCAACTGATATCCATAGTAACTAGAAGTTAATCATATTAATTCATTTAAAGATCTTTTTTATAAGTAAAACCAGCATTTTTTGATCATCCTGTGACCTTCCTAGTTGAAGTTTTTAGTAAGCTGTTAGTATGTGTTCCACATTTTGCCCATTTGTTCCACATTATTAGGGCTAGTGTTCCTCATTTTAGAGATGGGAAGTTGAGAGCTATGTGGGAGAAACATGAGAAAGAAGTTTCCTGTCTTAACGTTTTTCCCCCATAAGTTTAGAATCAAAAGTCAACTTTACATCGAACCAAATATGAGCCTGTTTTATCTTTATATGTCAGGTTATCATGAATGACTCTTGACAGTATTTTGTAGAGGTTGGCTTTTCTCCTTAGAAAGCCACTTATAATGTGTACCCACCTCTGACTTCTTGTCTTTTCACAAACTTGGCAAAAATAAGCATCCAGCCAAACCAATGCATGATTTCAAATGTCACATTCTTTAATTTCACCTCTAGACCTTCCATGATTATTTGTCTTGCCTACTACCATGGAGGGCTTCATTTATTGAAAAGGCATAAGACAAGCAGTCTTTTAAAAATTACTTCAAATATTCAGCCGACCCTCATCAATGACTCTTTTCTAATTCCATTATGGGCTTTTGTATGATATTCTCTCTCTCCCTTCACATAACATGTTCATTTGAGGATACAAATTCAGATTGAAATTCTCCCCAGTAATATCACTATAACCTGGAGTTTCATGTCTGTGCCATTTAGTAAAAATAAATGAATAAATAAAAAAATAAGGAAGTACCTTCATTAGGGACACAAATGTTCCCTGTACTACCCCCTTCAAAACAAGCCATTTATTATGGCCATATTAATAACCTGCCCTTGTATGCACATGCATGTACGTATGCAATAGGGTGTCCTGTCCCTTTTATCTCCTTTGACCTTGTGATCAAGAAAAGCTTCTGGATAATTCCTTGACTAAAGTTTATAGGAATCTCTGACTTTCAGTTTAGCTTCTTGCAATGAAACTACCTGAGCGAGTGCTCTCTGCAACTTATAGGTAATCCTAGGTAATCCTCTTTCACTTAATAGGATGGAGGCATCCTCCAATATTCCATGTCAGAACATGTAGCCGAATCCTACCATGCCTGTTGTTGACAAACCTTGTATTTATAGAGTCCCCTCCTCCAATTCCCTTGGCAGTCTTGAGCTACTAACCCCTGAGTGCGGAGTAACTCCCTTACAATAATACTACCCATGCCCAGCAAAGAAGTTTTTTTGACTTGTGAAAATAAAAGAATATGAACTACAACAACCCATGCACCCCACACTGACAACAATACCTCTGAACCTCTTAGCATAAAAAAATCTGGGCAAGGCAAAAAATAATGGGGGGACAAAGTTTCCAAATAGGGACACATTTTAGACATTGCTCTTATAAATGTTCAAAAAAAAGTTGCTAGAATAAAACTTTTTCTATTACCATGTATTTTCTGAAGCATATGATGTCTGAAACTCAAATGTCTGCAGTTATTTATCGAATTCAGTCCTTGCTGATTTGCCAGAAAACCACTAATTTTATGAGGAAAGGACCAAAAATATGAGGCAAAAGTCAGGACATTCTGCAAAAATATGGACAGTTGAGAGGTATACTGACAACTGCAGTGAAGTGTAAAAGTTTAGAAATAAAACAAAATAAAAAAAAATCTAGTAGGAATAATAATTTGAACCTATCCAGCAGATTAAACTTGGCGTTTTAGCATATAATTAAAAGCAACAAAATCATTACAAAGTGTCATGTGTTAACACACCTTACAACTAAGCATAATATACCTGAAACAGCCAAGCAAGAGAAAACACCACCAACACCCAGGTAAAGGGAAATTACTCAACATGTGCACATGCATATAGACTGATGAGCAATTCCATGTGTATAGAACCACAAAACAATGAAAGAGAAAAAAACTGTAAAAAAAAATATTACCTGGCTGCTAGTGGCTATAACAATAATGAATGAAACTTCAAAGATATGCCAATACAGTAGAAAGGGAAACATCAAGGGTCAAAAACCTAACGCTGAATATGAAAAATATATCCTGACATGGATTAGCTGCAAACCAAAAAAACACACCTAAAAACATAAAAATTGTTCATAGCACAATATGCATGTTACAGATAATTAAAGCTAAAGGCAGCCCTGTCTAGCAGTCTAAAACAACTGGAGCTTCAATAATACTTTGATACTGGACCATGGGGAAAAAACATGTGGTTTTGGAGATCACCCCATTAAACCAAAAAGGCAAGCATAAAACATGCATTTATTATCAATTAAACAGTAATAATTTTTTCATAGTTAAAATCTAGGCAACCAACTTCAGCAAGTCAGCCCCATTGCATTTATTTATTTTATTTATTTATTTTTATTTACTGGGAAAGTCTGACTGGGATAAAACCCTTTTCAGCCCAAGCCCCAGGGAGAAAAGCTCCACATTTAACACACTAGTTTTGACATGCACATAAAATACAGTTACATGATATCAGAATACATACAAAATATAGGTAAGCATAGATAAATGAGAGAAAATGCTTTACCATAGCTTACATAAGCCTCATTTAGAAACAAAGCATGTGCACACGGCTTGCACAGTATACAGATTCCATTATGACCACATTGAGCTGGGTTTTATTGAAAAGGAATAAATATTTACTATAAAATGTAGGGGGTGTGGTGAATCATCATGGTCCAAAAGCTTGGGTCTCCTTGCATTCCAGCAATATTTCCTGGAGACTGCTAATCACCCGAAAGCTTAACAATTATTTCCTGGAGACTGCTGAGCACCAGAAAGCTTAATAACTGCTTTATAGGTGACAGCATGGAATTGGTGCTAATATTCTAATCCTGGTGAGAGTAGGAGCAGAGTGCATTGATTCCTGACTCTTTCTGGTTAGAGAGTGAGTATCTGTGCTTAACATACCTGATTGGTCTGGTTGCTATTCAAGGCATCTACCAGAAAAAGGCTACAAGCCTGCAGACCTTTGCATTATCTGGAACAAGACTGTGGATCACCAAACAGGCTGTGGCCTGCTTCTCTTCTCGGGACTGGTGCTAACATTTTGCTTCTGGTGAGAGAAGACGCAAAGGAGTATTGTATCCCAACAGAGTGATGCTGTGGTGAGACCAGCATTAGTAGCAACCAGGAAGTAGCCATTCATGCGACTCCCCTCTTTTCATCATTCTTGACAAGCTAATTCTTTGTTTTCAGTAAGCACTGCTTGATTTCTTTCTAACTTTAGAATACCTGCCAAAATAATTCATCCTTAAATTTTCAGGGTCTATGCATTAGTTTCCCCTCAAGTGTTTGGCAGTGCTCTGTACAGACTCAGACATGTTGAGTGACATTTTTCCTGCAAAAGGAATACATAAGGAAACAGCTCCAGTACTTAGTAATAATGACCATCCCTCCTGGCATGTCTAAAGGTCAGTTACCTGTGCTTTCTCCTATTAACCTGGTGAACATGGGCATTCTGAGACAGTGTAGCAACTGCCTCATGTACACAGACAACCCTCTCATCTTACCTCCCAACACTCAGACTTGTGAGAGATACACTTATATATCCAAACTGGAAGCTATGCACTCTCAAGCCAAGACAACAATAGCTGGTCAAGAGGAGAAGGTCAACCTGCACCACATCACATGCAACACATAGCCCTGCAGAACACCCACAATCACAGCTCTCATATAAAAACTCAAACCACACACCCACCTTTGTGGAGGCTCACAAGACACATAGCTCACCTAAACAGTGTGCCCCTCAATCTAAGCCCCTAAGGCAAAACAGCTTGCCCAATACACTAATCATAGGTGACTCATTAATGAGGCACACTGATGTCCCACTCACTAGGCTGAATAAGGAGAAGGTAACAGTCAGCTGTCTATCAGGTGCCAGAATCTGACACATAACACACGTACGTACGTCCAGTCACTCCAAAACAAGTACAAGTATGACTCTGTCACTGTCCATGTGGGTGTGAACTGACCTGAGATGCACCTCCTTGGTCTACATGAAAAGAGACATGGAGGCGGTCTCAGATTATGTGGCCCAGGCAGATATAACGCTAGCCCTGAGCAGCATCCTACTATCACCCAGAATGATACCGCAGTACAAGCAGAAAATGATTGACTTCAACAATTGGCTAAGTTTCTGGTGTCATTCTAAGGGGAACCAGTATCTGTCTGTTTGGGATGACATGATTGACAGACCTCGATGTTTTGCCAGAGATGGCCTGCATCTGTCACCCCTGGGTTTCTGGATACTGGCTAAGGCTTTTGCCACCCATATAGTGCCTTTTTAGGCGATGTTCCAAAGACCAAATTACCACCATAACAGCTATAAATAAATGCAGTCTGAGGGTCATGCTGCTCAACGCTAGAAGTCTAAATCTTAAGATGCACTTGCTCAAAGCACTCCTCAAAATGGAGAACATCGACATTTGTGCTGTAACGGAGACCTGTTTTAAAGCAGCAAATAGCACCCCTGTGCTACCAGGCTATAATTCATTCCATGCCTTTCGGCCCCAGAACATGGACCGAAGCTCAAAAGGTGGTGGTGTCTCCATATTCATAAAGGATATGCACACCTCCAGACTAGTAGCCCAGCATAATGCATCTAAGATACTTTGGGTACAACTAACACTGGGTAAGATGGTGGATTCAGGTCATAGCCTGCTATAGGTCCCCAACCATGTCCAAAGACTGTCTCTCACTCCATGTTCCTAAGCACCCTGGAAACTGTTAGAGTCCAACCCAACACTCACATACTAGGTGACTTCAACTAGCCCTCCATCAACTGGGAAAACTATTCATTTACCAATACCCTGGCCCAATGCTTCCTGGAATTCATCAATTCCAATGCCCTGGACCAGCTCATTCTTACCTACACTAGAGGAAGCAACATCCTTGTCCTGTTTATTACAAACATGGGCAACCATTCCTCTACACCAATAGTCAATTCCTCCCTGGTTATATCTGACCACAAACTAATCACCATGGAAATCCACATCTCACCCACACCCCCTGCAAAGGTAACCACTTTAAAAATCTTCTTCAAAGCTGACTTTGGGGTCCTAAAAACAGAGGTGGCTAACTTCACAGCAGCCATGGCAATAGAAAATAGATGCATGACTGCTGAATCATACACCAATGCACTGTACGAACACGTACATAAACGCATGGAACTAGGCATACCCAACAGAAACAAGATGCTCTCCTCCAAAAAAAAAGGAAGCCAATCTGATGGTACCCTGCCATTAATAAACTCTACAACAGAAGGAAGAAACTATTAAAGAAAAAGGTGAAGTCCCAAGACTGGAAAAACTCCCTTATTAGCCTCAACAAAAAGTTGAGATCCCTCATCAAAACCTCTAAAGCCAGTTATGAAGACAGAATTTTGGCAGACACTAAAAACAACCAAAAAGCCTTCTATAGTTATATCAAGAATCCCCATGGCAATACCCAGGTTTGCTCTGAGTTACTGCACAATAGAACCTCCTATACTGAGCCAACAGATATTGCCAACATAACCAATCACAATACCGGAGGAATGCCAGACACCCAGCATTACTGCAGCATAGGTAAAGCTGCATTGTTCAAGCCCAGGAATACAGCTTCCATGGGACCTGACAATATACCTGGATGTGATCTACATGAGCTACAAATTGAACTGGCACCACATCTGTGTGTCCTGTTCAATCACAGCTTCACCTCAGGCTTTGTCCCTACTGAATGGGACACTGCTACAGTAATCTCTCTCCATAAAAGGGGAGCAACTACAAACCCTGTGAATTATCACCCCATTAGCCTAACGAGTCTGATATGTAAGGCTATGGAGTGCGTCATCATCATGGACCTAATTAACAAGGATATAGGAGATCTCCAAACTCTAGATCCCACACAATTTGGTTTTGTGAAAGTTAGATCATGCCTGCTCAACCTGGTTGACTTCTTTGAGTCAGTCACCAGAGCTGTGGATGAGGGCAAGGCAGTTTATACAGCCTACCTTGATCTGGCCAAGGCCTTTGATACCAGTCCCCACTCCGGAATTATTGATAAACTCACCAAACTAGGCATCAACCCCTATATCACTAGGTGGGTTGCAAACTGGCTGACAAATAGAACCCACAGTGTGAAAGTAGTGGACTCCAAGTCAAACTGCTGACCACTCACGAGTGGAGTCCCATAAGCATTGGTCCTGGGTCTTTTCCTGTTTGGCGTCTACTTCTCAGGCCAATATGGAAGGACTCTGGCTGACCAAGTTCACAGATGACTGCAAGCTGAGTGCCATTATTAACTCCCCAAGTGATGTAGAAATCCTACAGAAAGGCCTCAGTGAGACCAATGACTAGTGTCAAAATCATGGCCTTAAGCTTAATGCCAAAAAAATGTGCCCTCATCCTCTTTGGGAAAAACTCAGTTCCCACTATTTACTACATTGATGGGAGCCCACTGAACACTGAAGGTGTTATAAGATATCTGGGGACACAGGTTGACAGCAACCTCTCCTTCGACCACCACATTGCCATTGTGGTCAGAAAGTCATTCTATGTGGCACATCTCATTATCAAGGGTTTTGCAACCAGGAAGAAAGAAGTCATCATCTCTTTCTACTCTTCCCTCATTAGGCCAGTCATCAAGTATAATGCCCTATTTGGCATGTACTTCACTAGACACATGCAACAGCTGAAAAGGCCACAAAAGTACCTCAAGAAGAAGATCCCAGGCCTTAAACACATGTCCTACATGGACACACTCAAAAAACTCCAGCTATTCTCTGTCTCATATCATCCATTAAGAGGTGATCTCTGCTTGACTTACAAAGCCATGTCTGACCCAGATCTGTTAGAAATGCTACATCTAAACAAATCCCAGTTTCTCCACACCAGATGCTCCAGAGATCTCAGGCTCATTACCACAATCAACAGAACATGCTGGAGGGACAGGTTCATAACTCAGAGACTGCCCATGCTATGGAATAGACTTCCCATACTTGTCAAGCAGAGCACCTCACTGACCCTCTTCAAGAGAAATCTTGATGAGTGGATGGGAAACAGAAAGTTCACCTCGAGGATCACTCCAGTGGCTCTGCTTGATAGAGGCACTGGGAACTAACGTCAGACAGCACAATGCCAGGCACTTCTATGGGCTAGGCTTGTAAAGGGTCCAGGACCAGTAGCCTAGTACACAACTATGAACCTATGAATAATCATCCTGTGACTCATTATCCCATGCCTTTGAGTAACAAAGCTTTGACTACAAGACTTGAACCCTGAGGATTACTTTTGGCTAGTTCTGCAGAGAGGAGTACTTATGCCTAGCACCATAAGGGACAAAAAGTGACTCCTGAAGTAGCAGAAGTTGTTCAGGGAGATGTATAACCTCTGCATTAGTATTTTCAACTTCTGACCTTTTTCTCCTTCTTACCTAGTATTTGACTGTATCAGTGCTTGCCTTGGAAGTCTGCTTTTCTATCCTTTTTAATAGAACTTATGCATTCTAGACTTTCCCAGATCTGCATAAATGGTCATGATTTGTTTTTTAAGAAACTGTTAAGCATGAAAGAGGGGATGAAAGTGTAAACTCCTGTCCCAGCTTGTAACTGCCAGAGAAGCAGGATGAAGAACCTTTGAAATAAAATTCTGCAAAGAAAATTGCCTGCATAGGTATTCGGTTTCTTGGACTGGGAGTAGTTCTCTATTAGCCTAATGATGTGACCTTGCCAAGGACCACCCCACCAACCCCTTCATATTTCCAATAACCAGTCATTCTTTAGTTACATGGGATTCCATTGTCATCTAAGCATGATGAAGAAGATGAGGAAGGGTGTTATTAGGCCATCTCCTCCACAGTCTATGGATCAGCAAGTTCTTGACATGTAGATGAAGCATGTAATCCTGGAAGTACACTTTAGAAATCTCCAGAGATGGCAAATACCCTGAATGATCCACCAGGTCATTCACTTTTTTCTGTTAGAAGATGGTCTGTGCCTTGACCAGTTCATTGTCAAGCCATCCTGCATTTTTCTCCAAACCTAAAGGCTGATTCTGGATCCCTTTTTAGCATCACATCTGCCTTGCTGTGAATGATTTCCATGTCTTCAGCCAACATGGACTCAGACATAGTTATGAACACTTCCTCTGTAGTGGCCACTTTGAAATGTAGATGCACTGGAGAATCTGCCCGATCACAAGATCTTGTAAAGAATGTACCATTGAAGTGTAGGAAGTAAACACTGCCAAACTACCAACAGGAAACCATGTTGCCATTACTGTGCAGGCCAGCCATGCCTCCCCTCTTTAATTGCATTTTGTTCATAGGTTCATAGGTGTATACTAGGCTAACGACCACAAGGTCCTTTAGAGGCCTAGACCATGCATCCCAAATGCATCCAGCAAGTTTTTTTAGCCTTAGAGATTAAGGGGTATACATATGCTAGGGCACGATGTACAGACAGAAAGGCCTTCATGGTATAAAGTTTTTATTATGTTGTATTTTTGCTGATAATATTATTGAAATTTGTGTACATTGCTTATTGTTTAAAGACTGTACTAAATTTAACTTAAAGAACATGTCTTATAGTGACTATGTTGAATAAAGAGAATGTACTGGACTGTGTTTATGACACATATTTGCCTGAAGTATTCATAGAAATGCCTAGAGCGCTGTGCAAAGAGGTGTCCCAAGAGTCAATTCCACAAGGTGTCAAACACTGAATACATAAGGAACTAGGATTGATTTGGAATTTCACCTGGTCACCTGGTATCCAGCCACTAGGCAGGCTCTCTGGATTTTTTGCAACTGGATGATCTCTTAATTAACATTTTAACTCCTTGTGGAAATGACAAAAAAGCCAGATGGATACTGAGCCAGTTTAAAGAATATGAAAACAATAAATAAATCTAAACAGTCTTGATATTGAAGTTATAGAGAATTTCAGCTTTGAAATAAATGTTATAGTAAAAGAGATTTCTAAGCAATGCAATAGTTGTAACAGACAGTCTGTCTGTTAGATATACATTATTATGTATCATTGTGTCTCAAAAGGTGGGGAATTATTTTTTTTTGAAAAGGGTTATGTAATGTATATGTGAATATCTTTGAAAGACTCGAGTTCTGAATGCATATTTTGTGGTCTGTTTCATATAAACAGCATGGTGTAATCTGAAAGCAAATGCTGATGAAACTAGCAGTAACAATCCTCTGTGTTTCACCTCTTTATTGTGTTACTTAATAACAAATACTATACATATGCTGCAATACAAAACAGGAAATATGGTGACTGTTTCTCCTGCTGTGAGCTTGCATAAACCACTGTGTATATTACATGCAATGCATTATGCACAGAGACCAACACGCAACAGGGCTCAGCATGAAGCCTAATACGTGTGACAAAAACAACAGCGTGCACTGTATGCAATAATACTGCCAATGGCTGATGGACCCATACCATGTGACTGATGTGGGCGGGCTAGCAAAAGTGATTGACTTGAATAACATTTACAATGCCCAGTGGCAACTGTGGTCTGAATGTGTAGCATGCTAATAGGTCATGGGTAACAGTCTCAGAGTTGTCATTCTAAATGTGAACCACAACAGATGTTAGACATTTTTGTGAACCAGGATGAGTTGAAAGATAAAAAGTAAAGTAAGAATAAAAAAAAAAACACACTGGAGCTGTGTTAGTATTCCATTAATGAAACAACCTAGGTGTACAATGTTATTATATAGCAATTATAGCAAAATGTCCAGTCTACATTTGAATAACGTTAGAAACCTCTGTTCTTATTTCAGAATGATTATCAGACAAAAGGTGTTACACTGATTCCATTGTCAGTCAAGGGTAGTCCACCCATTTTGTAAAGGTCAGTCAGAAGTTATTTTAGAAACGCATGCTTGTAAAACTTAACATTTGCTTTTCAAGAAGTCCTGCTTTCCAGGCTTAAGCTCATTCTCATTAAATTAATTTATTGACAAAGTTTGTTCATTAAAAACTTTACATCATTTTTTTTTGTTTATTTTATTTTCGTTTAACATTACAGTTAATCTATACACAGATAGTAGGTTCATAGATGTACTAGGCTAACTGCCCTTATAGACCATTATAAGCCTAGCCAATTACCCCATGTGAGTATCAAACCCTGAGCCTTGTGTCTGTAAGGTAATCGTCTTAACCATTATGCCAACCTTCCGTCCCAGGTGCTTGTTATGGGATCATCTGTATAGCTTATTGTTTTATTTCAATTAGTTGAAAGATAAACAAGGTCATTTGTGTGGTATAAAAAAGCAACAACCACAAGTTCCACTGGAACTCAAGTGCTGTTGTTTCATTTGTGTGGTATGGCTTACATCTTAAAGCCAGGCAAAGACAGTCTTCAAAAGCTGCCAACATAATGAAAAAAAATCCAGACAAAATTAAGGTATT
>NC_056750.1:80811988-80906988 GCF_019279795.1 Protopterus annectens
ATGACATTGTGATATGTAGTGAGAGTAGGGACCAGGTTGAGGAGACCCTGGAGAGGTGGAGATATGCTTTAGAGAGAAGAGGAATGAAGGTCAGCAGGGCTAAAACAGAATATATGTGTGTAAATGAGAGGGAGGGTAGAGGAATGGTGAGGATGCATGGAGTAGAGTTGGTAAAGGTGGATGAGTTTAAGTACTTGGGATCAACAGTTCAGAGTAATGGTGAGTGTGGAAGAGAGGTGAAGAAGAGTGTACAGACAGGGTGGAATGGGTGGAGAAGAGTGTCAGGAGTGATTTGTGACAGACGGGTACCAATAAGAGTGAAAGGGAAGGTCTACAAGAGGGTAGTGAGACCAGCTATGTTATATGGATTGGAGGCTGTAGCACTGACAAAAAGGCAGGAGCCAGATCTGGATGTGGCAGAGTTAAAGATGTTTAGATTTGCACTGGGTGTGACTAGGATGGACAGGATTAGGAATCAGTATATCAGGTTGGACAGTTTAGAGACAAAGCAAGAGAGGCAAGTTTGTTTTGGTTTGGACATGTGCTGAGGAGGGATGCTGGGTATATTGGGAAAAGGATCTTAAGGATGGAGCTGCCAGGTAAGAGGAAAAGAGGAAGGCCTAAGATAAGGTTTATGGATGTGGTGAGAGAGGACATGCAGGCGGCTGGTGTGAAAGAGCATGATGCAGAGGACAGAAAGAAATGGAAACAGATGATTCACTGTGGTGACCCCTAATGGGAACAGCCAAAAGAAGATGATGATGATGACACTGACCATGGTTCAATCACCCTTCATAATGACCAAGTGGCCCCAATACCACCTCACTAAGTGCCTCCATATCACGTCATAAGTGCCCCATACCACCTTACTAAATATTCCTATACCATCATACTAATTGCCCCATGCCTCTTTTCTAACTGCCCCATACCAACTTACTAAGTGCCCCATACCATGTTATTAAGTCCCCATGCCACCTCTCTAAGTGCCCCATATCATCTTACTAAGTGCTCCCATACCACTTTACTAAGTACGCCATACCACCTTACTAAGTACCCCATGCCACCTTACCAAGTGCCCTGTACCACCTTACTAAGTGCCCCATACCACCTTACTAAGTGCCCCATACCACATAACTAAGTGTCCCATACCACCTTACTAAATACCCCATACCAGCTCACATTGGTTCCTTTATTCGTTGGAAAGGTTTATTTCTCTTTTTTACTGTGCACCTTACTAAGTGCCCCATACCACTTTACTAAGTGTCCCATACCACCTTACTAAATACCCCATGCCACCTAAGTGCCCATACCACCTTAGTAAGTGCCCCATACCACTTTACTAAGTGCCCTATACCACCTTACTAAGTGCCCTGTACCACTTTATTAAGTGCACACATACCACCTTACTAAGTGCCCCTGTACCACCTTACTAAGTACCCCATGCCTCTTTTTTAAGTGCCCCATACAGCCTTAGTAAGTGCCCCATAACACATTTAGTCCCCATGCCACCTCTCTAAGTGCACAGAAAACAGACCACCTGTAGTTCAGTTCTATCAAACGTTGTAACCGTAATTCAACAAAAGAAACGAATGAATAGAAAACGCTCACTATATTAACAGAAATAATAAAGCTTTTGGGAGATAACCCTTCTTCAGTATTCAAATGTTATACTAAAATCCATCATTTTTATATAAAATATGACACAGCCACCAATGAAATTACATAAATAATTAATTTAAAATATTAAAATACATCTCTGTATACACTAAAGATATTGCTATATGGTTTTATAAAACATTTAGATATGCATCATAAGCTTACAAATCATCATTTATACTGTTTTTCTCTAGCTATTAATACAGGTTTAATAGCTGTCATATTGTTTAGCCCAGGTGCCCTATCCGCTTCAGGTCTAACAATCCATTTGTACTCAGACAGTTCTAACATATTATTTATATCTCCCTGTCTTAAACTTTTATATACCACCTCCAAGACCTTAAATCTAAAGTTATGGGACACCCCATTGTCAATTTTATGTTTGGCTAAAGCATTAGACATGGCACTTCTCCTTATCTCAGACTTGTGTTCAATTATACGATCTTTAAGTCACCTTGAACACTCCACGTAGAACCCATCACATTGTGTACATGTTGCAAAGTATACAACTGTTGTTGTATTACATGTAGCTTGGTATTTTATTTTATATTTTATTTTATTTACTGGATGTTTAAAAAACTGCTTGTCACAGATGTCATTACAACAACTACAGTTAAAACAAGGGGTAGTGCCAGAATTAAGCATCACTGGACTCATTAAATTCACTTCAAAGTCTTTATAGCTTAAAATTTATGTAATTTCATTGGTGGCTGTGTCATGTGATATTTTATATAAAAATGGTGGATTTTAGTATAACATTTGAATGCTGAACTCCCGAAACTTTATTATTTCTGTTAATATAGTGAGCATTTTCTATTCAATCGTTCCTTTTGTTGAACCTCTCTAAGTGCCCCATACCATTTTAAGTACTCCCATACCACCTTACTAAGTACACCATACTACATTACTAAGTACCCCATGCCACCTTACTAAGTGCCCTGTATCACCTTACTAAGTGCCCCATACCACATTACTAAGTGTCCCATACCACCTTACTAAGTACCCCCATACCACCTAAGTGCCCATACCACCTTAGTAAGTGCCCCACACCACCATGAGTGGCCCATATCACCTTACTATGTGCCCTGTACCACTTTAATAAGTGCACACATGCCACCTTACTAAATATCCCCTGTACTACCTTACTAAGTGCACCATGCCACCTTACTAAATATCCCCATACCACCTTAATAAGTGCACCCATACCACCTTACTAAGTTCCCCCCATACCACCTTAATAAGTGGCCTCCATACCATCTTACTAATGTGTTTGAACAGTACCCTTATCCCAGCCCCTAACCTAAACCATATACTTTACCTTAGAAATAAATGTTTCTGTAACACTACCACTGCATAAGACACTCACACACACATCACTTACACAGAACACTAGACACACATACACACCAGTAAATCTATCCCCTTCCCTTACCTTACTGTAATCCTAATCTGCAAACACTTACACACATACTCTCAATCTAATGCTAAACGATTCAGAATTAAAATCCCAAAACTACACCTACCTTAACTACACAGACCACATTTTCCATCTTTCCACATCTCCATCAGTCAAGAAAGAGTGCGTTTGATGAATTCCCCAAGTGCTTCAGTTTATCGAAGAGCTGATCATTTCACAGAGTGAAGTTAATCCTTAAAAGACATGCTTGCAAAACAAGTACCCCCAAACAAAACTTGTAGCATCATCACTGACTCAGACCTAAAGACTGATCATGATATTGATTATGTCATACTTAAAACTAATAATAAAAACGTGAATGTTATGTGGATTTAAACTGCCCTTCACAGAATTTGTTGTTTTAGCAACAGTTTGTGCACTTCCCAACCATCTATATGCCTCAACATTGCTAAACACCATACAAAAATCTCCACTCTACATGCTAGACCACAATTACAAATAACACAGCTAAATCTGCAGCAAATGTCCCAATCAGAGCACATCAGTGCTTAGTACTACAGAAAATAAATGGTTATAACTACAAAATACCCCATTCATCATACAGTATACAAGTTCACAACACTCCACACAGACCTCATCAACTGCAGCTCAAGAATATAACCTTGCAAAGGCAACAGGGCCTTGACTTCATCTTCATCATCATCAGTTAATGACAGCTAAATCAAATAATCAGTTTGGAGACTCGCTGTAATCATCATCATCAGTTAATGACAGCTAAATCAAATAATCAGTTTGGAGACTCGCTGTAATCATCATCATCAGTTAATGACAGCTAATCAAATAATCAGTTTGGAGACTCGCTGTAATCATCATCATCAGTTAATGACAGCTAAATCAAATAATCAGTTTGGAGACTCGCTGTAATCATCATCATCAGTTAATGACAGCTAAATCATATAATCAGTTTGGAGACTCGCTGTAATCATCATCATCAGTTAATGACAGCTAAATCAAATAATCAGTTTGGAGACTCACTGTACTCAGCATCATCAGTTAATGACAGCTAAATCAAATAATCAGTTTGGAGACTCGCTGTAATCAGCATCATCAGTTAATGACAGCTAAATCAAATAATCAGTTTGGAGACTCGCTGTACTCAGCATCATCAGTTAATGACAGCTAAATAAAATAATCAGTTTGGAGACTCGCTGTAATCATCATCATCAGTTAATGACAGCTAAATCAAATAATCAGTTTGGAGACTCGCTGTAATCATCATCATCAGTTAATGACAGCTAAATCAAATAATCAGTTTGGAGACTCGCTGTAATCATCATCAGTTAATGACAGCTAAATCAAATAATCAGTTTGGAGACTTGCTGTAATCAGCATAATCAGTTAATGACAGCTAAATCAAATAATCAGTTTGGAGACTCGCTGTAATCATCATCATCAGTTAATGACAGCTAAATCAAATAATCAGTTTGGAGACTCGCTGTAATCATCATCATCAGTTAATGACAGCTAAATCAAATAATCAGTTTGAAGACTCGCTGTAATCATCATCATCAGTTAATGACAGCTAAATCAAACAATCAGTCTGGAGACTCGCTGTAATCAGCATCATCAGTTAATGGCAGCTAAATCAAATAATCAGTTTGGAGACTCGCTGTACTCAGCATCATCAGTTAATGACAGCTAAATCAAATAATCAGTTTGGAGACTCGCTGTAATCAGCATCATCAGTTAATGACAGCTAAATCAAATAATCAGTTTGGAGACTTGCTGTACTCAGCATCATCAGTTAATGACAGCTAAATCAAATAATCAGTTTGGAGACTCGCTGTAATCATCATCAGTTAATGACAGCTAAATCAAATAATCAGTCTGGAGACTCGCTGTAATCATCATCATCAGTTAATGACAGCTAAATTAAATAATCAGTTTGGAGACCCGCTGTAATCATCATCATCATGATCATCATCATCATCAGTTAATGACAGCTAAATCAAATAATCAGTTTGGAGACTCGCTGTAATCATCATCATCAGTTAATGATAGCTAAATCAAATAATCAGTTTGGAGACTCGCTGTAATCATCATCAACAGTTAATGACAGCTAAATCAAATAATCAGTTTGGAGACTCGCTGTACTCAGCATATGCTGATAAGTAATAGAAAACTATCCTATTTAAACTAAAATCACAATCAAACAGTAAATCACTTTTAAGAAAATTAAAAGAAACTGTCGACATGCCTGGCAATGCACATTTACCAAAGGTATCTCATATACTAGGTCATACATTATGATTAATGACATCATACCAACTTCTTGCCAGAGTGTATGTAACCCTGTCTTTAGTGCAACTTATTCCACTTCTGTTCTGTTTTTTTTTCCATAGTCCTAATACTTCTAACAAAGTGTTATCAATAATCAAATTAAAAGCCTGGAAATACTAACAAAAGATAATGAACAATCACTTAGTTATATATACAATAGTTTTTCACAAAATGTGTACTTTGTGAGTACAACTAAAATGCTACATTTGTAGCTATGATTTATAATCCAGTACATGTACTGTTGAACATGTTATTATTCCATACGTTACAAATGACACATTATATAAGTGCAAAAACATAACTTGCATGCATGATTTCTGAGTACAAGCAAATGCTATTCTTGTATTTAAGATTTATGATGTTGTATGCCTATTTTCACAATGGTAGAAATTTAAACTTGCAAATGGAGCTTTTCTCTCTGGAATATTCCTGTAAAAGGGCTCTTTTGGGTCAGCCAGTCCTATTAACAAAGGAAAATAAATGCATAACTTTGCATAGCACTGTGTGTTATTATGAAGTCTGTACTTACTGTACGCATACAAACTGCTGTTGATATCTTCATTGTGTATCACACCCTGCATGGCACACCATTTGCCTTTTTATCACATCAGGCTTACTGTGCTGCATGATTTCAGTTGCAGGTCAACATATGCCACTCCGCTCCTAGGTTGCCGGGTTAGCGTTCAGTGCTACTTATATAGTTATAAGACAACGAAAAATAGACAAACTGGATAAAGAAAACGAAAAAACCATGGAAACCTTGCTCCAGCTAGGAAAAGGCAGTAATAAAGCTGCTACAGAAACCAAGAAGGAAATGTTCTTAACGCAAGTTTATTAATTGACGTTTTGTGTACATACATACAAGCTTCTTTTCTTCACATTATAAAAAAATAAAAAAGTACAATTTTTATATTTATTCAAGGAAGGAAGGAAGTGATGTGAGAAAGAAAAAAAAATTCTTCTTCATGTCATCATGGATGGTGTTCGGAGTTGTTAAGTTACTTGTTTTGTTACTTTAAAAACTGTAAATAAAGTACTAAAATAATAAATAAAATGAATATATATATATATATATAATATAATATATAGGCAGTCTCATGAGGATATATAAAAACAGAAACAAATAAAAATTCTCAATAAACTTAATTATTATAAAAAAATTTACAAAAATAATAAATGTAGATAATGTAGTAGTATGTTTAACCAAAAAATGTAAAAAAAAAAAAAATAAAAATGCTTCTAATGAATACATAAAAATAAATAAATAAATAGAGTAAAGTAAAAGTATAAAATAATTATTTAAACTTTCTTTAAAAATCATTTACTTTAATATTTTAAAAAATCGCATACATACAACATTTTAAACGATATATTAACATGCGTAACTAAAGTAATTTGAGAAATAAAAAGAATATAATCATTTAAAAGACTATGAAACAAAAAATAAACAACCATCAAATATAAACATGATAAATAAATATTAATAATATATCCAAATAGGAAAAATTAATTTTTCATAATAATTCAAATAGGAAAATTAAATAATTAATAAATTAAGTAAAAAAAAATAACTTATTAATTAATTAGCGTAAATAAATGCTTAATTTTGGAATGGCTCGAAAATGTTGCAACTATCATTTAATATAATTATTGAATGCATCAGTTCTAAGTTGCCACTCTAACTTATCCATGTTTTTATTTTTTAAGTTTGTTAGTAGGGACCCTTTTAAATGATAAGTTTGATACTTTATTATTTGTTTTGAATGATAAGTTGTCAACTTACATTGTTGATTTTTTCAGAATCACTTACATCATACCTTTTAATCACATGACAGGATTATTGATAATTTTTGTAGTCTGATTCATGACATCTTTTCATTTAATAGAAAATAAAAATGCAATTGTACTTTGATTTACATTAAATTCTAAGAACATGTAAGGAACAGCCAAACTTCTTTTCGAAAATCTCAAAACTTCTTCACGTTAAGAACATTTCCTACTTATATAGTTATACTGTGCAGCATAACGCATTCCCACATACCTGGTGCACCATGGACACTTTGTGTCATGCCTGAAAAATGTCAGAATCCATCTGCATTATCTACTGCTTCTGCATAAAGGATCTATATTCCATGCGGAATGTAAGATTTGTGATCTACTGCTTCTTCATAAAGGATCTGTACTCCATGCAGAATGTAAGATTTGTTCATAGGTTCATAGGTTGGTACTAGGCTATCAGCCCTAGGGCCTATACAAGCCTAGCCATAACAATTCCCTGGCTATTTCTACCCACATTATTTACTTTCCTGGACCCCTGTCTAGCAGGGCGACTGACGTGATCCCCGGGGTGAATTTCCTTTCTCCCATCCAATCGTCAAGGTTCCTCTTGAAGAGGTCCAAAGAGGCACTCTGCTTGACATGTATGGGCAATCTATTCCAGAGTCTGGGGAGTCTCTGGGTCAGGAACCTATCCCTCCAACATGTTTTGTTTATTGTGATGACAAGGTTTAGATCCCTGGAGCATGTAGCTCTGAGGGATTGGGATTTCTTTAAGTGTAGCATGTCCAACAGCTCTGGGTTTGACATGGCCTTGTATGTTAAGCAGAGATCGCCTCTGAGTAGATGATATGCGACAGAGTATAGCTGGAGTTTTTTAAGGCGGTCAGCGTAGGGCATCTGCTTTAGGCCTGTGATTCTTTTAGTGAGGTATTTCTGAGGCCTTTCCAGTTGTTGCAGATGTCTTGAGAGGTACATACCCAATGGGGCGTTGTATTCTATAATGGGTCTAATGAGGGATGAGTACAGTGGGACAATGACCTCCTTTTTTTCTGGATGAAAAGCCCTTCGTGATGAGGTGTGCCACATAGAAGGATTTCCTGACTGTTGTGGTGATGTGGTTATCGAAGGTGAGACCACTGTCCACTTGTGTCCCTAAGTCTCTTATCACACTTTCTGTGTTTAGTGTACTGCCACCTATATGGTAATTCATGGATACATGTTTTTTCCCAAAGGGGATAACAATACATTTCTTGGCATTGAGCTTGAGCCCATGGCTCTGGCACCAAGCATCTGTTCCTGTAAGGCCCTTTTGTAGAGTATCCACATCATTTGGGTATTCAATAATGGCTCCCAGTTTGCAGTCATCTGCAAACTTTGTTAGCCAGAGTCCCTTAGTGTTGACCTGTACTTCAGAGAAGTAGATGCCAAACAAGAGCGGCCCCAGGACTGAACCCTGAGGTACTCCACTTGTCACTTGTCTGGAGCTGGATTTGGAGTCGGCTACTTTTACAGTGTGGGTTCTATCAGTAAGCCATTTAGCAACCCATTGGGTGACATAGGGATTAATGCCCGACTTAGTAAGTTTATCTATGATTCCAGAGTGGGGATGGTGTCAAAGGCCTTGGCAAGGTCTAGATAGGCTGTGTGGACCACCTTACCCTTGTCCATGGCTCTGGAGACTGATTCAAAGAAGTCAATCAGGTTCAGGAGACAAGATCGGCCCTTCACAAACCCAAACTGGGTGGGGTCCAGTGTTTGAAGGTTGCCAATGTCTTTGTTTATAAGTTCCATGATAATACGCTCCATGGCCTTGCAGATAAGGCTTGTCAGACTGATGGGACGGTAGTTTCCGGGATCCAAGGTGGATCCCCCCTTGTGGATTCGGATAACTGTAGCTCTGCGCCACTCTGTGGGCATGAAACCTGAGGTGAGGCTATGATTAAACATGACACTTAGGTGAGGTGCCAGTTCATATTGTAGTTCATGTAGTACACAGCCCGGGATGTCATCTGGTCCCATGGATGCTGTATTCTTGGCTTTAGAGAGTGCGTTTTGTACCTGTGTGGCCGTTATTACTGGAATTTGGCAATCCTCCGGTATTGAGATGGGCCATTTAGGGGGTGAGAGGGGGGTGAAGTTGGCACTGAATCGATCTGCCAGGATATTGGCAATATCCTTCAGATCAGTATATTTAATGCCATTCTGTTTTAGCTCAGAGCAGATCTGAGCATTGCCATTTAGATTCTTGACATAATTATAGAATGCTTTGTGGTTGTCTTTGGAATCTTTGGCAATTTTATTTTCGTAACTAGCTTTGGAGGATTTTATGAGGCATCTCAGTTTCTTACTGAGGCTAGTAAGGGAGTTTTTTGCATCCTGGGATTTTCTTCTTTTCTGCAAAAGTTTCTTCCTTTTGTTGTAAAGTTTGTTTATGGCAGGGGACCACCAGATTGGCTTCCTTTTTTGGATGAGAGCATTTTGGTTCTATTTGGGATGGCACGATTCATGCATGAGTGGATGTGCTCGTACAGTGCCATAGTGTAGGATTCAGCAGTTGAACTTTCAGTTCCCATCTGCATGGGTGTCATGAAGTTTGTCACTTCTGACTTGAGTAGCATGAAGTTGGCTTTGGAGAAGTTTTTTATGGTGGTTTCTTTACTGGGGGTGGGGTGGGATGTGGATGTTAAGAGTGATTAGCTTATGGTCAGACCTGACTAACGAGGGGGTGACCATAGGTATGGAGCATTGATTTCCCATGTTGGTAATGACCAGGTCTAGGATATTGGAGCCCCTGGTGGGACTATGGATTAGTTGATCCAGGGCGTTGGAATTTATGAATTCCAAGAACCGTTGCGCAAAGGTGTTGGGACATGAGTAGTTTTCCCAGTTAATGACAGTATTGTAAATTGTAAATTGTGATTTACTGCTTCTGCATAAAGGATCTGTACGCCATGCGGAATGTAAGATTTGTGATCTACTCTTCTGCATAAAGGATCTGTACACCATGTGGAATGTAAGATTTGTGATCTACTGCTTCTGCATAAAGGATCTGTACACCATGCAGAATGTAAGATTTGTGATCTACTGCTTCTGCATAAAGGATCTGTACTCTATGCAGAATGTAAGATTTGTGATCTACTGCTTCTGCATAAAGGATCTGTATGCCATGCAGAACGTAATATTTGTGATCTACTGCTTCTGCATAAAGGATCTGTACACCATGCAGAATGTAAGATTTGTGATCTACCGCTGCTGCATAAAGGACCTGTACACCATGCGGAATGTAAGATTTGTGATCTACTGCTTCTGCATAAAGGATCTGTATGCCATGCGGAATGTAAGATTTGTGATCTACTGCTTCTGCATAAAGGATCTGTACTCCATGCAGAATGTAAGATTTGTGATCTACTGCTTCTGCATAAAGGTCTGTATGCCATGCGGAATGTAAGATTTGTGATCTACTGCTTCTGCATAAAGGATCGGTACTCCATGCAGAATGTAAGATTTGTGATCTACTCCTTCTGTATAAAGGATCTGTATGCCATGCGGAATGTAAGATTTTTTATCTACTGCTTCTGCATAAAGGATCTGTATGCCATGCGGAATGTAAGATTTGTGATCTACTGCTTCTGCATAAAGGATCTGTACACCATGCGGAATGTAAGATTTTTGATCTACTGCTTCTGCATAAAGGATCTGTACTCCATGCAGAATGTAAGATTTGTGATCTACTGCTTCTGCATAAAGGATCTGTACGCCATGCGGAATGTAAGATTTTTGATCTACTGCTTCTGCATAAAGGATCTGTACGCCATGCGGAATGTAAGATTTTTGATCTACTGCTTCTGCATAAAGGATCTGTATGCCATGCGGAATGTAAGATTTTTGATCTGCTGCTTCTGCATAAAGGATCTGTACTCCATGCGGAATGTAAGATTTGTGATCTACTGCTTCTGCATAAAGGATCTGTACGCCATGCATAATGTAAGATTTGTGATCTACTGCTTCTGCATAAAGGATCTGTACACCATGCAGAATGTAAGATTTGTGATCTACTGCTGCTGCATAAAGGATCTGTACACCATGCGGAATGTAAGATTTGTGATCTACTGCTTCTGCATAAAGGATCTGTACTCCATGCGGAATGTAAGATTTGTGATCTGCTGCTTCTGCATAAAGGATCTGTACACCATGCAGAATGTAATATTTGTGATCTACTGCTGCTGCATAAAGGATCTGTACACCATGCGGAATGTAAGATTTGTGATCTACTGCTGCTGCATAAAGGATCTGTACACCATGCAGAATGTAAGATTTGTGATCTACTGCTTCTGCATAAAGGATCTGTATGCCATGCGGAATGTAAGATTTTTGATCTACTGCTTCTGCATAAAGGATCTGTACGCCATGCGCAATGTAAGATTTTTGATCTACTGCTTCTGCATAAAGGATCTGTACGCCATGCAGAATGTAAGATTTTTGATCTACTGCTTCTCCATAAAGGATCTGTACTCCATGTGGAATGTAAGATTTGTGATCTACTGCTTCTGCATAAAGGATCTGTACACCATGCGGAATGTAAGATTTGTGATCTACTGCTTCTGCATAAAGGATCTGTACTCCATGCAGAATGTAAGATTTGTCATCTACTGCTTCTGCATAAAGGATCTGTACGCCATGCGGAATGTAAGATTTTTGATCTACTGCTTCTGCATAAAGGATCTGTACGCCATGCGGAATGTAAGATTTTTGATCTACTGCTTCTCCATAAAGGATCTGTATGCCATGCGGAATGTAAGATTTCTGGACTACTGCTTCTGCATAAAGGATTTGTACCCCATGCGGAATGTAAGATTTTTGACCTACTGCTTCTGCATAAAGGATCTGTATGCCATGCGAAATGTAAGATTTGTGATCTACTGCTTCTGCATAAAGGATCTGTACTCCATGCGGAATGTAAGATTTGTGATCTACTGCTTCTGCATAAAGGATCTGTACGCCATGCGGAATGTAAGATTTGTGATCTACTGCTTCTGCATAAAGGATCTGTACTCCATGCAGAATGTAAGATTTGTGATCTGCTGCTTCTGCATAAAGGATCTGTACGTCATGCAGAATTTAAGATTTTTGATCTACTGCTTCTTCATAAAGGATCTGTATGCCATGCGGAATGTAAGATTTGTGATCTACTCCTGCTGCATACAGGATCTGTACTCCATGCGGAATGTAAGATTTGTGACCTACCACTGCTATTATTGATGCTTCTAATTTGAAAATCATGTGGTCATTTTAATTTTCTAGGTCCGTTATGTGTTATAATTATTGTAAACTGGTTGCCAGTCTGTAACCTATCTTCACCCAGACTGAATCTGAAAATGGCCCATTTGGAACAGTGCTTTATCCAGGTGAACAAAGGCATACATTCATACATACATACATTCATATATATATATATATATATATATATATATATATATATATATACATTCATACTTTCATACATTTATACATTCATACATACATACACAGATAAATATATGTGTTTATCCTGCTTGTGCTGATGTCTTCTTTATGGAGTCTACATGCCCTTCTTGTGTTGGTGTGGCTTTTTTTAGGTGCTCCAGTTTGCTCCCTCACTCCAAAAGGCATGCATAAGGACTGGACACTCTAAACTGGCCATTGGTGTGAGTGTGCATGTATGTGAGTGATATGGAAAAAGAATCGTGGAATGGCTAGCCACCTGGTAGTGTGAAACTTGGCTCCAGATGATTGCCTCTATTGAAGCGACACCCCAACCCCATGTGGATAATGGGAAATAGGGTTGTGGATGGATGGATGGATGGATGGATGGATGGATCCTGCTTGTGCTGTTCCCTTTGTGGCTACCAGCATAAAGACACATGTCATGCCAACCCCCTGAAACATCGGGTTACATTCCAGCAGGGGATGAACAGCACAGTGTCACAGCATATCAAAGAGCTGCATTCTGTCATGCCTGCTAATCATGTGTGTGCTGTGGATGTGCACATCTGCATGTATACACATTATAATCTGTCTTTGTTACACTGCCAGGTGCTGATTAATCATTTCATACTTAGGTGACATCATCATTATGTGCCTTCACACCTGCATAAGTCTATGTTTGCCAGTTTTGGGGAATTTGTGCAGATCTGTCTCTGTTTTCTTTTTTTACCTTTCTCTGCATACAAAGATGCAGGTCAGGTCATGTGTGGATGTTGTTCTTCATTGTTTAATGTCTTTCAGGCCACCACATTGATAAGAGACACCATTTTCTGATGGCAACACAGCAAATGGTGTTAGTAATTGTGTGGCAGAAGGATGAACAGGCTATAGAGGGGATGGTGAGGCTTCTTTAGTAGGATGTGGTGGGGGGAACTAGACATACTAATTTTGTGGTTTCTGTAAATTCTACCTTTCTGAAGAATTTTACCATCTGATCTGATTTCACTGCACATTACAAAGCCATGAGTGAACTAGCAGCCTTCAAGCTGACCTGGATTAGTGTGCTTTGTGTGAATGTTTGTGCATGTATGTATGTGTATATCTATTCTGGGATAAACTGGCATCCTCTGCAGTATTACTTAGGGTCATTGCCAGGGTAGCTATCAAATCCATTATGGCCCTGAACTTGATAAAACAGATATCAAAAAGAATGTTTTCTGTGTCCCTGATGTATGCTACACATCTGAGAGTATAGATAAGTATTACCATCTTGGCACATGGTAGATGACAGTATGCTGTTTGCTACCTTTTCCAAAATAGTAACATGACCAGATAGGCATGACTAGTGTGTTTTTGTCGTGTTCATGGTACACAAACTGTTTGTGTTGCTGTCACATATACAGGTGACATAGTTTTGTTGATCTGATGCATAATTTTGTTGGGTTTTGTTCTACGTGTCTTCCAGTTACCTTACTACAGGATACCCTCACACACACATAACACTGTTATTTCTATACAAACTACACATATGCTTCCAGTAGTGGGTGAACATGGTAAAAGGTAGTTGGCCTGTAACCATTCTATGATAATGCCAGTAATTCCTGGGCTTGTGGGGTCATCTGGCTGCATGGGTCAAACTGCAGTACTGGCCCCTCTTATCACAGACATGTCCAGTTACAGCCTTAACATTCACTGTAGTATTGGTGTACTCTGAGAATTTTGCTCACAAATTCACATATAGCATTTGTGTTTGCAACTATAGACAGAATAACAAGCTCTTGCATCATTAATAGTTCACCACAAGTGTGTCTAGTGCATTTTGTATATGATGCACAGTTCACAGTTGGATTTGTGTACCTGTGATTGTGAACATCATATTGTATAAACTGTGCATTTATTTACTTATGAGCTACCTTTCTGTCACTATTGTTTGATATGTATTGTATATTACTGAGTATAAAACCAGCTGCACATGCCAAAGACAAAAATGATATGGAGAAATTGTTACTGCAAATGTGATTTGAGCACAGAATAAACCATACATATTTGAAAAAGAGAAAAAAGTAATTTCAGCCTACTAAGAAAAGCAGCAGCTGTTATATTCATGGATTAAAGAAGGAACTGTTTGCTGAAATTAGGAATATTAAAACTACAATGCATATGAATCTTGTGAAAGATGGCAAAAGCACAATGTCCATAACATTTTTCTTTTGCTGCAGTTAGCCTTATCTGACTGCCTCCTTCCTACATTCACTTTTATTTATTTATGTATTTATTTATGTATGTATGTATGTATGTATGTATTTATTTATTTATTTATTTATTTTAGTTTATTTATTTACATTTGTTTACTGGGAAATTCCAACTGGACACAGGTCCCTTTTCAGCCGAGGCCTGGGGAGAAAAGCTCCACAGAACAATAAATGAGCAGCAGAGTACATGAAGAACAATTGAATGTACATGCAATAGCAAATCATACCCCAAAACAAATGCTCGGTGTTGACTGAAGTCCAACCAAGACAAACCAACAAGCAATCAAACAAAAAATCCTTGGAAGGACACTGCTATATAACCAATGCTGTTTATTAAAATAACAGACTTCTCGAGCATACAAATGATAAAATGATGAGCGCTTTCGGGTGTTAACCCTTCATCAGATAAAGAACAAGTTAAAACACTACATAATTTAAATAAATGACCCACCAATGAGCAGTCAATACTGAACCCGCCTGTTCTTAAGGGCGGGTTTCATCGGGATGACATCATTCAGGCCTGGCCTCCTATGAGCCATAAGCTCAATAATCCACTTGGATTCTATCAGTTCAGTCAGTTGTTTGATATCCCCTCCTCTATTGTTAAGCTTGACATTAACTATTGCCCTGAACCTAAAACTATGTGTGGGGTTGTGTTCTATATGCCTAAATAAGGCATTATGTATGTCACGATTTCTAATGGCAGAAAGATGTTGTAGCATCCTTACTTTGAACATATTGTTCGTTTTTCCCACATAAAAGCAGGTGCAGGATTCACATTCTGCCAGATAAACAATATCCTTGGTTCTGCAAGTAGCCCTAGCTTTAAGGGAAAAAACTTTGCCAGTAATTGGATGCGTAAATACTAAATCCTTATTGATGTATGCACACGCCTTGCACATTCCACAGGGTGTGCTGCCAGCTTGGGCTTTAAAAGAAGATGTACTTGCACTGTGCTCCCCACAGAGAATATCCTTCAAATTTTTATTCTTCCTATACCCAAACATGGGATTACACCCTACAATACTCTTAACCCTATCATCACTTACTAAGATATTCCAATTTTTCTGGATAATCCCACATATGTCTTTGATATTACTACTGTAGGTAAAGGTGACTTTGGGCTTATAGTTACCAAAATCATTATTACAGGGTGGACAATCCCCTCCTTGTGTGCAAAGTAGCCAAGGTTTAAAATTCTGTCTCCTTTTGTTTTTATTATTATCTATAACTTTATTCACCATTTCTTCTTTATAACCCCTCTCATGAAGAAATCCTTTTAACCTCTCTACCTCAAGCTTAACAATAGAGGAGGGGATATCAAACAGCTGACTGAACTGATAGAATCCAAGTGGATTATTGAGCTTATGGCTCATAGGAGGCCAGGCCTGAATGATGTCATCCCGATGAAACCCGCCCTTAAGAACAGGCGGGTTCAGTATTGACTGCTCATTGGTGGGTCATTTATTTAAATTATGTAGTGTTTTAACTTGTTCTTTATCTGATGAAGGCTTAACACCCGAAAGCGCTCATCATTTTATCATTTGTATGCTCGAGAAGTCTTTTAATTTAATAAACAGCATTGGTTATATAGCAGTGTCCTTCCAAGGATTTTTTGTTTGATTGCTTGTTGGTTTGTCTTGGTTGGACTTCAGTCAACACCGAGCATTTGTTTTGGACTATTTTCAGGTTTTATGCTCTTTTGGTGCTGACCTGCTATGGAAATGATATCTGGTAAAGAACTTTTATGTGGAGTGGTCGAAAATGGATTTATCAAAGAAAAATCTTGTGGTAAGAGCTATAAAAGTTTAATACCTATGGATAACCCCTTACTCAACATGGGGTTTTTGGCATTGAAGGACAATGGTCTAAATAATTCGGTTCCAGTTATTGTGGACAAGAATTTTGATGAATTATTAAGAGATTTCAGTTTCAAAATGAGGAGACTGCAGCGTCTTCAATGGCAGACTTACCATCTTGAAGCTTTGCCTAAAATATGGCATAATTCCTCGAGGGATGAGGGTTCTATGCATGCCTACCCAGGGAGAATGTTACCCTGAGTTATTGGCTAAATGGCAGCTTATCAACATTAGAACAAGCTTTCAATATATGCAACTCATCAATGAATTTTTTGGTTCTGAAATCATCAATTTGAAAGAAGAGGTTGATATACTACAGCAAAAGCTTGCCAATGACTTTGGTGGGGTGAGACACATGGAGCGGCTGGATGAGCTCTGTTACTCTTTCCGATAGTGATAATAAACTTAGATCACAAAAAATGAACAAACTTAGGAGAGATTATGATGATTTCTCCAAGGGGAACATCTTTGTATGGCCCCGTTCTAGATCTGGTTCACAGATGGAAGGTCGCTCTTATGCAAAGAAGCTGGTTATGCCTATACAGGAAGTGAGAGTTATTGGTGTGAACCCGAATACTTCGGAAGAATGTACGAATGGTGGTGACCCAGGAAATGCTTCCCATGCGTGCACAGACGGTAAATGTGCCGACATAGATGTCGCTGCCAATACCACACAGATTTTGGGTGTTTCCTCCACTCTTAACTCGGAATCAACATCGGGAACTGTTTTATCAGGTGGTGCATCAACGGCGCCCGTCAAGTCAGCCATTGCTAACGAGATTACATTCTCTTCATCTGCAGCTAATTGGAATGGAGACTTAGATGAAAACAATACTTCATTGGGGGCTCGACCCAAGGATATATTAGTAGAGCGACGTTTTTTGGATATTCTACCAGTTTCAGTGAAAAAGAAAGGGGCCTGGAAACGCTCTCTGAGCGAAGGCAGGGACTCGTACAAGAAGAGAAGGACTCTAGAGTGACTAATAATGGTAATACTGGTATTGTGTTTAATTTATCAATATATTGTTTAACACAAGAAGAACTATATGTATTAAATAAGGGTCTTTCTGTTGTGCCCAGTAGGGAGAGTGTTTACCACGAGGTTGTTATAGACCTTATGCTATTTTGTAGGGGGATAGCTCTACGTAACATGTTTGGCATGGCCAACTCTGGGGTCTCGGAATTAAAACAGCCGAGCAGCTTTGTTCCACCCTTTACACCCTCTATGAATTTATTCATTAAGACCTGTGAACAAGATTTACTAAAGTATTTTCAGGATAATCATACCAACAAATATTATAATCTAACTATGGTACAGCATAAAGCCCTACACAATTTATGTGATAATGTAGATATAACTATAAAAATGGCTGACAAAAAAAGCGCAGTTGTGGTTTTAGACACTGCTTTTTACCAACGTAAGATAGAGGAGCTCTTATTAGATGCATGTACTTATATTCCCATTAATCCTTTGTTGGTTAAGCAAGTGATTGACAGGGTACACAATGGTCTTAAGCAACTCTTGCATGATATGGTGATCAATGAAGACCTTTTTAAGTTCCTTTGGATTGAGGGGACGGTTGTACCCCTCTTTAAAGGTCTACCCAAAATACATAAGTCACTGTCAGACTCACCACTATGCCCAGTAGTATCGGGGAGGCGTTGGGTCACTGAGAACATTTCCATTTGGCTCAAATCTACTCTCAGGCCATATGTGGACAACATGGAAAATGTTTTAACTGACACTGGGGATTTTTTAAAGGCACTGGGAGAGGTGAATAGGACCAATTTAATTGATACCTATTTGATGGTGACACTTGATGTGCAAAGTTTGTTTACCGTAATCAATAACGACTATGGTATAGAAGCCATTGGTCAGTTGTTGAAGGGTATGGATGTTGCTGATAGTAAGATAGACCTCTTGAAAACTTTGTTGGCCATGGTTCTTGAGAACAATGTGTTTTTGGGTCTGAAACAGATGTACAGACAAGCACAGGGCATAGCCATGGGCACTCCCTGTGCTAATACATACGCAAACCTGGTCCTCTCTTTTTGGGAGAAAAGATATATTTTTGACAACAACAACTGGATGCGATATATCAGAATGTATAAAAGATTTGTGGATGATGTTTTTATTCTATGGAAGGGGGAAAAAGCTATGTTAGATAACTTTGTTACCTTTCTACACTCCACGACTACATTTTTTAGGTTCACTATGAAATGTTCACATATCAAGATAGATTTCTTGGATTTTTGTATAGAACAAACTTGTGAAGGCTTTATTACAAGCCTTCATAGGAAGGAATGTTGGAAGAACACGCTTTTATCCTTCGATAGTATGCATCCATGCTTTACTTTTCCCAAAATAGTGCAGCGACAGCTTGGTAGGATATCAAGAATGTGTATGGATGATCTCTGTTTTGAAGGTGAGGTAGAGAGGTTAAAAGGATTTCTTCATGAGAGGGGTTATAAAGAAGAAATGGTGAATAAAGTTGTAGATAATAATAAAAACAAAAGGAGACAGAATTTTAAACCTTGGCTACTTTGCACACAAGGAGGGGATTGTCCATCCTGTAATAATGGTTTTAGTAACTATAAGCCCAAAGTCACCTTTACCTACAGTAGTAATATCAAAGACATATGTGGGATCATCCAGAAAAATTGGAATATCTTAGTAAGTGATGATAGGGTTAAGAGTATTGTAGGGTGTAATCCCATGTTTGGGTATAGGAAGAATAAAAATTTGAAGGATATTCTTTGTGGGGAGCACAGTGCAAGTACATCTTCTTTTAAAGCCCAAGCTGGCAGCATACCCTGTGGAATGTGCAAGGCGTGCATACATCAATAAGGATTTAGTATTTACGCATCCAATTACTCCCCTTAAAGCTAGGGCTACTTGCAGAACCAAGGATATTGTTTATCTGGCAGAATGTGAATCCTGCACCTGCTTTTATGTGGGAAAAACGAACAATATGTTCAAAGTAAGGGTGCTACAACATCTTTCTGCCATTAGAAATCGTGACATACATAATGCCTTATTTAGGCATATAGAACACAACCCCACACATAGTTTTAGGTTCAGGGCAATAGTTAATGTTAAGCTCAACAATAGAGGAGGGGATATTAAACAACTGACTGAACTGATAGAATCCAAGTGGATTATTGAGCTTATGGCTCATAGGAGGCCAGGCCTGAATGATGTCATCCCGATGAAACCCGCCCTTAAGAACAGGCGGGTTCAGTATTGACTGCTTATTGGTGGGTTTTGTATTTAAATTGTGTAGTGTTTTAACTTGTTCTTTATCTGATGAAGGGTTAACACCCGAAAGCGCTCATCATTTTATCATATGTATGCTCGAGAAGTCTGTTATTTTAATAAACAGCATTGGTCATATAGCAGTGTCCTTCCAAGGATTTTTTGTTTAATAGCAAATAAAACATACTGCAGCAAACAGCTATACATACAATATGAAACACAGTAATGAACTTTACTAGAAAGGCTCACCCAGACTCTGCTACACTTTGCTGTGAAGGAAAGGTCAGTTTGCTTTTTATTTGTTGTATTTTGTATTATTTTATTGCCTTTTTATATTTTGAATACTGTGATTTGTTTTCTTTACCTTGTGTTTTACTTGTATTCTGCATATTAAAACTTCAAAAGAGACCACAGCTCTGTCTTTTGTGAGTCAGGCAGAATTTTTTTTTCCCTACCCTCTCAAGCTGTTACTATTGTGTTCTTAAATACCATTGTCTTTCTAGTTGCCTGCCCCTTATGTTACTTTGACCATATATCTCATTTCCTCTCTGCTTTCACTGGCTTTTGTGAGTAATCACTAAATTATCATTTTGTGAAAGCACTCCCCTTCAACTATTTATATTTATTGGCCATCCTACTGTATTCCATAGTACCAGAATACAAAACTGACCACCCCCTTTCAATCTATCTAGCTATTTTAAAAATAGTGACTCTCCACTAAAACTTAACTTTTTTAGACAGGTAAAACTTAAGTTACCTACTTTCACATCTAACTTCTCTAGTGCACATTGCAGTGTTTAGGATAAACCATTTTTTTCATCTTACCTTTAAGCATCCCTGTGACTAGCGCTTGCTCTAATTTCTGCTGGAAAGCACTAGGAAGCCTTAAACTGATACAGGCACTCAACTCTCTTTATTAATAATGAGAAATTAATCCTAGGCACTAAACAGCCTATAATTGCAAAGTACCTTGCTAAGGTAAGGGAAAATAGCTTCTGTACATTACAAAAAAAAGCACCAAACCAGGTATGTCCAAGGGTCAGCTTCCGGTAATTTCTCCTGTCCACCTGTTGAATCTGGGCATACTGGGGCAATGCAGCAATTGCCTCATGTACACAGACAACCCTGTCCTCCTACCACCCAAAACTACAACCTGTGAGAGATGTACTTACATAGTCAAAATGGAAGCAAAGCTCTCTCCACCCAAGATTGTACTAGACAGTCAAGAGGAGTAGGTTAACACCCACACTACACCTCAAGCAACACATAGCCCCTCTAAACCCACACCACCAACACCCACACATAGCAACACTAAATCCACATATGCGGAGGCCCTTAATTCTAACCTGCCCAAGCAACAAGGACCTTTGAAGCTGAAATGCAAACAAACTCCAATCACAATCAAAGTGTCACATATCTCACAACACCAGTGTGCCACCCAGCAACAGCCCCTAAGGCAAGATAACATACCTAACACTTTAGTCATAGGTGACTTTATAGTCAGGCACACTGATGTCCCACTTACCAGGTGAACAAGGAGAAAATTACAGTCAGCTGCCTGGCGGGTGCCAGGATCTGCCACATAACACATGCACTCAAGTCACTTCACAGCAAGTACAAATATGACTCTGTCATTGCCCATGTTGGAGTGAATGACTTGAGACGTACCTCCCTAGACTACATGAAAAGAGACATGGAAGAGCTCTTGGATCATGTGGCCCAGGCAGGTATGGCCCTAGCCCTGAGTGGCATCCTGCCTTCACCAGAATTATTAAAAAGCAATGGTGTCACTGCTCAAAATATCCAAACGACAATTCTAAAACATACCAAAATTATTGCAAAGCTTTCGGGTCTACACCCTTCATCAGTACAAATCAATTAAATGCAGTCAAAATTTAAATAGGAGATAAAAATAAACCACATGCTTCAGCCAACCTATCACGCTAATTGACAATCAAAACTTAAAGGAACTCTTCTAATAAATACATTATTTTCCAAAAATATCTAAAATAAATATTATTACATACTTGTATTCTCTCCTAAACATTTGTATACATAGAATTATGCATGTAAAATATACACACTTAAATACAAGCACATATATACACATACATACACACTCTCATTTATACATACACACACACTCTCCCTCATGCACACAAACATGCATACATATATACATATATATGTGGACACAAATACATATATATATACATAAAAACATATACATTCTCTCAGTCTCATCTATCATATTTAAAATCTAACTTATAGTTTTTCTCTTCGTCTTTTCATTAACACTGGTTTTAGACTAACCGCATTATTCAAGCCAGGGCTCATATCCACCTGTAATCTAATGATCCATTCATACTCTTTTAATTCCAACAGATTATTCATATCGCCCTTCCTTAAATTCATTAGTACTGTGTCTAATGCCCTAAATTTAAATTCATGCTGTTCACCCTTATCTAAGATGTGTTTACTTAAGGCGTTCGTTACTATTCTCCTTGTTATTTCTGATTTATGTTCTATAATCCTTTCCTTCAACCTTCTAGTTGTCTTACCTACATAAAATGATATGCAGGATGTACAGGTAGCCAAGTAAACCACTTGCACTACATTACAAGATGTCAAAATTTAGAAACAAAGACTTCTTTAGTTATGGGGTGTTTAAAAATATTATCACCCTCATAAAGGTCATTACAGCAGGAACAATGATAACATTTTCTTGTTCCTACTGCATGCTCAACGTCTTCAGATTTTATTCTAAAATCCTTATAACAAAGCTTTTGTTTTAATGTTTCTGAGTTTCTGTAGGCGAAACTTGGTTTACCCCCACAATAGCCCTTATTTCTGGCATAGCCAATAATATAGGCCAATATTTCTCTATTATTTTATGTATATTGTTTGTATTTAAATTATACATACTGAGGTATCTAACTAATTTGTCATCCTTACATACATCTCTTTGGTTCTTCTCCATTCCCCCTCCTCTTAGAATAGGTTTATATTCATCATTCCTTTCTTTTAACACTTCATCATAGGCCATATTTAAAATACGTTCTGAATAATCACTTATTTGAAACTCTTGTAGCATAGCTGTGGCTTGTTCTATAAAATGAACATCAAGTTTATTTAATTTACTCATTCTTATTAAGTGTGCCTTCACTATTCCTTTAAAGGTATGTGGAGCATGCATACTACTCCTATTTAAGTATCTCAAAGCATCCACTTCTTTCTTATGTACCATAGAGTCTAGCCTATTTCCATTTCTAAAAAGATGTACATCTAAATATTTCATATCCTGACCTGATGCCTCCATTTTAAATTTAAGGAATTCTGTTGATGCATTTAAATATTGTATACAGTCTTCTAATTCCAGCAGGGTGCCATCCCATATCAAAAAACAATCTGCAAACCTTTTGTAGAACAATACTTTCTTATTCATTTGGTTTCCTTTATCTAGAATTACACTTTTCTCCCATTCATACAAAACCAAATTTGCATATGTCATCGCTACACCAGTAAGTTGTAGGTATGGTTCCCCGTCAAAAATAAAGGCATTATTCATTAATACTACCTCAAGGAGTGTACAAATATTCTCAATTTCTCTTCCGTACAATTTTATTTCATTATTTAGGAAATTATGTATAGCATTAACCCCATAGCCATTAGGTATAACAGTGAATAATGAAGTGATGTCAAGAGATGCCATAATATAGCCTTTAAACTCACGACACTGTTGCCAATTACATAAATGATCTAAACAATCATTAGTATCCTTTAATACCGTGCAGCAGCTTTCCATGTATTTCCCTAATACACTTTGTAAATACTTCGATATAGGTTCCGTAATCCATCCGCCCCCAGACACAATTGGTCTCAGTGGTGGGTCGATAAGATCCTTATGTATTTTATGAATACCGTAAATTTGGGGAATTCTTGGGCATGGCACTGTCAGGTAATTAAACAACTCAACACTCAAATCATCGCTTAGTTGTAACTCATATATTACCATATTGACCTCTGCTATTAATTTCTGCACCTCAAATAGAGATACCTTTTTAAAAATACTACTTTCACTAAGCATTTCTTTAAACTTTACAAAATATAAATCTTTTTCCATTATTACTATCCCACCCCCTTTGTCTGCCTGTTTGATCACAATATCATCACAAGCTTGTAGTTCTTTTAAAGCTAAATGCTCAGAACATGTTATATTAAATACCCTCTTTCTTTCATTTTTCCTATAATATAAACGCATTTCATGTTCTACAATATTCGAAAAAGCAGTAAGAATAGGGCATAAATCAGGTGTAAACACACTTAATTTCCTACATTTAAATGTAGGAACATCAGAGCTTCTGAAAATAAGTTTAAGACTCACTTATCGCAAAAACAACTTCAAATCTGTTATGGCTTGAGCAACATTGTCCATTGAATTAGGAATAAATTTCAGTCCTTTACTCATAACAGATATCTGCGCATCAGTCAAGTTAACTCTAGATAAGTTTACAGTACCTTTTATCATTCTCACTATCTTCTGGTTACTTTGTTCTGAGTAATCGGACTGTTGCACTTTCTCTTCCCCACCACACCAGACTGTTGTTGCTGCTGATGTTGTTGGGTATTCTTCATCGAAGATTGTAACGCGATCTTCTCTGGCTGCTTTAAGCAAAAAGGGGAAAAGGACATATTTTCTTTTTGTATATTCTTTCTACAGGAATCTCTGCCGTTATCTGCATTAATAGACGCCATCTTCTCCTTGGTTTAGGCGCGCACTACGTCTTTCCTGATGTCAGAAGATTGTTACAACTGCAAGAAATTCCATTGTTAAAGTTAACACTAGATGTAATTCCTACAGAGGCAGTAATAGACCGTACAGCTGAGGAGTTTAAAGAACATTTAATAACATTAGAAAAAAAGGTGTAGACTTTTAAACAACTTCAGTGGCAAAGATTGAGTTTCCAGGCATATTTACTGTTGGGTATTGTACCTAGAGGGCTAAGAATACTCAAAATGCCCTTTTATGCTAATACTTACAATGAATTATTAATGCAATAGCAACAAATTAATCTGAAATTAAGTGCAGACTATATGAGGCTAATGAACACCTTTTTTGAACCTATTGAGAATAAGTTACTGGAAGAAATAGATGTGCTTGAGAATGAGATAATTAATATGCCATGCTATAATGAACTGTCTGACATTTATCAGAACTTTTTGTCCCGCATTAATGCCTTGTATACGAAATTGCAGCAGAGAAAAAAGTTTAAACTGCAAAGGGACATTAATGATTTTAAACACAACCATATCTTCTCTTGGCCCAAGAATAATGATGAAAAATATAGATTATCTCAAAAAAAATAAAATGCAAGTGTTGAATGGAGATAAGAAAACTAATCGTTTGGATCAACTAGATGGTTTTGGAACATTGCCTGAATTGCCAAATATTCCAGCTAAGAAAAACGTATTGCTTTCTGCATTGAGCGCTGACTCTGTGCCTTTAACTAATAAGGAGGGCGGAGATACAGGGTTGAATACTCCAGCAAAAGCTACTGACGTCAGGAAAGACGTAGTGCGCGCCAAAACCAAGGAGAAGATGGCGTCTATTAATAAAGATAATGGCAGAGATTCCTGTAGAAAGAATATACAAAAAGAAATTACGTCCTTTTCCCCTTTTTGCTTAAAGCAGCCAGAGAAGATCGCGTTACAATCTTCGATGAAGAATACCCAATAACATCAGCAGCAACAACAGTCTGGTGTGGTGGGGAAGAGAAAGTGCAACAGTCCGATTACTCAGAACAAAGCAACCAGAAGATAGTGAGAATGATAAAAGGTACTGTAAACTTATCTAGAGTTAACTTGACTGATGCGCAGATATCTGTTATGAGTAAAGGACTGAAATTTATTCCTAATTCAACGGACAATGTTGCTCAAGCCATAAC
Source organism: Protopterus annectens (assembly GCF_019279795.1). Taxonomy (NCBI): domain Eukaryota; kingdom Metazoa; phylum Chordata; order Ceratodontiformes; family Protopteridae; genus Protopterus; species Protopterus annectens. Next base: position 80,837,956 of record NC_056750.1, read on the forward strand.
AGATTTGAAGTTGTTTTTGCGATAAGTGAGTCTTAAACTTATTTTCAGAAGCTCTGATGTTCCTACATTTAAATGTAGGAAATTAAGTGTGTTTACACCTGATTTATGTCCTATTCTTACTGCTTTTTTGAATATTGTAGAACATGAAATGCGTTTATATTATAGGAAAAATGAAAGAAAGAGGGTATTTAATATAACATGTTCTGAGCATTTAGCTTTAAAAGAACTACAAGCTTGTGATGATATTGTGATCAAACAGACAGACAAAGGGGGTGGGATAGTAATAATGGAAAAAGATTTATGTTTTGTAAAGTTTAAAGAAATGCTTAGTGAAAGTAGTATTTTTAAAAAGGTATCTCTATTTGAGGTGCAGAAATTAATAGCAGAGGTCAATATGGTAATATATGAGTTACAACTTAGCGATGATTTGAGTGTTGAGTTGTTTAATTAACTGACAGTGCCATGCCCAAGAATTCCCCAAATTTACGGTATTCCTAAAATACATAAGGATCTTATCGACCCACCACTGAGACCAATTGTGTCTGGGGGCGGATGGATTACGGAACCTATATCGAAGTATTTACAAAGTGTATTAGGGAAATACATGGAAAGCTGCTGCACGGTATTAAAGGATACTAATGATTGTTTAGATCGTTTATGTAATTGGCAACAGTGTCGTGAGTTTAAAGGCTATATTATGGCATCTCTTGACATCACTTCATTATTCACTGTTATACCTAATGGCTATGGGGTTAATGCTATACGCAATTTCCTAAATAATGAAATAAAATTGTACGGAAGAGAAATTGAGAATATTTGTACACTCCTTGAGGTAGTATTAATGAATAATGCCTTTATTTTTGACGGGGAACCATACCTACAACTTACTGGTGTAGCGATGGGTACGCCCGTGGCTAACACATATGCAAATTTGGTTTTGTATGAATGGGAGAAAAGTGTAATTCTAGATAAAGAAAACCAAATGAATAAGAAAGTATTGTTCTACAAAAGGTTTGTAGATTGTTTTTTGATATGGGATGGCACCCTGCTGGAATTAGAAGACTGTATACAATATTTAAATGCATCAACAGAATTCCTTAAATTTAAAATGGAGGCATCAGGTCAGGATATGAAATATTTAGATGTACATCTTTTTAGAAATGGAAATAGGCTGGACTCTATGGTATATAAGAAAGAAGTGGATGCTTTGAGATACTTAAATAGGAGTAGTATGCATGCTCCACATACCTTTAAAGGAATAGTGAAGGCACAATTAATAAGAATGAGTAAATTAAATACACTTGATGTTAATTTTATAGAACAAGCCACAGCTATGCTACAAGAGTTTCAAAGAAGTGATTATTCAGAACGTATTTTAAATATGGCCTATGATGAAGTGTTAAAAGAAAGGAATGATAAATATAAACCTATTCTAAGAGGAGGGGGAATGGAGAAGAACCAAAGAGATGTATGTAAGGATGACAAATTAGTTAGATACCTCAGTATGTATAATTTAAATACAAACAATATACATAAAATAATAGAGAAAAATTGGCCTATATTATTGGCTATGCCAGAAATAAGGGCTATTGTGGGGGATAAACCAAGTTTCGCCTACAGAAACTCAGAAACATTAAAACAAAAGCTTTGTTATAAGGATTTTAGAATAAAATCTGAAGACGTTGAGCATGCAGTAGGAACAAGAAAATGTTATCATTGTTCCTGCTGTAATGACCTTTATGAGGGTGATAATATTTTTAAACACCCCATAACTAAAGAAGTCTTTGTTTCTAAATTTTGACATCTTGTAATGTAGTGCAAGTGGTTTACTTGGCTACCTGTACATCCTGCATATCATTTTATGTAGGTAAGACAACTAGAAGGTTGAAGGAAAGGATTATAGAACATAAATCAGAAATAAAAAGGAGAATAGTAACGAACGCCTTAAGTAAACACATCTTACATAAGGGTGAACAGCATGAATTTAAATTTAGGGCATTAGACACAGTACTAATGAATTTAAGGAAGGGCGATATGAACAATCTGTTGGAATTAAAAGAGTATGAATGGATCATTAGATTAAAGGCAGATATGAGCCCTGGCTTGAATAATGCGGTTAGTCTAAAACCAGTGTTAATGAAAAGACGAAGAGAAAAACTATAAGTTAGATTTTAATATGATAGATGAGACTGAGAGAATGTATATGTTTTTATGTATATATATGTATTTGTGTCCACATATATATGTGTATATGTATGCATGTTTGTGTGTATGAGGGAGAGTGTGTGTGTATGTATAAATGAGAGTGTGTATGTATGTGTATATATGTGCTTGTATTTAAGTGTGTATATTTTACATGCATAATTCTATGTATACAAATGTTTAGGAGAGAATACAAGTATGTAATAATATTTATTTTAAATATTTTTGGAAAATAATGTATTTATTAGAAGAGTTCCTTTAAGTTTTGATTGTCAATTAGCGTGATAGGTTGGCTGAAGCATGTGGTTTATTTTTATCTCCTATTTAAATTTTGAATGCATTTAATTGATTTGTACTGATGAAGGGTGTAGACCCGAAAGCTTTGCAATAAAGTGTTTGGTGTGTTTTAGAATTCACCAGAATTATACCACAATATAAGGACAAAATAATTGACTCCAACAATTGACTAAGCTTCTGGTGTCATTCAAAGGGGATCCAGTATCTGTCTGCCTGGGACGACATGATCGATAGACCATGATGCTTTGTCAGACATGGTCTGCACCTGTCGCCCCTGGGATTCAGGTTACTGGTTAAGGCTCTTGCCACTCCTATAGTGCGTTTTTTAGGCAAAGTTCAAAGGACAAAACCACCACCGTAACAGATACAAGCATGCAGAATCTGAAGGTAATGCTACTCAATGCTAGAAGTCTAAACCTCAAAATGCACTCTCTCGAGGCAGTCCTAAAAATGGAGAACATCGATATCTGTGCAGTAACTGAGACCGGGTTCAAGGCTCCAGAGAGCACCCCTGCAATACCAGGCTACAACTCTTACCACACTTTTCAGCCACCAAACCAGGATCAAAACACTAAAGGTGGAGGAGTGTCCGTATTCACCTAGGATATTCACAACACCAGACTAGTTGCCCAACACAATGCGTCTGAAATTCTCCAGGTGCAACTAACACTAGGTAAGACTGCAATCCAAATTGTAACTTGCTACAGATCCCCCACCATGCCCCAAAATTCTCACTACAGCTTTTTAAACATACTGGAAAATATTAAGATACAACTAAACACCCTAATACTGGATGATTTCAACTACCCTGCCATTAACGGGGAAAACTGCTCGTGTACCAACACCTTTGCCCAACGGTTCTTGGAATTCATAAATTCCAATGCCCTGGATCAACTAATCCATAGACCCACCAGGGGCTTCAATATCCTAAACCTGGTCATTACCAACATGGGAAATTGATGCTCCACACCTATGATCACCCCCTCATTGGTCAGGCCAGACCATAAGCTAATCACCCTTAACATCCACATCCCACCTCCTCCCCTCTACTAAGGAAACCTCCATAAAAAACTTCTCCAAAGCCAACTTCATGCTACTCAAGTCAGAAGTTACAAACTTCATGACACCCATGCAGACAGGAACTGAAAGTTCAACTGCTGAGTCCTATACTAAGGCACTGTATGAGCACATCCACTCATGTATGAATCATGCCATCCCAAATAGAACCAAGATGCTCTCCTCCAAAAAAGGAAGCCAATCTGGTGGTCCCCTGCCATAAACAAACTTTACAACAAAAGAAAGAAACTGTTGCAGAAAAGAGGAAAATCCCAGGATGCAAAAAACTCCCTTACCAGCCTCAGTAAGAAACTGAGATCCCTCATAAAATCCTCCAAAGCTAGTTACAAAAATAAAATTGCCAAAGATTCCAAAGACAACCACAAGGCATTCTATAACGATGTCAAGAATCTAAATGGCAATGCTCTGATCTGCTCTGAGCTACAACAGAATGGCATTAAATATACTGATCCCAAGGATATTGCCAATATCCTGGCAGATCGATTCAGTGCCAACTTCCCCCCCCTCTCACTCCCTAAATGGCCCATCTCAATACTGGAAGATTGCCAAATTCCGGTAATAATGGCCACACAGGTAAAAAACGCACTCTCCAAAGCTAAGAATACAGCATCCATGGGATCAGATGACATCCCGGGCTGTGTACTACATGAACTACAAAATTAAATGGCACCTCACCTAAGTGTCATGTTTAATCATAGCTTCACCTCAGGCTTCGTGCCCACTGAGTGGGCACAGCTACAGTTATCCCACTCCACAAGGGGGGATCCACCTTGGATCCCGGGAACTACCGCCACATTAGTCTGATCAACCTGATCTGCAAGGTCATGGAACGTATTATCATGGAATTTATAAACAAAGACATTGGCAACCTTCAAACACTGGACCCCATGTAGTTTGGGTTCATGAAGGGCCGACCTTGTCTCCTGAACCTGATTGACTTCTTCGAATCAGTCTCCAGAGCTGAGGACAAGGGTAAGGCGGTCCACAGAGCCTATCTGGACCTCACCAAGGCCTTTGACACCATCCCCCACTCTGGAATCATAGATAAACTTACTAGGCTGGGCATTAATCCCTACATCACTCAATGGGTTGACAACTGGTTTACTGACAGAACCCACACTGTAAAAGTAGCTAACTCCAAATCTAGCTACATTCGAGTGACAAGTGGAGAACCTCAAGGTTCAGTCCTGGGACCTCTCTTGTTTAGCATCTACTTTTCTGAAGTACAGGCCAACACTAAGGGACTCTTGCTAACAAAGTTTACAGATGACTGCAAACTGGGAGCCATTATTGAATCCCCAAATGAGGTGGATACTCTACAAAAGGGCCTCACAGAAACAGATGCTTGATGCCAGAGCCATGGGCTCAAGCTCAATGCCAAGAAATGTATAGTTATCTCCTTTGGGAAAAAACATGTACCCATGAATTACCACATAGGTGACAGTACACTAAACAATGAAAGTGTGATAAGAGACTTAGGGACACAGGTGGACAGTGGTTTTACCTTTGATAACCACATCAACACAACAGTCAGGAAATCTTTCTATGTGTCACACCTCATCACTAACGGCTTTTCATCCAGAAAAAAGGAGGTAATTGTCCCACTGTACTCATCCCTCATTAGACCCATTATAGAATACAATGCCTCATTTGGTATGTACCTCTCAAGACATCTGCAACAACTGGAAAGACCACAGAAATACCTCACAAAAAGAATCACATGCCTAAAGCAGATGCCTAATGCTGATGGCCTTAAAACAACTCCAGCTATACTCTGTCGCATATCATCTACTCCGAGGAGATCTCTGCTTAACATACAAAGCCATGTCAAACCCAGAGCCGTTGGACATGCTACACTTAAAGAAATCCCAATCCCTCAGAGCCACACGCTCCAGGGATCTAAACCTTGCCATCACAATAAACAAAACATGCTGGATGGATAAGTTCCTGACCCAGAGACTCCCCAGACTCTGGAATAGACTGCCCATATATGTCAAGCAGAGCACCTCTTTGGCCCTCTTCAAAAGGAACCTTGACAATTGGATGGGAGAAAGGAAATTCACCCCAGGGATCACTTCAGTCGCCCTGCTAGACAGGGGTCCAGGGAAGTAAATAGTGTGGGAAGAAATAGCCAGGGAATTGTTATGGCTAGGCTTGTATAGGCCCTAGGGCCAATAGCCTAGTACCAACCTATGGACCTATGAACCTATATGCAGAAGATTCTATACTCATATGATCCACTCCAGATTTGAGACATTTCCAGCAGTCTACCCAAGAATCATTTATATCCATTGAATCCTGGCTAGATAATTCTCAATTGCTACTGCCCCCCAAGAATACTCCTCTTCATTTTCAAATAATAAACTGCAGATAAAATAAACTTCTTATTCATGTCATTAAATAGTACAAAACTAGAAATAGTCTCCTTCAGAAAACTATAAGAGTTATAATAGATGAAAACATGAAATCTGACGTGCATATACAGCAGATTAAAAAAACACATCAAAAACTTGGAATGCTTTATAAAGCCAAAAACAATTCAGGAAACTCAAAAAAAAAAAAAACTTAAAACAATGCTACAATAAATTAGCATAATTTATTGTTAATGAACCATACAGGTCCCAACACTGTTCAGCCCTTAAACAGCTCTTTCGGCTTTAAATACCCAACTACCTAACTTACACCCAAATAATCCTAACAGCAAAGTCCACAAACAAGGAAGTTACTCTGTTCCAAACTTAACTCATTACAGCCCACTAATGCCTCCGTGGGTTTCTGCCATTATATGCTACTGACACCTGTAGGTGTCACGTATTGCTTGTACAGATTTTGCATTAAGAATCTAAAAGCCATGCTACATAGGTTCATAGGTTCAAAGGTAGGTACTAGACTATTGGCCCAAGGGTCTACGTAAGCCTAGCCAGCAAGGTTCCATAGCTTACGCCACCCAAGAAAGTTATTTTCCTGAGCCACTGTCCAGCAGACTCAGAAGTGATCCCAGGGGTGTATTTCCTATTTCCCATCCACTCATCAAGATTTTTCTTGAAGAGTGCTAATGAAGAACTTTGCTTGACATAGATGGTTAGCTTGTTCCAGAGTATAGGAAGTCTCTGGGACAGGAATCTATCCCTCCACCATGTCCTGTTTATTGTGGTGACAAGGTTTAGTTCCCTAGAGCATATAGCTCGGAGGGATTGGGATTTCTTTAGGTGTAGCATGTCCAACAGCTCTGGGTTTGACATAGCTTTATATGTTAGGCAGAGATCACCTCAGAGCAGGCATTATGCTACGGAGTAAAGCTGGAGTTTTTTGAGGCAGTCTGTGTGGGGCATTTGTTTGAGGCCAGTAATCCTCTTTGTGAGGTACTTCTGTGGCTTTTCCAGCTGCTGCAGATGTCTTGCAGAGTATTAAAATATTTGAATTAAAAGCTTACACTATGGCAAATGCAACTGTATTGATATTTGAACTCCTAGTGCAGATAAAGACATATTGAATATTATTTATTTACTATTTATTTGTATTCTGATAGCTTTCTCTAAATAGCCCAGTAATCAAACGACGCATATATACCTGCTTAGCCTGACCTGAAATCATCTCTCAGTGATATGACCACATATGCTGCTGGGAACGTGTGTGCTTCTTGAATGGTTACTGCGATATCATTAGTTGCTTATTTGACATTATGCAATTCATATTTACTATTGTTATTGTGGCTTATAAAATCCAGTTTAACACCTACAACTGAATGAATGCAAACTTTGAAAATGTTATTTTGTGCTGAATAGTTTGCCATTTACAGTTTTTCAGTAACACTTATGGTTCTAGAGAAATGAACATTTGTTTGAACTGTGAGGTGATAACGTAATTTATTTAAAGGCTCAGGCTATGCCCATTGTTAGACTACAAACTCAGGAGATCTCAGCTGGGGGGATGATTTAAAACATTTATACAAGGCACACGACTCATTTAGTAATGTCTTTTATTCCAACTGCATTGATAAAATCTGGAACTCCACCCTCCTGTCACGGACACTTGATAGTAACCACAATACAAAGTTATGGCTATCTCTCTCCAAAGTGTCATTTTACTACTGAATATCTTGACAACTCACTGACATATTGATAAATGTGCAGATTCTTTGCATCCCTTCTTCATTAACTAACTTGTTTCATAGCTAAAATACTTCTCCACTCTATTACTGTTCTTTGAGTATATTCCTTTCAGCTAGTCCATATGTAATCTTCTACAGCTACTGTTTCAGGCTATGTAATTTCATTTAATATTTCAAATAAAGTATCATTTTATTTTGCTGTTTTAAGCATACCATAATCTATGCCACTGCATCCTACTGTTCCATTACTCCCTTAAGCACATTGCAGCCTATTAAGGTCTACCAATGATTTAATCATTATGTGTTTTGTTTGGTAACACTGTTTATCTGCTTATATATATTAAGTGCTACTATTGGGGCTTTTCTCCCTGGACCTCTGCCAAAAAATTCTAAAGCCCAAATGGACCTTCTTGTAAACAAATGCAATTAAATGCATAAATAAATAAAGTGCACTATAATATATATAATGGGCAAAACACTGTTACGCTGGGAGTGCAGTCAGTGGGTGTTTGTAAGAAATTACAATAAAACATGGCGTGTAAAGTGAAAACATTCTCATTTATACACTCAAACGCAGAAATGCTTAATCCAATTTAAAAGCCTTAACTCAGCAGATTTCTACATCGCAGTTAGCCTGATCAGTTCAGAGACTGCCATCCTGCAATTCCTTTCCTTGGCATTGGCCATAGCGCAGACACTATTTTTGCTGGAAAAGCTGAGGGAGTGGCTAATCATCATTAGCAATCTGCTCTTCCACAGAAATAGTGACAGCTCCAGATTAACACTATGCCTTATTTTTTTCAAACCGAGAAGAAAGTGTATGCCATCTTTAGATGGTGTATTCCAGTCATCCTTATGGGACTGGTCTTGGCTCATACTGTGACAACAGCTAGGTGTAGTGGACTGTGTGTGTGTGTGTGTGTGTGTGTGTGTGTGTGTGTGTGTGTGTGTGTGTGTACACACACACACACATATATATATATATATATATATATATATATATATATATATATATATGGATACCTGTCATAACTGACAACATCAGAAGTCAAAATGTTGAGCTCAGAAACCCGACAGCAGCATAGTGCAGAAAACTGAATCTTAGCTGTTCCTGCCCTATATCATCAGCTATGAGACATGGCAAATTCCTGGATATTTAGCTTGCCACTTTAATTCAGTGCTTGCTGCATACCTTTCCACTGTTGCTGCATCAGTTGCATAGTGATGCACGGTGCTTTTTTTCAAGCGTTCACCCCCAGCCACAGTCTCAGTTATAGCTCAACCTTTACATTTCTCAGCATGTTTCAATCTGCATGCCAATATTTTATGTCATCATAGGCTTTTTTTCTGGATGATATAAGTAGCCATCTAAAACAAGCATTTCTTTACCGTTCTGTGACATTGTTCACTGGTAAGTATTGCCTAATGTTCCGGTATACTTTGCAGCCATCTGCCATGCTTACATTGGTGTTTTCAGCAGAACAGCAAATCCATCCACTTCAGGTGTTAAATATTGCTGTTTTTAGTTAACTACTTTGCTATTGTTGGGTTTCATGTTTTTGCAGTTTTGACAATCTGGGCTCGGTGTTTTGACTTTCATCATTGACATATTTTGAGGCTATGACAGGGCTCCGTATATTAATGATTAAATTGTAACTGTTATTCTAAGCCTTTTTGTTTAAGCACTTGGGCTTCAGACCAGTTGTTTTACATTAAGAAGGTTTGTGGTCTGCATTCTTGTGGCAGGGCAGGTGGATTACATCCTTCTAAGTTGGGAGTTGCTGATTGAAGGCTTAGTATCTGTTATTCTAAAATGTATTAGTTCTGGTTTAAGCACTTGTGCTTCGGGCCAGTTATTTTACATTAAGAAGGTGTGGTCTGCATTCTTGTGGAAGGAGAGGGTAGATTCTGCCCTCCTGAGCTGGGAGTTTCTGGTTAAAGGCTTATTGTGCCTGCTTATTTGAACTGTTTCTTTCTGAAACTGGTACGCCTTGTTTGCTGTAGCATAGACTAAATTCAGACCTGCTGTATCTAGCTTTGTATAACTTGAACACTAATCCAGACCATCTTTTTTGGAGAAGGTTCCCCTGCACCCTAGTGGCAGGAGTGTGGAGTTAGAACTTATCTGATCGAAGACTGCTGGAACGGGGCTCAGTTTTTAGCTTTTTATTGGTTAATTTGTTTAAATCAGTTTGCTCATTTGCTACTGTTATATTTAAAAAAATACACTTTATGCATCGCCGCTTTGCTAGGGTTAAATTATTCCTGGTGCCATAAAGTCTGCTTTTCAAATTTTCCCTTAGAACTAGCCATTTTTTTAGTTTTAGCACTCAAATCTGTTTCTTTGAGCTCAGCGCTTGTTCAGAAGTCGTTGTAAGCACTAAATAAGCTACAAATTACTACAGCACTCAACTTTCCTCACTTGTCTAGAGGAAACATCCTCGCAGATAGGTTCAGTACTAACTTCACCCCCCTCTCACCCCCTAAAGGGCCTGTGTCTATACCAGAAGAATGCAAAGTTCCTGTAGTCATGGCTGCACAGGTAAAAATCACACTCTCCAAAGCCAAGAACACAGCATCCATGGGACCTGACAACATCCCAGGCTGCATTCTACATGAACTACAGAATGAACTGTCACCCCACCTAAGCACCATGTTCAATCATAGCCTCACCTCAGGCTTTGTGCCCACTGGATGGTGCACAGCAACAGTTATCCCACGCCACAAAGGGGGAGCCACCACAGACCCTGGGAACTACCACCCCATTAGCCTAACAAGCCTGGTCTGCATGGCCATGGAACATATCATCATGGAACTTATAAACAAAGACACTGGTAATCTCCAAACTCTGGACCCCACCCAGTTTGGGTTTGTAAAAGACAGATCATGTCTCCTAAACCTGATAGAATTCTTTGAAGGTTACGAGGGTAAGGTGGTTCACACAGCCTATCTAGATCTCGCCAAGGCTTTTGATGCCATCCTCCACTCTGGAATTCTAAATAAACTCATTAATTTACGTATAAATCCCTAAGTCACAAGATGGGTTGCCAACTGGCTCACAGACAGAACCCACACTGTGAAAGTAGCAGACTCCAAATCTGACTTCAGGCCAGTGACAAGTGGAGTACCACAGGGTTCAGTCCTGGGTCCTCTCCATTTGGTATCTACTTTTCTGAAGTACAGGCTAACACAGAAGGTCTTTGGCTAATGAAGTTCGCAGATGACTGCAAACTAGGAGTCATAATCAAAACTCTTAATGATGTGTACATCCCACAAAAGGGCCTCACTGAGACAGATGCCTGGTGTCAAAGCCATGGCATCAAGCTCAATGCCAAAAAGTGCATTGTCATCCCGTTTGGTAAAAACTCTGTACCCATGAGCTACCACATAGGTGGTAGTCTACTTAACAATGAAAGTGTGATAAGTGGCCTTGGGACACAGGTGGACAGTAGTCTCTCCTTTCAAAATCACATCACCACAGTAGTCAGGAAATCCTTCCATGTGGCACACTTCATCACAAAAGGTTTCTCATCCAGGAGAAAAGAGGTCATTGTTCCACTCTACTCATCACTCATTAGACCCATTATAGAGTACAACGCCCCTTTTGGCATGCACCTCACACGACATATACAACAACTGGAAAGGCCGCAGAAATACCTCACAAAGAGGATTACTGGCCTCAAACAGATGCCCTACGTAGACCGTCTAAAAAAACTCCAGATTTACTCCGTCGCATATTGCCTACTCAGAGGCGATCTCTGCCTAACATACAAAGCTATGTCAAACCCAGAGCTGATGGACATGCTCTACGTAAAGAAATCCCAATTCCGCTGAGCTACATGCTCTAGGGACCTAAACCTTGTCACTACAATAAACAGAACATGCTGGAGGGATAGATTCCTGTCCCAGAGACTTCCCATACTCTGGAACAAACTACTGATCTATATCAAACAAAGCTCCTCATTAGCACTCTTCAAAAAAAATCTTGATGATTGGATGGGAAATAGGAAATTCATCCCGGGGATCACCTCTGTGGCTCTGCTTGACAGGGGCACAGGAAAATAATTTTCTTGGGTGGCGAAAGCCAGTGTACATCTTTTGCTAGGCTTATATAGGCCCTAGGGCCAATAGCCTAGTACCTACCTATGAATAGACAGAGCCCCAGATTCAGCAAGCCTTGCATGGTGTGCAGGACTAGTGCAGGAGCTCCAGCAGGTAATATGTCTGCAGCGTGATCCAGGAATAAGTTTTAGGGAAGTGCATGAGCGCTTCTGCACTAGTCCTGCATGGATTCAGCTCCTGCATGCAAATTACCCCATTTGCAGGTGAAATCCATGCACATGAGGTGAATTTGCGATCCGGAAAGCTGGAAGCTGGCCATGCAGGACTAGTGTAATCTGCAGAAATGTACTCGGTTAGTAACCGAGTACATTTCCGCAAACTACAAAATGGAGCCATGACAACTCCAAATAAAGGGATGATTTTATGTCGAAAGCATGCCAATGGCCAAATATATGGTCAATGGCATGGAAAACAGTTGCAAAAATAAAAAATTAACTTTTATTCTTTTTTAGCCGATCTCAGCTGTTTAAGCGTAGGGCAGCGGCACGCAAATGGGATCAGGCGAAAAAAAAAAAAAAAAAACCTAAAATAAGCATTCCAACCAAAATCACTATTTTGCCATTATACTCAATAGCAGGCAGAAGACAACATGGCCAGTGAATAGTGGTTGCTAAGGGTGGAGGCTCAGTTTGGGACCTGTAACTATGCATCAGCAGGCAATCCTATGCAAATGAGGCGAATTATACTGAATCCCAGATTTCCCCTGCATGCTAGTCAGCACCCAACAGTGTAAGAGCAGGAATAGCATGGTGCAAGCCTAGGAGTTAGCTGATATCATAGGAGGGTGTGTCAGGCATATTGTAAGCAGATTGGAGCCCTGTGGCTCGGGTTTGCCCTTAGCTTAGCAAAGTTAAGCAAGGTACTATCTCTAGTGTCCTAAGATTGACTAGCTTAAGAAGATAGTAAACTTTCTTATACATCAAAGGAGTTCATTTTTCATTTCTTAGGCAACATGAACTAAGGAAGAAATTTTATATGTATTTAATACATTATATATACTTTATATGAATATATTTGTCAATCATAGGATTTTATTCAGGGATTAATAGTAAAAAGTATTTTCCTTTTTTATATTTTACAATTTTTGAACTTGTAGCATTTTTTATATACAATTGCCTTTTTGAATGTTTTAATTTTTCCATTTTTATGGATAATTTCAGATTTGATTTTAATGTGTTAGTGTTCTTTTAAGTAAACAGATTGTATTAATGATTAATCAAGGTTAATTAAGGGACAGCTTGTTATTTAAGCACATTGCATTTTATGGTTGTAGTTCTGAAGAAGTTTGTCTATGGGACAAACGAAAAGCGCTTAAATAAACCTGTATTTTTCGTCAAACAGTGGTTCTTCTTGGTGATTCAATTTTAAAGGCATCATTTGGAAAGCAGTTCCGGTGTTTTTTGCAGTTTGGGTTTACTACTGGTTCGTTTTTTGTTTAGTAGTTTAGAGTCTCTTTACAAGTTAAAGCAAGGGGGTATGTCTGAGGCTGCCTAGCACTCTTTACATTGCCTAAGCAGGTGTGCATGCTGCGCACCGGGTTTTAAAGGGAAAAAATGTAAACCAGGAAATAGCAGCTTTGTGCACATTTGAGCACTGTGTTTGCACGGCACGCCCCCAAGCTTAAACAGGAAGGTAATGGGAAGGGAAAACAGCAGTAAGAAGGTAATCTAGGAGAACTAGCATAGCTGGCAGGTGAAAAGTATCAGAATCAGCCAATTACACAGGCAGCAGACCAGCCCAAAACACTACTATAAACTCTGCAAACACCTTCCCTCTGGTTTTTCTCACATACTCTACACTACTGGTGTATACAAGCAGGGAAATTTTAACAAACAAAAACAACAAAGTAATAGGGACTGCAATAGCTATCATACATCAACATGTGGTAGAGGCTGAGGGTGGTGAGGATGAGAATGCTGTTGACCAACCCACAGTGAGGGGACAGAGAAGAGTGTACAGACCCAGGGTAACCTACCAGGGGCTACATGAGCTGGAGATAGTGGAGTGCTATAGGGTGGACAGGGACCTCCTACAGCAAATTGTTGAGCTGTGCCGGCAATGCCTCACACACAGAACCAACAGAGGGGAACCCATCCCAGTGGATACCAAGGTATGTGTAGGCCTAAGAATACTAGCTACAGGTACCTTCCAAAGGCCAACTGGGGTATCATGGGTATCTCACAGGCATCAGCATCTAGGGTACTTCACCAGTTCCTGGATGCCATGTCAGCACATGCCGGTGAGCACATACATTTCCCCAACACCTGTGAGGTGTTGGCCAGCAATATGCATCTCTTCCATCAAACAGCAGAATACACTGACGTAGTGGGTGCTATAGACTGCATGCACATATGCATCAAAGCACCACCTGGTGAGTGGGGTACAGTCTACATGAACTGTAAGGGCTTCCCCTCCATCAACTGCCAGGTTGTGTGCGATGCCCAGGGCATAATAATGAATGTGTGTACTGGCTGCCCTGGAAGCTATCACGATTCCCACATCTGGCATCTGATGCAGCTGTATCAGAGGTTTGCCAGTGGGGACATCCCTTATGGTCACCTAGTGGGGGATGGTGGTTACACACTGGAGCCATAGCTGATGACACTCATCAGAAATGCACACACACCCAAACAAGAACTCCATAATGAGGCACACACACACAGACCATAGTTGTAATAGAGTGTGTGTTTGGGATGCTCAAGTCATGGTTCTGGTGCCTAGACACATCCAGTGGAGCCTTGCAGTACTCCCCAGCTACATGTACTCAAATTGGCATCGTATGTGCAATGCTGCAGAATATGATCCTGCAGAAAAAGCTGCAGCAGGAACAGCATGGGGAAAGGCCACACAGCCCCCACCATTGCCAAGGCCTGCACAGGTACAGAGTAACTTGGAGGAGGAACAACCTGAGCCTGCCCCAGTAGGTAGAAGGAGGCGTGCCCAGTATATCCTGGCCTTGGCAAAGAGGCAATGCATAGCACATACACTGACACAGGAGGGACCCAGGGAATGACACCTCTCTCTGACTCACACATATAGTAAAAGGGATGCCAAACATGACACTACCTGTGCTCAACCATGTATAGGGAGTGTACTATGTGCATCTGACATAGGCAGCCCTCCAACACCATCCTCAATACTGTGTACTATGTGGCACACCCACAAGGTAAGTCACTCTCCTTACCAATTGTCGAATGGAGTAGTATGTGTTGTTACTTGTATTTATGGTATGGATGTGAGCATGCAAGGGAATTGGGTGGCTGAATGGGATGCCAGCAGATAGTAGACACCTATAGTGGCACCATGAGATCTGTAACAAACACTGGTGTCACCATACTAGTCAGTACTACACATGGTGACAAAACCTACTGCGGGAAATGTACTGGGCCACATGTGTCCATATGACACACACATGCCAGTCAGGGAGGTTCACATACCCAACAACAGTCACAGCCAGCAGGACAGGTGTAGACAAACACAACAAAGGCTGTTCTAAGGCCTCTGAATAATGGCTATGGGTAACCACCCCGGGCCTACACAGACAGACTACGGCAGGTCAGGCAGTGAGATGTTGTTCTGAAGGGTAGGAAGTCAGAAACTGATATGTAGGTCAATCAAACCTAAGAGTTGTAGTACACTGATATGCCTCTAGTCAGCATGATAGGTTAGAATACAGAATGAAATGGAGTACCTGACATACCAGTACAGCCATAGCAAATGTGTACAAGTGTCAGGTGTGACCCCCTCCAAATCCTATGTAGAAACAGTCAGGTGTGCCCCCATCCTATGTAGAAATGTAGAAACAGTCAGGTGTTCGCCACCCCCAATCCTATGTAGAAATATAGTAACAGTCTGGTGTGTGTCCCCACCAATTTAATGTAGACACGTAACAGTCAGGTGGGTCCCCCAATCCTAAGTAGAAATGTAGTAACAGTCAGGTGAGCCCCCCCAAGCCTATGTAGAAATGTAGAAACAGTCAGGTGTGCCCCCCCAATCCTGTGTAGAAATGTAGAAACAGTCAGGTGTGCCCCCCCCCAATACTAAGTAGAAATGTAGTAACAGTCAGGTGTGCTCTCCCAATCCCATGTAGAAATGTAGAAACAGTCAGGTGTGCCCCCCCTCCAATCCGAGGTAGACATGTAGTAACATGTATGTGTAGGTATAATATCAGTGGAGCACAGATGACCTGAGTTGGCCAAGGTAGCAGGATAAATTATAGCATCTGTACAATATGCAGGTATGTGTTTGTTAGGTTGGTGTGTGTTTCATATTGTGTGAGAGTGGTCAGTATGTATGCATGTTGAGGTTTAACCTGGTAGCCATTGCCCACTACTGCTGATGACATGGCCAAGTCCTCACAACTGCAGTGCCAAAGACAATGTTCCCCAGTATAACACATGCTAGCATTAAGCTGTTGTAAATGTATGGCGGTAATATGTGTCACCATCTGAAAGATGGACATGGCATGACTGTTGTGCTAGATATACAAGCAGTACACAGGGAAAAGTACCCCAGACATACAGTATATAATGTGTAAATGTGAAATGGACACACCCTTGGAACTGTACATACAGGTATGCCTCACATTATCTGGGCTTGTAGTAGGGAATACTGATGTCATCTGGCTGAAAACTTGTAGATCACAAAGGTGATAGGATTTATGTATTGGGAAATGGCTGATGTCCCTGCACAAGCCAGAATAACTGGAATGCCCCATGCATATCTGTAAGTCAGATGCAAGTAGTGTCCATAGCACACATGCACCCAGCTCACCCAAACACCATCCACAGGTACCTCTCCGGTCATATCCCTGCTGTTGGGAATGGGTACAATATGACCCCCACCTGTGTATGACAATAGCGAAAGAATGCAGCATGCAGTGCAGGTGTCCCATGCAGGTGTGTCCATAGCTGTAAGCAGTACCCTGCCAGCATCCACACCACCTGATCAATACTGATAGAAAGTATTGGCATGAACAGCTAGCACACCTACCCTGTCACCCCAGGGGGAATATACTATATGGTAGTCTGGGACTGTAGGACTGACAAAATGCAACGGCCTGCTACAGCTGGCCTGCATCACCACCAAATAGCCTGCAGACCTCTACCAAAGGCCTGCATGTCACCCGTACTGCCAATGTATGTTATGTCATGGACACCCAAATAACAACATAACATACACCACATAAGCCATATGCAAGGCCATGTGGACAAACCACAGTAACATGTCCACCATGTCCCACTGCATGAACTGTGGACTAACACCAAAACACAGCTGTGATGAGATGATAACTATAGGGAAAGTATCAGAGAATGTGTGCATAATGTATGGAAGAGGATATAATAATAGGGGTTGGGAGCATGGGCAGCATGGAATGTGCAAAGTGTAATACACAGCCATGTGAACATACTATCCCTGGCTTCAAACACAAAAATGGGTGGCTACAAACCTGCCCATACACCACAATTGGGGTAATGTCCTGACTTATGACCCCTGCCTCTGGGTAACCTGTGTGAATCTGTACAGCTGTGAGGTATTGCAACAGCAAGATAAGGCCATACTGTGACATTGATGGACTTACAAGTATGGGATCTGCCATAACTGTACCAAGGTGCTGAACTGGATTCACATACCCAGCAGCAAGAGTCTGCACCACCCCCTCCAAGAATGGCATAACATGCCATGACTATGTAGGCATTTGACCACAATACTAGACACAGCTATATTCACCCTGTGCTCCCCAGAACATCAATGTGAGCAAAAATGTCCACCTGATAGTACTTGAGGACATAAAACATCACAGTGTATAATAGTACACATGTCTGAATATCTCTGCTAAAACCAGTACCACGTAGCAGAAGCAGCACAGACACAATCACATACAGTATACACTATCCCTTGCACAGTTTGACCCCACATTGCCAACTGATCTGCAGATATCCTGCAGAAACAGTTTGCTAGCTGTAGGTGTACAACACAAAGGTCTGCACTGGAGTACAAACTACCTGGGATGGATACACACATGCAATACAGAAGGGCATACTGGGCATGTTCACACACTTTAGAGAAATGAAGGCAATGTCACACAACAATATACTGAAAGGTCATACTGGGCATGCTCACACACTTAAACAAATGAAGCCCATGTCTGCCAACAACAGTGGACCATACA
Organism: Protopterus annectens; assembly: GCF_019279795.1. Taxonomy (NCBI): domain Eukaryota; kingdom Metazoa; phylum Chordata; order Ceratodontiformes; family Protopteridae; genus Protopterus; species Protopterus annectens. The sequence continues at coordinate 80,855,937 of NC_056750.1, forward strand.
TATCTGACAGTTGCAGATGTTAGTGCATACACTTCTCAGTATACACCAGTCATGCTTTGCACACATATTGGATAGGAATACACACATATATCCAAGGACAACACACTATAATATCCCAAAAGTACACATACATAGATGTGTGGAAGAGAGTGACAGTGACAAAGAGCCTTCCATCATGAGGTCTGTCCCACCCAGCACACAGCCAAATGGCTACAACCACATGATGTGTAAATGTCACTCACTGTAGAAATTAGCCACTGGTATCCCTCAGCATTAAAGACTCTGTGGTGCAAGTGCTAGCTGTGCAACATGACTGTACAAGGCAGTAGTCATCTAGCAGTTGTATACATGTACCTGTGGAATATAAACCTGCGTGTGCCTGAGTGTGGTGTGTCCATTTCTAGATGAATGGGTTATGGCCCATGCACACACACTGCCCTCCCCATAGCCCTACTATGACAAGCCTGCTGATGTCATTCAGTTTGAAATACACCTTTGGAAAAGTAGTTGCCCAGTAATCTCCATGGCACATCTTGTAACTGTGTAATGCTGTAGTGTGATAAACTAGTTAGGTAGGAGTTCTAATCCCAGACATAGCAACTGTGTGTGTTTGTGTGTGTGTCTCTGTGTAGGGAGCAATGCTTTTTAGGCTAGTCACACTCACTACATTACAAATGGCCTACTTTGGCAAGGCTGCTGATGTCATTCAGTTTGAAATACAGCTTTGGGAAAGGAGTAGCCAAGTAATCCCCATGGTGCAGCCTATAACTGCGTAATTCTGTAGTGTGATGAACAAGTTAGGTAGGAATTTTAATCCCAGACATAGCAACTATGTGTGTGTGTGTCTCTCTGTCTGTGTAAGGAGCAATGCTTTTTAGGCTAGTCACACTCACTGCATTACAAATTACCTACTTTGTCAAGGCTGCTGATGTCATTCGGTTTGAAATACAGCTTTGGGAAAGGAGTAGCCCAGTAATCTCTGTGGTGCTTACTATAACCACGTATTACTGTAGTGTGATGTGGTACTTTGGTAGGGGTTTCTATTCCCACACATAGCAAGTGTGGATGTTTGTGTGTGTATTTCTTTGTCTGTGTAGGGTGCAATGCTTTTGAGGCCATTCACAGTCACTACAACCTCCATTGACCTTCTTTGGCAAGCCTGAAGATGTCATTCCCAGTGAAATACACCTTTGGGGAAGGAGTACTCCAGTAATCTCCATGGTGCATCCTATAACTGTGTAATGCTGTAGTGTAATAAACAAGTTAGGTAGGAGTTCTAATCCCAGACATGGCAAGTGTGTGTGTGTGTGTGTGTGTGTGTGTGTGTGTGTGTGTGTGTGTGTGTGTGTGTGTGTGTGTGTGTGTCTGTGTTTGTAATTCATATCATGTGTGGAGGTGGCTGTGAGTGTGTAACAACTGAACTCATTGTAGAGTGGGTTTTGCAAATTCCTTATATGGTGGCCCTATTATATGTCACAATGTCCACCTTACAAGGATAACAGATGTGAAATAGCCAAGAGGCTGGGGTGCCAATCCATACCCCTACATGCAACATCAAGGCCTAGCAAACAAAGTTAGCAATCCTTGTATTACCCAGAGAACACTCTCAACCCATGTTTCATACACAAATACACTTGCCGAGGCAACAACCTCTATGTTGGTAGTACCCTGCATATTACCCACAGATAGTAACCATGGTGTGATTGCAGTGGACTACAGAGGGCATGGCACACTGTCCATCAGTACTCTAGGCACATACATGCAGACAGTGTGCCTTCATTATGTTCTCCACTGGACACCTGCAACACCTGTGGTGCCATAAAATGTGACCCACAAAGGACATACCATGCCTTAAACACATGCCCTGTATGGACAGATGCCACTCACACCAAGGAATACCTGAATCATGCTATCAATGTAGGTGCAGGGTCAACCTGCCATTCATTACCAGTTCTCCCCACATGAGGCCAGGACTGGCACATCTGATAATAACAATCTGTGTACACAACATGGGCCAGACACCCCAGGTACAGTTCCACATGTCACTGTACATGCATGTGGGACATGTGCACATCCCAAACAGTCTCCATGTCATGGACTAAAGAAGACATGCATGGCAAGCATTGCACAGCAATGGCCACACACAATAGTTACCCAGGTGACTGGATGGTGAATATAATACCAACCTGTGTGGGCCAATCCAGACACGACACCCCTGAGCCACACTGCAGACCATTGTTGTGTGGCCTGATGCCAAGGTATACCCTTCACTTAGCCTTGTATAGCCTTCTGGCACAGTCAACCACTACACACCCATGAAGCAATGCATACATGCATGTCAGTACTGGCACCCTGTGTCTGTGTGTGTGTTCTATGATGCTTTTGACTACATTCACACTCACTACAACCCCCATTAGCATACTGAAGCATGCTGTCTGATGTCAGACACCTTCACATACCCTTTGCCCATATAACCTCCGGATAACCCCTGTGGTGCATGTGGTACCTGCACATTACTTTATTGTGGCAAACTAACTAGTTAGGAAGTGTATTCCTGACCCTGCCAAGTGTGTCAGTGTTTGTGAGTCCCTGAGAGAGTATGGCTGTGTTGACACTGACACCTGTTCATGTGGACAGACATGTGTACTACACCTACCATATCGCTACCATATCACTGTTGCAGATGTCATTCACCATCACATATATGTTAGGACAGCTCATCAACATGTAAGCTATGTGGTGCATGCAATAACTGCATAGACGTGATAACAATACATAGTCAGTCAGGGGTTTGAAACCCTCTACTGGTAGGTGTGTGACACAATCATGCTTAGGTTTTACTCTCCCACCCCCTCCCTGACTTACTTTGTCTCTGTCTGTCTCTCTCACTTCCTCTCTGGTGGATGTGGAGAACTACACCTGCTTTGCTTAGGCAGCAGCTTGTGTTTTGTAAGTGATGCTCCTGAACAGCTGATGGCCTCTGCATGAATTGCAGCCCTACTCTAGCTGATTAAATGTGGAACAGCAGTGGTAACATTCCCAAAGCCAATTGCATGGAAACACACTCCAATATCTAGGAACATCATGTTGGTGTTGGGCCTTTTCATTCACTGTGAGCAGGACCTAGATCTAGTGTTTGGCAAACAGCATCACAGATGGATTTGGGATTTACCTCCAACAACATAACTGTGGAAACAGGCCAACACCAGGAGGGGGATGTACCTGTCATGACTACAGAATGTAAATGTTGCTATTCTGCATTTGGAGTAATGTCGGTTTAACAGGGTGTGTGTTGATATGGCTAGTCTACATGTTTTAATACCTGTCATGACAGTGCTATGTTTTTGAGGAAACCCCCATCTGTAGGGTCATCTGCAGACTGGGCAGTGTGTGGAGCCTTTTGTTTCTTGTGTTACTCACAGAACACATATCTGAGAACTGCAGAAGCATAGTGTGAAGACTGCAGTCAGTACATGGTGACAGCCATGAGAGTTACTGACTTCATATCCCTCATAGGACATATGTCACAATAAACCCTGGTACGACAGTAAATGTATGAGGTTATCACAGCAACATGCCAATATTGGAGCAGTGTTCATAGCTCCAGCCACAAGTCTGTCAACCTTTGTACATATGTCCTGCAGTAAGAGGTGCATATATCCTGTACACCATTATTTATTGACATCATACCTGATAAGCCAGTCAGATATCAGACTGCTAGACATGTTATGTATAGTAGGGGTTGTTTCTGAGGATATAACTTGGCCATTCTGTGGTTGTGTGTACAGTACTGGTGTATGTGTACCGAGGATGATTGTCAACAGTATGTGTATTGTTCATACGTACCTTGGTCTGTCCACAGACTGTGGTAGATGTCATTGTTCTTGGTCCTGTTCTATCTGATGTTACATGCTGCTCCAGTGTATGGTACCCTATTGGCTCACATGTCTGTAGGACCAGACACACATGTGTCCCATACCAGAGACAGCCATCACAGTGCCATGACTGTAGGGTCAGTGTGTGAGTGGCACATATGAGGATGGTATTTATCAGACAGTCCATATAGTGTCATAATAAGTGTGCGTACCATATGTGGCTGTGGCTGTGTTTACATTGGTTGTAGGTATGCACTATCACACAGGTGTCTGTTAGTCTGTGCTGTGACATGCGTGTAGAGCCCGCTATAACCGGAGGTACATGTGTATTCCCCCATAAAAAAATGTAGTCTTGTGTAGTGGAAGTCTGCCTGTAGTTTGCACACTGCTTTGTGACATGCCTAGCAGCCTAGTGTAATTACCCAGTGTGCTAATATGTCCAGTAATTTGCAAGACATGCTGCTGCCAGGCCACCATAACTGTTGTGTATTTCTAACAAAGCAGTGGGATTATGTACAGATGTATGTCACTAACTACTGAGTACTATGTGGCCATGTGACCCCTGCATCACCAGGTATTATGTGTCAGGACTGACTGGCATGTGTGCATGCGTAAACTGTGTGGGTGTACGTAGTCCAGTATTTACGCGATATACCCAGGTACATGGCTATTAACATCCACATTGGGAGGCATGGTCCACATGTCCCGCATGAAGGGGATATGTGCACACCTCTGGATTGACTACAGAGTGCCAGACTGTCCACATATATTGGTTATATCTCTGCTGTAGTCCACAGGATCATTACTGTGCTAGCAGTGGTACTGTACTATGATGTCCTTAGGATGTCTGTCAGTAGCCAATGGCACACATGTTAAAAGCAGATGTGACCTCCCACACACAACATGTCTGTTAAGACAACCCCTATTACAGTAGCAACTGTCTACATATATACCTGCAATACATACATGAAATCCCCTTGCACTAAGAGGTTGGGACTATTGGGGCTGAGGTAAGACCCCACTCCATGTTCTGGACATATGGTGAAAATATATGTATATATATTTATCCATATATCTATATAGATATATACACATATACATATCAACATACATAGATGGATATATATATATATATATATATATATATAGAGAGAGAGAGAGAGAGAGATAGAGATATGTATATATATATATATATATATATATATATATATATATATATATATATATATATATATATACATATAAACACTCAAATATATACATATACACAGCAATATATGTCTGCACATAAACAGACATAGATACATATGCACATATAGTTACAGACATCTACATATATATTGACATAAATAGGTATATCTGTACACATAGGATGTGCATACATATATATCTCTAAATATAAATATATCTATATATACATATACGTATATATATATATATATATATATATGATGCACTATACAGGTGTGCAGACAGACATATGTATGAATAATCATGTGTATGTACATGTGGACATATATCAACATATGTATATGTATATATCCAGATTCCTCTCATGTGTAAACATCACGGTTGTGTATACCTTCCCAGATGTATCTCACCGTATGTATCTGATATGTGTACACTATGATATAACAACATATGTATATGTATATATCCAGATTCCTCTCATGTGTAAACATCACGGTTGTGTATACCTTCCCAGATGTATCTCACCGTATGCATCTGATATGTGTACATTATGCTATAACAACATATGTGATGCAACAGTAATATCAATAACAGGATCCAACCAAGAGACACACTGAGGCACAATGAGCTAGCGCTTTCATCCACTTTTAAGGATGTGAACTTCTTCAGAAAAACAAATAATAATCACCTAACCACCTTTTAAATGATTCATTACAGGAAATGATGTCATAGTCTGCACAATGAAATAAATTTAAAGTAATACTATGTAAAATAATTGATATATCTATAAAAATGTATATACATACATATAAATAAATGCAATATATCAGTATGTTATTCCATGCTCTATTTATCTATACTTTAAAAAACATTTTATGTTAATGACTTCATTAAGCCCTGGGTATGTATCAGCCCCAAAAAGGAGCTGCCAAAATGCTTCCCTCTGTTCTAATATGTTGTCAATGTCACCACCAAACATTTTTTTCTCTACAGTCCAGCCCAGTTATGCATGTGCTTTGTGCAGCCTACCTGTAACACACTGGACACATGATCAAGTTAGTTAGCAGTGATAGGCCCAGGTCTCTCGGATGATGTGTATATGATGGTATGTCACACTATGCATTTTCCATATACAACCATTAAATCCCCCATTAGCATGCTGTACATGTCTGGGGATGTTCTGCATGTAACATGCAACCTGGAACACACCTCACCCTAAACACTGTGTGGTTGCAATGAAAGCCACACATTCCAGCAGCGCTACATACCTAGGTAGGGGTCTAGTCCCAGTGTTGCCAAGTAAGAGTGTGCGTGTATGTGGATAGGTCTATATCAGGTTGCAGATTACACATGTCCCAGCGGGTCACCTGTCCATGTGGCACAGGCAATAACTGTTATACAAACCTGTGACATGTGTTCAACTGTACCCCAGATATGTCATGGCCATGGTGTCACCACAGTGCCATACCCCTTGTGGAATATGATTAAAGACCATCCTCCTTCTAACATATGTACACCTACAACACAAATGGATAACATTATGGAGACCACAATCAACCAGTGTTACTAACAGCTATAATGCATCGTTGCTGGATGGCTACACTACTTGACATGTATGCATTAAACATTACTTCTGACAATATGTTACACTGCAGTACATTGGTACATTGTAGTACAGTCACCGTATGCATCAGAACCATATTAGCCTGTCCCTGCATCGATGTTATGGATGACAGGGATGTGGCACAGGTATCATCTTATGCACAGGGTGTGTTGTTGGTTTGCCAGAGGCCAAGGGTGGGCCATACATTTGACACCATGTGCGTAGGTGAGGGGTGTAATGAGCTGAACTGGGTGTGGTGATGTGGTGTGTGTAGGTATGGGATTGCCCTAGGTGTGTTTGTATAGTGTGTGGATGTGCATGCACACAGTTCTGCCATGTGGCTGCCCTATACAGGTGTTTATGGACAGCTACAGACCATACCTAGCAGGGTGTGCACTTCACTGCCTCTGGCCATGGGCACATGGACTGTGCCTGCCAGGGGTTCCATGCACATGTCCGGGTACAGGCCTCAATGTGCAACTCTCCCCTGATGATGACAGATGTCTGCTGGAACTAGGTCCCTCCTGGGACTGGCCAGGACCACGTGCTCATGGCCTGCTGTGGTGTGGTGTGGACAGGGCCCCAACTGCAGTGCTGGGGCTGGTACTGCCACTATGGGAGCACCTTGGTGTCCTAGCATGTTCACATTGACCACCAGCTGTTGGTATTAATGGCCTATGTCCATGCGGCCATCACCACACTCCCACCACATGTTCAAGCACGGACAAACCATGGTCAATGAGGCCCATCATCTCACCAAACCATCTATCCATGAGCTTGTGATAAGCACAGAGAGCACCAGACAGTTCATGGAAGTTGTCGATTGCAGATGTGAGAGCAGCCCTCTGCAGCCTCAGGGGCCCTGTCTGGTGTACAGTTCCATACGTGCCTGTGCCACCATGATAGCCTGAAACATGTGCCTGGTGATACCAGTTGTGGTGAGTCTGCCAGGGGCATGATGACCAGCAGCCCTACCACAAGCACCCTGGGATATCCTCCTTTGTAGTGCCTTGCCAGACATCCAGCTATGCCTGCTGTGACCAGACACAGTAGGCATGGATAGCACACTCTCTTGTGCACTGCCACCAACCGCCAGTTGTCCCTCTGCTATGGCCATTGATGATGGGGCATGTATAGGCATTGAAATTGTGAGTGGGGTTGGGGTGGCTAAAAGGGAGATATCAAATGATGGCTCTGTTTTGGCCCCTGAAAACTCCACCTGTGCTTCAACACTACTATCATCATCTTCAGTGTCTGTATAGGTTCATAGGTTCATAGGTTCATACTAGGCTATCTGCCCTAGGGCATTTATAAGTCTAGCCAGAGTGTGTTTGGCTTTCACCACCCATTTTAAATTAATTTTGCTATGCCTTTTTTGAGGTTAGTATACTGTGCCTCTGTCTAACAGTGACACAGAAGTGATTGCTGGGGTAAACCTATGATCTCCCATCCACTCATCAAGATTCCTCTTGAAGAGAGTCAATGTGGGACTCTGCCTAACCTGGACTGGGATTTTATTCCAGAGTGAAGGGAGCCTCTGGGTTATGAATCTGTCCCTCCAGCATGTCCTATTTATTTCAGTGCTGAGGTTCAAGTCTCTCGAGTGCGTAGCTCGATGGGATTTGGATTTTCTGAGGTGCAGCATGTCCATTAATTCCAGGTTGGACATGGCTTTATACGTCAGGCACAGATCGCCTCTGAGCAGGCGGTATGCCACTGAGTAGATCTGGAGTTTCTTTAACCGGGCAGCATATGGCATCTGTTTGAGCCCTTTGATCCTCTTGGTGAGGTACTTTTGGGGTCTTTCCAGTTGCTGCAGGTGCCTGGTAAGGTACATCCCAAAAGGGGCATTGTACTCAATTTTGGGCCTGATGAGCAATGAGTAAAGAGGCACGATGACCTCCCCTGATCTAGATGTGAATCCCTTCATGATTAGGTGGGCTATATAAAATGTTTTACTAACCGGTTTGGCCACGTGGTTGTCAAATGAGAGATTGCTATCAATTTGGGTCCCCAGGTCCCTAATGACTTCTTCTGTACTTAATGGAATACCACCTATGTGGTAATTTGTGTGCACTTTGTTTTTGCCAAAGGGGATGACTATACACTTTTTGGCATTTACCTTGAGGCCATGGCTCTGGCACCAGTTGTCTGTTTCTATGAGGCCCTTTTGGAGGATGCTTGTGTTGACTGGAGAGTTGATTATGGCACCCGGTTTGCAGTCATCTGCGAACTTGGTCAGTTACAGTCCTTCCGTGTTGGCCTGTACCGCCGAGAAATATATACCGAACAAGAGAGGTCCCAGGACTGAGCTTTGTGGGATGCCACTTGTAACTGGTTTGGAGTCTGACATGGCTCCAGCAATTCTAACCATGTGGGTTCTGTCCTTGAGCCATTTTGCAACCCATCTAGTGACATAGGGGTTTATATTTAAGCTGGTGAGCTTATCTATAATGCCCGAGTGGGGAATTGTATCGAAGGCTTTTGCGAGGTCCAGGTAGGCTGTGTGGACCACCTTCCCCTCGTCAATGGCCTTGGTGACTGTTTCAAAGAAATCAACCAGGTTTAAGAGGCAGGATCTGCCCTTAACAAAGCCAAACTGGGTAGTATCCATTGTCTGTAGGTCCCCAATATCTTTATTTATGAGGTCCATGATGATCCTTTCCATAGCTTTGCAGACCAAGCTAGTCAGGCTTATGGGGTGATAGTTTCCAGGATCCATTGAGGCACCACTTTTGTGGAGAGGGACCACTTTTGCTGTACACCACTCTATGGGCACATATCCTGTAGTAAGGCTAAGATTGAACAGTAGTTTTATGTTTGGGTTTAGCTCTTCTTGGAGTTCATGTAGGACGCAGCCCGAGACACCATCTGGTCCCATTGATGCTGTGTTTTTTGCTTTGGAGAGGGCGGCTCTTACCTGAGCATCTGAGATGTCAGGGGGGCAGCACTCTGTTAGGATAGATATTTGCCCTTTTGTTGGGAGGGGGGAGAAGTTTGCACTGAACCTGTCAGCTAGGATGTTGGCAAAGTCTATGGGCTCGGTGTATTTTTTGTCATTTTGGACTAATTCTGAGCATATCTGGGAATTCCAACCCAGGTTCCTAACATAAATAAAGAAAGCCTTGTGATTATCCTTAGTGTCCTATGCAATTTATCTCTCGAAGCTGGCCTTAGACGATTTTATGAGTGCCCGTAGTTTTTTGCTAATACTGATCAGAGATGCCTTCCCTTTTTGGGATTTTGCTCTATCATGTAGTAGCTTCCTCCTTATATTGTATAGTTTGTTTATGGCTGGGGTCCACCAGACAGGACGTCTGCCTTTGGAGGATTGGGTCTTGGTTTTATTTGGGATTGCATGATCCATGCATTCCTGAAGGTGTTCATAGAATGTGTTTATAAAGGATTCTGTGGTCTGGGCCGTATTATCCACAGGCCCGGGGGCTTTGAAGGATTTCACCTCGGTTTTGAGGCTTGTGAAATTTGCTTTAGAGATGTTTTTCACTGTGGTTTTCTGGGCAGGGGGTGGGGTCGGGATGTGAATATCCAGTGAGATTAGTTTAAAGTCTGATCTTACCAGTGAGGGATACACTTCTGGTCTGGAGCATAGTGTCCCCATGTTGGTGATGATCAGGTCCAGTATGTTTTCCCCTCTTGTGGGAGTGGTAACAAGTTGTTCCATAGCATTTGAGTTTATAAATTCTAGGAACCTTTGGGCTAGGGTGTTGGAGCTAGAGTAATGCTCCCAGTCTATGTTTGGGTAGTTGACGTTGCCCAATATAATGGTGTTTGGAGAGACCTTCATATTTTCCAGTATTCTCAGGAAGGCCGAGTGGGGTTCCTGTGTTTGGGAGGGTGGTCTGTAGCAGGCTATAAACTGGAAGGCAGTTTTACCCACAGTTAGTTGCACCTGGATAGTCTCTGATGCTTCGTGCTGTGCCACCAACCTGGAGGTGTGGGTATCTTTGACGAATATTGATACTCCCCCTCCTTTTGTGGGTCGTTCAAGTTTTGGGGCCGAAAAGCATGGTATGAGGTATAATCTGGTAGTGCTGGGGTGCTCTCGGGAGCCTTGAACCAGGTTTCTGTTACTGCACAGGTATCGATGTTCTCCATGCTAAGGAAAGTTTCGAGTGCGTGCATCTTGAGGTTTAGACTTCTGGCATTGAGTAGCATTACTCTTAGTTTCTTATCCCTTGTGATACCTATGGAGGTGGGTTTGTCTTTTGAGCCTTGCCTAAAAAAGGCACTATTGGGGTAGCAAGAGCCTTTGCCAATATCTGAAAGCCCAGGGGTGACAGGTGCAAGCCGTCCCTAGTGAAGCATCGTGGCTTGTCAAGCATGTCATCCCAGGCTGACAGGCATTGGATCCTCTTTGAATGACACCAACACTTAAGCCAATTGCTGAAATTGATCATCTTGTCTTCATATTGTGGCATCATTCTTGGTGAGGGTAAGATGCTACTCAAGGTCAGGGTCATACCAGCCTGGGCTACATGCTCAGAGAGCTCCTCTATGTCTCTTTTCATGTAGTTCAGGGAGGTACGTCTCAGGTCATTCACACCAGCATGGACAATGACTGAGTCATATTTGTACTTGCCTTGGAGTGACCTGAGTGCTTGTGTTATGTGGCGGATCCTATTGCCCGACAGGCAGCTCACCGTGACCTTCTCCTTGTTCAGCCTGGTGAGTGGGACGTCAGTGTGCCTGATGATAGAGTCACCTATTACAAGTGTATCAGGTGTGTTGTTTAGCCTTAAGGGCTGTGACTGTTCGGCACACTGGCTTTGTGAGCTATGTGTTGCACGTGTTTTGATTTGGGGTAGCGGTTGCTTGGGTGTCTGCTTTGGAGGTCTCTGCTGCTTAGGCAGATTTTTATTTAGAGACTCCGAGTATGTTTTTGTGTGTTTATGTGTTTGGTTTGTTGTCGTGGTAGGTCTATGTGAGACTGGAATTGTAGTGAGTGTGGTTTCCTTCTCCTCCTGACTGGTTACGCCAGTACTGAGTTGAGAGAGCTTAGCCTCCAGTTGGCTATATGGTTGCATCTCTCACATGTGTTGGAATTTGTTGGGAGGAGGAGAGGGTTTTCTGTGTACATGAGGCAGTTGTAACATTGCCTCAAGATTCCCAGATTCACCAGCTGGACTGGAGAGGAGATTGACAACTGACCTTTGGACATGCTAGAATAGTATTGAGAATTCCTTTATAATTGAAAAAGGGCCCAGTGGGGAAGAAGGTACTCAAGGGGAGTTTGTGAGGGTGTAGTCCTTTTAATTTTTTAGTGCTGACTTATATAATTGCTTTAGTGAGCAAGTGCCAGGTAACTTAAATGCAATGTGTTAAAGGTAACGTAAATGCAAAAATGACAAACAGTAACTTTCTTTCAAGTGAAACAAGGAAATAAGTACAGTAAGCAATGCAGATATCACTAGGGATTCACAGAAGTGCTAAAAGGCTGCATTTTAGGTGGAATTAGCGTTTCAGGGAAATAAACAAACAACAAGCCTACAAACAAAGCTAGATTCAGCAGGCCTGGATCTAGTCTATGCTACAGCAAACAAGGTGTACCAGTTTCAGTAAGAAACAGTTAGAATATGCAGGCACTATAAGCCTTTAACCAGAAATTCCCTGCTCAGAAGGGCATAGTCCAGCCTCTCCTCCCACAAGAGTGCAGACCGCAATCCTTCTTAACGTAAAATAACTGGCCTGAAGCCCAGGTGCTTAAACCAGAACATCAGATTGCATGCAGGAGGAATCCTGACCCACCTCACCACCTGTGGGGGAAAACAAGAAACACACTTTAAGACCTGTACAGCATTGCATAGCAGTACACACACACACACACACACACACACACACACACACACACACACACACACACACACACACATACACACACACACACACACACCACCTTAATACCTACCTGTCCGTGACTTTACAGACACTCCCACGTTTATTCCCATACTTTCCCCATCCTGCATCACACTTGGTAACATACACTCAATAATACCACTCATTAACTAAATGATCACAACACAAGACCTGTTACTCCATTACCTCCATGACCTGAGTGGAATGGTTTTACATGGCCTCACTGCTGTCATTCAGTGTTCACGCTGTGTATGTCCAGACATTGTGAGCATGGCCCCTACATGTGATAATTCCACGCACTGGAGTGTCATGTTTAAGTATTGCTCAGTACATACCAGATATTCTGCTCAATCAACCTATCATGTGACAACTGTAATATATGGATGCACTCCCTGGTGTTGTCTAGTAATTCCCCAATGCATCTGCAGTGCTGCAAATGTGGGTTTTCGGTCATCTCTCTGCTGAATGCAATATTAAGGGTATACTTGGTGTCTACTTTCCCTTCCAATGCATGTTCCATACAGACTTTATTATACTATCAGCTGTCCTGTGATTACATACATGACAAGTATTCCTGGTGTGTCATGTGTCAGTCCATGTCCATGTACTGCACGATGACAAAGGGAAGTACTGCTGTATGAACAACCCCACAATCACACATGTGAATTCATGGACACCCACACAAACACACACACACACACACACACACACACACACACACACACACACACACACACACACACACACACACACACACATACAGGTGAGGTTGCACAATGATAGTACACACAGTCCTCCTATTACCCATCTGTCAACATGCATAACATATGGTACACAACAGCATGCAGTGCAGCTATAGTCAATCCATGCTAGCAACAGTATACATGTGTGTGATGCATGGGCTATGTTAGTAGATGATGCCCCTTCCCCTGGATACCACTTCACCCATGTACACAGTATTGCTGTGCACCTGTTCTGCACCCTGCCATGTACTGTGCACCAAACCTCACAGGTGTACAACCCATTGCTGAATGTGTAGTACTGTGTCAGTTATGTCAGCTCTAATGCTCACAGCCCCTATGTTTTTCAGCAACACATACCTGGGATGATATGTGGACAGATGTCATTTGTAAATGTCTGATGTCCGGTTTACAGATCTCAACATCAGTGAACCATGTATGACCAAATCAATACTATTACACTGACAACCGTCAGACCATACCATGGCTATGGGGAGTGTACACACCCTTATTGATATGATGCACCCTTCCTTGATCTGCCATGGGACCACATCACCACATATATTAACAGTACATGAGCCCGATATGTGACATATGTCCATTACATTCACATAGTGTCTACAGAATGTGTTAGATGTGCGGATGCTGACCACAATGTGTACACTCCGTGTATGCATATGTGTGCACATCCTTTATCATGACAATTTGTTGCACATATTGTTATGTGTACTATAGCAGTCACTATTCCTGGTAGGGGTATACTAGCATGGGCCATCTGCATTTGCCAGTGTATGCTCAGTCTGCCTACACATGTCCCCCAAATCTGCATGATTGCAAGGTCTACTCATGTGCACATCCCTTGGTGTTCTCACACTGCCATCACTATTGCTGTGTGGGTAGAGTTACATCTGCCACAGTTGAACCTGACTGTGTGCAGATACAACCATTCTTAGCATCCTTAGGATCCCTACTGCAGTGCACTGGTGTGTCATGCTGACACCCCCTCCCCATCTTCAGCCTTTTTGCAGATGCTTGACAAGTAAGGCCTACACATGTGTGTCAGTTTGCAGTGTCCCATACACTGAACACCATATGTTACAGCCTAGTCCCAGCTAATAATATGGACCACAGTAATACGTTATGCCATAGTGTAAATCTGTAACAGTTGCCATTGTACTACTGGTATATACACTGTCTTTGCACTGTATATGGGTGATGTTTCACACATGTCCCTACTGTAGACCATGTCTCCCACCATTATGTTAATCCAAGTTGACACATTCCACAATGACAGGATGTTAGTTATCTTACAGGTGTCTGACACAGCCTTCCAATACCCCATCATGGTCACCACTGTGATGAAGTGCATTTAACAGCAACACTACATGAACATGTACATCATGCATTCTGGGTAGGTGTGTTAGATGTGTGCATAGAATATACCATAGCCATTACATGCCCAGTGTATTGGCAAGCATCAACATAAACCATACTCACCAGCTACAGGCTGCTGCCTCGGTGGTATACCGCTTACCTATCAGTGGGACAGATATTGTATTGTACCACACTTTGTGCTATGTGTTTGTAGCCATGTTCCCTGTGTGGACACTATCATTGCTGGCTTGTTACAGACTATTCACCTAAATGCCATTGTCAGGGTCACTATGGTTCCATATATGCTTGTGGTATGCTTGCTATATGATTGCTGCACATCTGACATTCTGTGTTATTGGGGATATCTATGCATGTTGTTGGACACATTCTGGGATTGTGTGGACTATTACTACCCACATATGTTCTATAACAGTGACACAATAGCATTTTTAGGGAATATGTGCCAGCAGAACTACCCTTCCAAACTCATCTGCCCATGTTACCAGGCCACATCACATGTGGGACCCACCCTGGGCCATCCTCATGTACTGGTCCAGCACTACCTTCAGGTGGAACCACCTTAGGGGATGTTATCCCCCCTGGGGGCACACACAGACATGATCTTGTCCCCCAAGGTCAAGTCCAGGGTCTGTTGCATAGTGGGCTCCACAGACACATGTGGGATGTGCTACATCACCTCGAGGCACCCAGTACACATTTGCAGGGTCCATACACTCCTCCTGCTCAGCCTCCAGGCCAGGCACCTTTGGGACATGGACTGCTTTTATGAGTAGCAGTGGGTGGGAGGCTTGTTCCCATTGTTTCCATATGGGGGCTCATAGGGCTTCCACATCGCAGACCACACACACCATCCAGGGTGTTTACCCACCACATGTGTCATATACCACCCCTGTAGGCTGTCCTCTATATCTACCAACCCGGACCACCTCCACAAATATACCTGCCATACTTGCCCATATTCCCATTCCATACTTCACAGACAAGGACAATGTGGTCCCAACAAGGGTTCACATATGACATATCCATCCATGTTGCACACACTTATAGCTGTATATATATCTGTGTGTAATGCTATGTGTGCTGTTCCCTCACAAATAGCATGCAGCACTGTGGTGGTAATATATGTGCGTGTGTGTATGTGTTTGTATATATGTAGACATGTCCATATAGATATATATCTATATATGCATAGATATAAATGATGCTGTAAACATGTGTTTTTATATATATATATATTATATATATATATATATATATATTATATATATATATATATATATCTTCTACATGTATGTCCACAGATATACAGATATCCATATGTAGATATATATATATATATATATATATATATATATATATATATATATATATCTTCTACATGTAAGAAGATATATATCTATACATATATATATATATATATATATATATATATATATATATATATTTTTACACATACATACATACCTATATAAGACATCAGGTCCACAATCTCAAAACTCCTACCTGCACAGCTGCATTGTTCTGCCTTGCTACAACACAGACAGGTGCGACATATGGACACAGCCTAGGGGGTATGTGTAGGGCCAGATTGCAGGTAACCCTATCACACACCTATGGCATTTCAGCATGCTACAATATAGGTTAACCTGAGTGTCCTGCAAGTGGTGGGCTCTGGAACCCACATGTCCATCCTTATGGCATTACTTCCACCACCAGCTATTGGCCACAGTAATATACATCCCTTCTATTACACACCTCACACTATATTGGCATACATCTTGTCAGTCAGTGCTGCTCTACACAGCTGACGGGTATGTCACACTACCCACAGGGACAGACTCTAATGTCCATAGCAGTTGTTCAGATGAAGATCATTACAACAGCAACACCTGATGGTACATGTATATAATTCCACATCATCTACCCCAGTATTACGGACAGGGAACTACAGTCAATTACATGCATATATTCTTCACATACCTGTTATGGGGATGAGGTCTGTTGCAGATAGTATGCTTGTAGGAGGTAGTTTTTTTTTCACTCCTTCTCCTGCTTCCTTTGTTGTATTTTTTGGTGTTGTTGTGGTTCAGGAGCTGTTGTATGTTTTCATTTTTCTTCTTTTACTTTATTTCTCTGCATCTCTCTCTCTCTCTCTCTCTCTCTCTCTCCAGTAAATGGATTGAGCTGCCTGGAATAGATTGCAGCATGGCTTTTGTGGTTGGTGCACATGATCAGGTGATGGCTTCTGCACCAATCAGTTCCCCCACTTGCTACCTGCATGCAGCCAACTGTAGTTCTTCCAATTACCACTGTCATGGCAACCCTCTACTATAAATCTCTACATCATATGGGCGTGGTCCCTTTACCTTTCCTGATTTTGTGGACATCCTTCCTGTGTGTGGGCAGCAGTGTTACAGACAGCAGGTAGCAATACCTCTTACAAGAGGACTTGCACACTCAGGCCAGCTACATATTTGTATGAGGTTCCGGAAATACAAACAGAGAGTGTGAGTACTGTTGTTGTATGCATTGTATAGCACCAGTGTTACAGGGCTTGTGTATACATACTAGTTTAACATGGACTGCAGTCTGTCTGCATATCTCTGAACTGTGTGCCTATCCACTTGATGGCCAGAGGTGTGTGTATTATGTTTTGCCTGTCCACCACACAGGTCTTGTGTCAGATATATCACTGGCAGTGTGAGTGTTGAGTGCTATCAGTACATGGCTACATCCATTTGTGTTTCTGATTTCATATTCCTGACTAAGGGTTTGTTGCAGACTATTATGTAACACCAGCAACTTGCTTATTGTATGACAACACTATTTCACATATGGGCCTGTGTTCCGGCCTCTGTCCTCCACCTACATACCAGGCTTTGACCATATGACATGCTGTCAGAGGTTGTTATGTAGTGGGGTGTGAGTATGTCATGCTGTCATCCCTGCTATCATTCCACTGTTGTTGTGGCCCCCACACGTATTGTGGGGTAGGGTCCATATATGTGTTGGCTTCATCTGCACAATACATGTGTGCTGTTATGCAGTCCAGAGGCCAGTGTATGTAAAAGTGGTATATGGCCCTGTATGTCAGTCTATGGGGGGGGGGGTGCACCATAACTCACCTAGGCTGTTAAAACATGCAGGTGTATCAGGGTAATCTGCCTGAAGGCATCTGGATGTACATTACCATACAATTCACCTTGGGTAAATGCAAGCCTACTGCTTCCTTCCATACATACTGTTCTGTTTGTCAGTGAGATTGTGATGGTTTCAGTTATGCCTTGTTATGTAACAGATACATTCCATTGTGTCAGCTGAGGACTTTACCCCCTAGGGATTGTGTACAGAGTGTACATAAAGGCTGCTGGACTATGCATCTGCATTACTTACTGTTGATTGATTGTTATCCTGTGGCCCAGTCTGCCTTTACTGTTGTACTACTTGAAGGCCTTGGCCTGGACAGCAACATATGTAATCCTTTCCAGAATATTGTATTAATTTATCTGTTTGACAGTTGCATTAGTCTATTGATATGTATTTCAGAGTCTAAACAGCTATATGACATGGCATATACAACTGTAATAGTACACAAATAAAGCTTTCCCATGTATGCAGACATGTGTGTGGTGTTATATCCTTTGATCTCTCTGTGGGTATATGTTGCAGGCAGCAATTGTCATTTGTATGGGTGACTCATACATTGTCCAGTTGGTAAGGTGGCAACTGTAGGCATACTGGCTGTATAAATATATATATATATATATATATATATATATATATATATATATATATATATATTTATATATATATATATATATATATATATATATATATATATATATATATATATATATATATATATATATATATATATATATATATATATATATATATATATATATATATATCTATGGGTTCCATTCAGAAGCTCAAAATACTGAAATCTCAAATTTCAGTATTAAACATCTAATACTGGAGGTTTTGAGTGTGTGTGTGTGTGTGTGTGTGTGTGTGTGTGTGTGTGTGTGTGTGTGTGTGTATGTGTGTGTGTGTGTGTGTGTGTGTGTGTGTGTGTGTGTGTGTGTGGTGTGTGTGTGTGTGTGTGTGTGTGTGTGTGTGTGTGTGTGTGTGTGTGTGTGTGTGTGTGTATTTCAGTATTATATATATATATATATATATATATATATATATATATATATATATATATATAGGGGAATATTTATCACTGTAAGAAATGTTATTTATAGAAGGATATCTGTATCACTTGGAGAGAAAATGCAGAACAGACGTTATTGGGGATGTAAAGACAAATCAGGTCTAAAATGTAAAGGTAGAGCTGTAACTACTCTACTGAAATATTTGAATACTGATATTAAAATCAGAGCAAAATACAGATTAATTTCATTTATGCAGATGTATTGTTTAGATATATATATATGTATGTATGTATCTGCATATATGTGTCTGTGTATATATATCTTAGGAATGTTGATTGCTTCCACATTGTACATTCCCTATATGATATGTTACTGGACATCATACAGGTGGGATGGAGTACTGTTAACATCTTGTGGGTTATGGGATTTGCAACAGTTGGTATTGTATTGCAGGCAGACTATATACATATATAATATATATATATATATATATATATATATATATATATATATATATATATATATATATATATATATATATATATATATACACACACACACACACACACACACACACACACACACACACACACACACACACACACACACACACATACATTTCCTGTACTGTTGAATGACTGTTCTGGATGATATGTCTGACATGGCTTAGTGGTAAATAACTTTGGCTATGGTGTGCAGGGTCCTGGGTGGCTGTTTATTGGCCATTGGATATAGAGTGTTTAAGGCACTTTTAAGCCCCAGCACAAATAAACCCACTTATTAGTGCTTAAATACCTTCCATTTGTATCCATGATTCAAATGAAGGTATAAAGATTTAAAGGCAGAAACATCATATACATAATAAAAAGGGACTTGAATGAAAATACAAGGTATAGTATAACAGTAACTTGTTTCTCATTTCTTATATCAATTTTTCATTGTTTCTGTCAATATAAAAATATAATAATAATGTAACCATATAATGGTTAAACCTATGAATATAGTAGTGTAAGTCATGATACCAATAAGGAAATATAGAAATATAGAAGAATAAATACATGTTATATACCAACGTAAAAACATATAGGTTTAACCATTATATGGTTACATTATTATTATATTATTATTATTATATTTTTATCATTATTAAAATTTTATTTTATTATAATATTTATTTTTTATTTATTTCATGTACTAATATTTTTACCTGGAATTACCCCTGATATTTAATTATTTAATTATTGATTGAGAAAACAATGAAAAATTGATATAAGAAATGAGAAACAAGTTGACTGTTATCTATACCTTTTGTATTTTCATTCAAGTCCCTTTCATTTATGTATACGGATGTTCTGCCTTTAAATTTATACCTTCATTTAAAGCGGTAATTACATGCCAGCCAATTACACAGTCTTAAAAGTTTTGGAAGCTGTATAAAATAATGGAATTGGGAGGACACACTGATTCTGAAGAAGTCTCCTGGTTGGAGATGAAAGCGCTAAATCAATGAAATTAAGCTTATATGTTTCGTATTTTTTGTTTTTGCTCTGTTTTTAGCCTGTGGGCTTCTAAAATAAATATATTTTTGTTTGACGACCTTGGGATTCCTTGGACATTTCTAGTCCTGGTATATGTTAAAGACAGCCTTCATTGTACCGAAGCAGTATCCTGCATTTGTGGGTTACTTTTGTGTGATCTCGGTTACTGGTTGAACAAATATATGTTATTTAGTAGGTTATGCAACTACAAATATTAGTCATAAAGTGATTTGACATGGAAAATGGAATGTACTGTAGTGGGACTCGAACCAGGAATGACTGCTCTGCCCACTGCACTATTGCTGTACTGCTTCATTTGCATATATATGAGAATAAAAGATAGACAAACTAGGGAAGTGAACACACAATGAATGAGGAGCCAACAAGCTGGACAAATGATTCTTTAAGTCGTGCACCAAACCACTATTTTATTACTTAAAATAAAAGACAAAGAATCCACATAAATTCATGTAAGTGCTTTCGTTTAAGCTTTGTTAAACTTCATCAGACAATTGTATGTGTGATGAGCCTTCTGCATGCTTGGCTTGTGTGATATCATGACATGTCACATATCTACATTGTATACCTGGACACCATCTGTGTTGCTTCTGGCATGTAATGTCTGCTTTGATTTCACAATCCTGTTTCTCCTGTCTTACTGTTTGTTATGCATAGTCATGCATAGTTAGTGGTTTATTACACAGTTACTCTTTTCCTGCATTACTGCTTGCACTGTACGTATTTGTTTGCCTAGTGCATGCACAATTGGGGATTCTAATATGACCTCCACCTAATTGCACCTACATTTCTTTGCTGGCTTTGATCAGCCTTGTTGTTGCTTGGCTTACACTTGTACTGCAAACAGCCTAGTGGATGAAGATATCCGATGTTCATCGTGTACTGAAATGACATAACTCTCCATTTAGTGTTGTGTCACACACCTAAAGTCAGTCAGACTCCTTTTATTATGACTTCTACACTTTGCAACATCTGAGCACTGTCCTGTGCATTGGTACTTAATATGTTATTGAGGTGCACCATGGCTGGTATGCATCCCTACCCTGTTTTTCATTTTTTCTTAACCCATGTTGTGCAGTGCATATGTGCAGTCTGTGTACATCACATATTCTTTATGTATATTACTGACTGTTGTCCATCATGTCTTCTGATATTTGTTATATCTCTGTACCCACACTTTTCCCCACCTCCTCTTTCTGTGTCTTTTTCATACCTTTTATTCTCCAAAATAAATAAATAAATAAATAAAAATGGAGCCTATTTCCATCAAAAAAGATGTCCCATGCCCCTCTGTCTCTACCTCTGACCCTCCTGTTCAAACATCCCTCTTGTGTGCCCCTCTTCTTCACCCTCACCGCACATCTATTACCCTTTTTTCCTTGGATGTGTGCATTGCTTGTGTTCCCTTCAAGTGTCCCACACCCATTGTTAGTAAAGGTTAGCACTGACGATGTGGCCATGCATTCCACTTTACCGTAATTAATATATTTTTTATTTAATTTATTGCAGATTATAACAAATTCCGCAAATGATAATAAATGTGTGTCTATGTATACTTCTGCATTTTGCGGTGAAATGTTACAAATTGTGGATATCTATGGTCAGTTGAGTTCATCTACTTGCCAGACAAGTACATTGCCAATGGAAATATATCACCTTATGGACAATTTTTCTTTGGAGTACTACTTTGCAATATTTGACTGCTATTGCATTGACATTGATGGTTATTTGTTGCATCTACAATGCGGTGAAATATGCTCTTTAGACTTGGGCACATTTACATATTATCTTGTGAGGAACTTGCCACTCTCTTCAAAATTTCCTGAACCTTCTAGAATCCAGCTCAGTGACTTTCTGGTATTTATTCACTGGGACAGTCTGCCTAGAGACCAGGAAGCAAAGCTCCAATGAATACAAAATTACAAATCAAATAACATGCAGATAAAAGAAAGCAATTCAAAAGCATACAAATATGAAAACAAAATGCTGAACAGTAATCAAATGAGGTCATAGTTTAGGTTTTGTGAAAACAATTTTAAACGAATAGTGACACTAAAGCAAAAACACAAGCTGAAAAAGAAGAAAACTTCTGGAAAGGAAACTGGGAAGTAGAAAGATTCTGGGGTAAATATTATAACTAGTGTATTGCAAGGATAAAAAATACTGTTATCAGATCAAGTGAGCAAGTGAGAGGAAAGCAGGAGGTCTGAATCTGGTGACAATGTGCACTCTTACCTGATGGGAAAAATGAAAGCCAGCAAGATGAGAAGGTGGCAAAACCATTTAATAAACCCGAATGAAACAACCTCAGGGTTATGTCAAGATAGTATACATACAATACATCCAAACCGGTTTCGGCTCCACAGAGCCTTCTTCAGTGGATACAAATAGAAATGAGAACAATGCATTGAAGGAACATCTCATTATATATGAATCTACACACCTGATATAGAACAATTAACCAATCAAAAGAAAACATAAAAATCCATTCACCAAAACATTAAAAATGGTCATTAAGACCTGGTGGAAACAAAGCCCCCAGTTTAACTATCCATTTTCTTTCCAAAAAATTCAGTAGCTCATGCCAACCATCTTTGTCTTTACAAATCCCACTAATGTGATCAATAACCATAAATTTAAAATTGGCAGTAGTGTGCTTTAAAGTGTGTTTAAATAATGCATTATTTGGACGTTTATTTTTGATGGCACTTAAATGTTCACATATTCTCGCTTAAAAGCCAGAAGTTTGTCCCACATAAAATGCTAGACACGTACATGTCACCAAATAAATAACCCAATTGGTGCTACAGTTAGCCCATATCTTCATTTCAAAGACCTCAGAGGTGTTTTGGTTGGTAAATTCAGAAGTATGGGAGACCCGCATGCAATATGCACAATGGCCACAAGCAAAGCAACCCACTAAAGGCCCCCCCATCAAAGAGACTTGATGGCTACCTGTGGACATGCAAACATGCTTTTTATAGTGGCTAAGTCTGGACCCTATAGATCTACCCTTTCTAAACGAGAAAAGACACCTATCCCTAAGAAATGGATGTAATCTGTCTTCAGCCAACAAAACATTCCAATGTCTCTGAATGATATTTATGAAGCCCTGAGTATTACGTCCATAAGTAGTGACAAGGCGTAAAGGCTGTGTATGTTCATTATTATTATGATGTTTATATCGTAATAAATCAGGCCTGTTGAAGTTGGCAACCCATTGTTTGGCCTGGTTAATGATCCCCGGACGATAGCCCCTATCTAAAAATCTACAAGCCAAATCATCACGAGTTTTGATATAAGAAGCTTGATTGGAACAAATCCTCTTAGCTCGTAGAAATTGTGATTTTGGTATATTTTGGATGATATGTTGTGGGTGGAGGCTAGATGCATGTAATAAGGAGTTATACTCAGGAAATTCTCTAAAGATGGAAGTGGACAATGTATTATCAGAATTCCTGGTGATTTCCACATCCAAAAAACATATTTTATATCTATGGAAAGACATTTTAAATTCAATGCCCCATACATTGTTGTTAAGATAATCAAGAAATTCCCTGAGATACTCCTCATCTGCCCTCCACACCAACCAACAATCATCCAAATAACGGCGCCAAATGTCCATTTCACACATATAAATGTTGTGATTAGGATCATATATGATGATCTCCTCAATAAATGCCATGAAGAGATCAGCATAAATGGGTGCAAAAGATGCAACCATTGCCGTCCCTTTCTTTTGCCAAAAACATTGGTTTTGAAAGTAGAAAACATTACTAGTAAGCACATATTCCGTAAGACAAATCAAAAAGGTGTTAAATCCTGGTTTGTAAAGCCCTGATCTATTAAGTCAATAATCCAAAGCCTGCAGGCCTGCCCAATGTGGTATATTAGTGTATAAAGAAGTAATATCTAAAGTACATAATAACCAACTGGATTCAAGTTGTGTGTTGTTAATAATGTCTAAAAATTGGGTTGTGTCTTGAATTCTTGATCTGATATGTGACAACAGGGGTTTAAGATGAAAAGTGAGATATTCAGAAAGGGGTTCAGTAATAGACCCATGTCCAGAAACAATGGGTCTCCCCGGTGGATTGGTGGCATGTTTATGTATCTTAGGCAAAAGATAAAGATATTGTTTTTTAGGGGAGGTGACCATAAGTTGTTCCTTAATATATGTAGTAATAATCCCCTCCTCCACAGCTTGAGTCAAAAACTGACCAATTTGATGGTGAAATTTTGGAGATGGATCCAGAGGCATGTGCATATAATAGTCTTCATCCCGCAATTGTCTCATAGCCTCCTGATTATAAGCTGCCTCATCTAGGACCACCACCGCTCCCCCCTTGTCAGCTGAAATCACAACCAGATTCTTGTTATTAACCAGTTCCTCCAAACTAGAAATCTCATCCTTAGACAAATTGTTGTACAATGTGGAAAAATCCTTAAGATGACAATGCACATCATTAAGCACATTTTTCATGAAAACACCCACCAAATGAACCATAGGGGGATTAAAACTGGATTTTTTAAACTTGAAAGTACCAGCAAAGTCGGTAGTAGTGTTGGCAAAAAACACCTTGAGATTTAACATCCGACAAAAATTCGCCACATCCTGGGCAAGGGCATATTCAGAGACAAAAAACCCGGGAACAAAATTAAGTCCCTTATTTAATAATTGAATCTGTGTGCTGGTGAGTTCAACCAAAGAAATATTGTGTACATTGCATGAACTATTTATTGTTGGGTCACCATCTTGAAGAGATCCTGAAGACCCTGTGTGGGTCTGTCTTTTCTTATGTTTGCACCCCCCCCCGTCTATACCTATGTCCAAAGGGGGCGGACAATTAACTTTTTTAGCACTAGGTAACCTATCATTAAGGTAAGCTTCAGAATCACCTTCAGTGGTAGAGGAGGTATCATCCCTAGAAGTACCACTAGAAGAAGACACACTTTTCTTTAAGATAGATTTTGGTCTCTTTCTCTTGGGGGTGGAAAATCTCTTATGATCGGAACTATCCAGAGGCAATCTGAATGATACATTTTTAGAGGTATCAAATGGTTTACCCTTTTCATAGTCACTTACATCTCTAAAAAATTTTTTGAGTTTCCTCTCTTTTAGAGTAGATTCTAGTTTAGATAAATCCGTGCTAAGTTTTTTAACCTGTGATGAAAAGGAATCACAACCTTCAAAATTACTAGCCTCAATACAAATGGTTTCCAGTTCCTGTATCCCCATATTGACCTTGCGTTCATAAAAATCAGCTAGGGCATCAACAAATTTAGATGAGGCCAATTGTTGGACCTGACCCCAATCCTCCAACAATTTCTCATCAATATTAGCTACCAAGGGTTGCACTCTCACTCGCAAACCACGTGGAGTTATCTTTTTAACGTGATAAGCCCTAAATAAACGCAAGTGCCAAACATTAGTACGAACCATCCTCATATGTCTGTTAAGTGAGTTAAAAAACATATCACATTTTACGTTCACATCCGAAACACTTGTATTGTTACTCAGTCCAGAAGATCCAGCCCCTAGACCAAATATGGACAAATCATCCAAATCAGAGGAAATCCCCTTAATAAGCGGTGATAATGCCATATTCAAACCACTCACACCAAAAACCCAGAAAGTGCACAGATCTGTGGTAGACAAATATAAACGAAACAGAAATAAATGTAAGGCAGCAATAATAAATTATTTAGTATCACATAAAGTGATATCTATAAGAAATAAGCCATCTGCAAAGAGGTATGCAATGAGAAAGATCAAATATCAGAAAAGTAATGACAAAAATGTCTGAAAAAGACAATACTGAAAGTAAGACAATATACAATAAACAGTTCAGGTTTCAAATACCTGTATACTGTGTATATGTCTTCAGCCAACACAAATGGCTCGGGTATATCAAATACAATAAGCAGTCCTATTAACCATGGAAAATCCACCTCTAAACTGCGTATTTGTACCCGTACTAATGAAAACGTATTGTTCTGGTGTGAAACAAACCAAATTGGCAACTACAGAAAGTATGCAAAAAATCTATCACTGGATACCAACTCTGCCAAATACAACCATATACCAAATCGCTGCCAAAACAAAAATCCTGTTTAGTTAATATATGTAGATCAACCTGCACATGGTAGGCATTGGTGTCATAAAAAAATCAAAAAAGAAAAATAATGTTAAGGATGTGAACAGTAAGAGCCAACTGCAAAAACAGTAGAAGTATGTGTAACAAATACAGGTACTTCAAAACCAACAAATATACATAACAACAAGAAAAAATCAACACAGCATCACAAATATAACCCTAACTATATAAATAACATGGAAAAATGGCTATCTAAATGAAGAAAAAACAAGTAATATGTTGCACACCTAAGGGAACCTAGTATATGACTGTACCAGGTAAACAGCATGTGACATGTATAGAAACAAAAAATCAAATGCCACAGTATAAAAATAATAAACAGTGCCTAACCAGTGTCCAAGGAAGTCCCATAGAAAAATGTCCACACATAGAAGTCTTGAAACAATTCAGCAACCAAAAATGTATCCGGCGACCGCAGCCACTATATGGAAAAAGCCACTATGTGAAATAAATCGACAATCCTAAGAAAAATGTCCACTAAATGTTGATAATGTCAAACAATGACTACCATCGGCGTATATACAAAGAACGCCAGTTCCTCGACCACACCAGGACCGCCGAAAGCCTTTACCGGTAAGTAAAAAACCGGAAGTGAAGCACATTCGAAAATGTGCGCAAAACCAAGAAGCAGGAAGTAACCGGGAGCTAAATAATTTCCTCGTTCATCCACCAAGGGCATAAGGTTTGTGTAAAGACACAAACCAATTCCGAAAATGCATCTGAGTTCAAAAAAATATAAATAGTAATGTACTGGCACAATCGCCAAGACACAGAACCACCGACTCCAAATAATAAACACAGCATCCGAACTAAGTACAATCCAACTGCAAAAACAGATGCACGTGAAACCCTCTTGCACGGCAGCAGGAACCAACAGGAAAAATGAAAGCCAGCAAGATGAGAAGGTGGCAAAACCATTTAATAAACCCGAAGGAAACAACCTCAGGGTTATGTCAAGATAGTATACATACAATACATCCAAACCGGTTTCGGCTCCACAGAGCCTTCTTCAGTGGATACAAATAGAAATGAGAACAATGCATTGAAGGAACATCTCATTATATATGAATCTACACACCTGATATAGAACAATTAACCAATCAAAAGAAAACATAAAAATCCATTCACCAAAACATTAAAAATGGTCATTAAGACCTGGTGGAAACAAAGCCCCCAGTTTAACTATACCTGATACCAGACTGTAGAATCTGGTGACAATGTGCACTCTTACCTGATACCAGACTGTAGAATCTGGTGACAATGTGCACTCTTACCTGATACCAGACTGTAGAATCTGGTGACAATGTGCACTCTTACCTGATACCAGACTGTAGAATCTGGTGACAATGTGCACTCTTACCTGATACCAGGCTGTAGAATCTGGTGAGAATGTGCAGTCTTACCTGATACCAGACTGTAGAATCTGGTGACAATGTGCACACTTACCTGATACCAGACTGTAGAATCTGGTGACAATGTGCACTCTTACCTGATACCAGACTGTAGAATCTGGTGACAATGTGCACTCTTACCTGATACCAGACTGTAGAATCTGGTGACAATATGCACTCTTACCTGATACCAGGCTGTAGAATCTGGTGACAATGTGCACTCTTACCTGATACCAGGCTGTAGAATCTGGTGACAATGTGCACTCTTACCTGATGCCAGGCTGTGGAGCTCACTGCAAAGGTGTCGTTGTAACCGATGGTCGAGGAAGAAGACACACGCTAGGAAATAGTAATTGTCACTGAGATTTGGTGGTACTCGTAATTCCTGTGGTGGCTGAGAGGGTTAAATGATGAGGTAATTGTGAGCTGCATGGGGTTATAAGGTGTGGTTAATTCCTATGGTGGCTGAGAGGGTTAAATGATGGGGCAGTTGTGAGCTGCATGGGGTTATAAGGTGTGGTTAATTCCTATGGTGGCTGAGAGGGTTAAATGATGGGGTAATTGTGAGCTGCATGGGGTGCTATCTTTGAGATACCATCTGAACAAATAGAAAAACAAGAAGGTGCACCATGTACTGCAAAACGTAAGAAAAATATATTTCCTCCGAATAGTAGAAACCACGTTTTTTATAAAACAAAAAAAAACAATTCAGCTGCAGGGTAGAAGTTAGCGCTTTCGCGTTATAGCAAACGCTTCATCAGACATAAAAACAATCAAGAAACCTCCCCTTAAATACACATAGTGATGTCACATCCCATTCAAATCAGCAAATCAGAACACAAATAATCAAAAAAATCATAAAAAATATAACAGGTAAAAAACAGATAAAAAACAAGATAGCATCCAATAAATAACATAATACAATATGAACTAATGTCTAAGAGGTCTATTAGCTAAAAATGGCTTAAGTGCTATTCTATCATTTAACCCAAACCTGTGAGCTTGCAGTTTGAGTATCCATTTAGCTTCCCTCTCTTCAGTAAGGTTTCTAACATTACCCAATCTGCTGTTTGTGAAAACCAATTCCAAGACCTGAAACCTGAAGCTATGGGAACATCCTTGGTCTATTACATGCTTAGCTAGGGCATTGGTGGTATTGCCCTTGCTAATAGCATAGAGATGTTCCCTAATGCATTCCCGTAAAGTTCTTGTTGTCATACCAACGTAAAAAACGCTGCAAGTCTGACATACGGCAATGTAAACTAAGTTGGTAGAGCTACAATCTGCATAGTGTTTGAAATTATAGGAACGTCATGTTATAGGATGTATAAAACAATCAGAACTGGAAATGTATTTGCATTGATTGCAAGAATTACAAGTAAATGTGCCTATTCTTCTTGAAGCTCTACTATTCTGGTGGCCCCTGTCATAACAGAGTAATCTATTGAGAGACAACATGTTCCTATAGGCTACTCAAGGTCTCTCATCAACTAAGCTCTTAATCCTTTCATCCACCATCAGAAGTCTCCAATTTTTGTTAATGACATCCAAAATATGATGGTTCCTTTTGGTGAACGGAATAACAATCCTGTTCACAAAGGATGTACTACTGATCGTATTGATGCGTTTATGGGGATACGACCTGTTGATCAAAGGTGCTCCTGTATCCTCCCTACAAAGGTCACCCATAGCAATGTCAGCAAGTACCTGTGTCTGATCATAACCTCTGGACATAAAATTCCTAGCTAATAGTGATTTATGATGGCCATAAGCACTGTTTTGAGATGTCAACTTAGAAACCCTGATTGTTTGATTTCTGACTATATTCTGGTGCACATGCCTGGGATGCATACTGTTCCGGTGCAACAGACTGTTCCTCCAACAGGGTTTCCTAAACAGCTCAGTATCAAAACCAATGGATCCCCTCATTATCCTAACATCCAAAAACTCAATCGCATCGATCGAATAAGAGCACTCAAAACAGAGGAAATCTGTTGTCTCATTCAAATAATTCACAAAGGCTAGCAATTGATCAATGGTACCATCCCAAAGTAAAAAAACATCATCTACAAACCTGTTGTAATATCTAAGATGTTTTGTGTGGTCAAGACCTGTATTGAAGACATATATATCTTCCCATTGTGCCAAAACCAAGTTGGCACAGGCGTTGGCACAAGGGGTGCCCATCGCGACACCTTTCGTTTGTAAAAAATATTTGTCATCATAACAGAGAACATTGTTCTCAAGAACAATCTCAAGAAGTGACATGCACTTAATGATTGTGCTGTTTGGTATTTTCTTCCGAATTAATAATGTCCTGATGTAATCCATGCCAACATCATTAGGTATTGACGTAAACAAAGACTTCACGTCAAGTGTAACTAGCAAATTGTGAATGTTGAAGAGAGAAGACTTACTGTAGGTAGCTAAATTCTCTAAAAAATGAGGTGTATCTCTTAGAACATGTTCCACATCTAAAACAACAGGTTTAAGCAGCTTGTCAAGGTAGATGGACAGGGGTCATTGTAACCGATGGTCGAGGAAGAAGACACACGCTAGGAAATAGTAATTGTCACTGAGATTTGGCGGTACTCGTAATTCCTGTGGTGGCTGAGAGGGTTAAATGATGAGGTAATTGTGAGCTGCATGGGGTTATAAGGTGTGGTTAATTCCTATGGTGGCTGAGAGGGTTAAATGATGGGGCAGTTGTGAGCTGCATGGGGTTATAAGGTGTGGTTAATTCCTATGGTGGCTGAGAGGGTTAAATGATGGGGTAATTGTGAGCTGCATGGGGTGCTATCTTTGAGATACCTTCTGAACAATTGCAGAGCAAGCATTGAGTAAAAGCTCTTTTAGGTTGCATTTAAAATCTTGTTGGCTATTTATTTGCACATTAAACGGCAGTAGAGTTTTTTTCTATTATTTTAATAGCCTATAGACTTTAAAATTCAAAATTTAGCCAGATGCCTAATGGATGAAAGGCTTTGTGCATAGCCGGTTTTAGGCACCAGCGAACCCTGCGGTCGCTGGGGGCCCCCTATTCCCTGGGGGCCCCCAACCATAGCAAGTTATCTTATCCTGATATTTTGTTACATCTGTAAAACCAACAAAAGCTAGTGCAGCAGTCTTGCATACTTAATAAATTATGAGGGTAATAACTCTTATTTATATCTCCTTTAAAATTCAAAGATATTTCTGGTTGTAGTAATGGTGCTTTGTCAAGTAACAGGCATCAGAATGCCATTAAATATTTTACTACTGACATAGTGCTCCTGGCTTAGTTAAACCCTGCTTTTGGAAATTTTCTCCACTAAAACTAACTACATAGCCAGCTTTTAGTCCCTGCAAAACCATAGCTGCAGGGGGCCCCTTAATCATCATTGTCTGGGTGGGGGCCCCACAAAAGCTGCTGCTGATTGGGGAAAAATGAGGAATGAAAATGCATTAATTTCCTAATTATGCTCTTTAACATGAACAGGGCTGTGATATGACCCTGTTAGGATGAAGATGATAATGAACATGAACAATATAAGCACTAGAGCGATCAGCAAGCCAGAGTGACTTACCTGAGTGCAAACTTTGGATTTTAAGAAGAGCTGATGCTTCCGATCATCAGGGATAGTTTCTCTTTCAGGTAGTTTTATAACTAATACCAGAACATCAGATACTATAACTCAATTTCTTTGCTTAAGAATTTAGTACAATCCCAAAAATAATAGAATAAATGCTCAGAATCATAAATATGTTTAAATATTTCTCTAATTCACTTAAAAGTTACTAGAATAACATATTTTGCATCAACATCTATTTTTGGAAAATAAGTATAAAACTCAGATGTCTGGATTGATTGACTGTAATCCTAAATGATTTACCAGCAAATCAGACTTTTTACGAAGGATAAAGCAAAAGTATGAACAAAATCAGGGAAGGTCTGTGAAAGTAGGGACAGTGACAAGTATGCATTACTCCTCAATGAGATAAATCTTACCGCTTCTGCTGTTTGACGACTGCTAAACAGCAGTGACTAATCTGTGGGGCAGTACCAGTGTTGCACAAGGCATTGCTGTTTGCTGAAATAAGTACATAACTAGTACTGCTGTGGCGTGTGTGTGTGTGTGTGTGTGTGTGTGTGTGTGTGTGTGTGTGTGTGTGTGTGTGTGTGTGTGTGTGTGTGTGTGAGTGTGTGTGTGAGTGTCATCACTGATTTTTATCTGTGCATGCACCCAATAATGCCAGGACACAGACATTATTCTTCTGTGTATCAGTAAAAAATGTACCTAACAACTAATTATATTTCAAAAGTAAGACATAACATATATCACAGAACATTCAGACACTTAGATATTCTGGAGTCTGGTTGCCCCACTCACCAGACTGTCTAACTTCATAATGGGGACTCCCTTTATCATCCTTGACTCTGTGGGGGCCCCCACCAAAGCTGTTGCTTGTTGGAGAAAAATGTATCAATTTTCTGAATACGCTGTTAACCTGAATGGTGCTGAGATATGACCCTTTTAGTATAAAGCTAATAATAGCCTCTGTTTACAACCACACCCATTCTAAAACCAGCCCTGCTCAAATGTGTGTGTGTACATAAAGCTGCTATGGGTTATGAGGGGCTAGAGATTGTATGAATATTACATCTTTAATTTTCATCAGTCAAACCTTAGAGGTGCACACATGAAGTCATTATAGCTTGTGTTTGAGCTGAGGGGAGTGTTTCTCACAGACCTCAGAGGTGTACAAAGAAGGTTACTATAGCTTGTGTAAGTGAGGTGTACTGCCTATTAGCAACAAATTTGAATATTACTGAAATCATCCTCACAATCACGTACTAGGCACATATACATGTGGCTACCTTTGACAGCTGGGGTGAAGAACATGCTATGTATATGTATATCATCAGTCACTTGAAATATATGACAAAGGCAATTTAAATCTCTGCTTTCATCCCAGTCTAACACCAGAGGGATGCATAGACAGTGACTTGTCTTTTAGAGGTTAGGGAGGTAGGCAGTATTTCCAGATAAGACTTAAATATGCTAACAACTACTGGCTTGTTAGTTTATAAGCTACAATGTTGTCAGCTTTGAAAATTAAGCCTTGGGCACAAATTATGCCTTGAAAGAAAAAATAAGACTGAAATTCTTTTTCTTCATAATTTTTATTTAGGCAACCATTAGAGTAAAATGTTGAGAAAATGCTCTAAAATGCATCCCAGACCATCTGTAAACCTGTGGCTTCTTGGGCCCTGACTTGAGTTATTTCCTAAATGGTTATTATTGGGCTGTCTTGTTCAGGAAAGGTGTGTTGAAGGATGCAAGGAAAACTAAAGCTGAACCACAACAGTGAATGTCTTTCCTTAATCATAATTTCTGTTCAAGCTATTATTGAATGAAAAGGTTGTGTAAAATGCACTTCAGAGCATATAGAAAGTTATGGCTTCTTGAAAAAGCTTAGAGTAAGGCAAAATGTGAGAAAAGGAAGAAAAAAGTAACGTGGATGGTGTGGGGAGCCCAAAAGGAGAAGGACTCAGAGGTGAGGACTGGAGGGTGTGTGTGTGTGTGTGTGTGTGTGGGGCGGGTGTTGAAATGGAGGTCCAGTCATCATTTAACTTTAAGTCCAGACCTGTACATAGACTTGTTGCAATGTATCACTGTTGCAACTAAGTGCCAGTAACTCTAACTGCCCCTTTGTTAGACGGCTCAACATAGTGATAGTGTGGCACATAGGCCTGTTGTAATGTAAAAGATTGTAGCTGCAGGTCTGTCTGTGGATACTACTCCTAAAAGTTTGCAGCATTAAATAAAGGGTTGCTTAGAATGGATGGCATTGTTAGGATGATACTTATACTGGAAGTGCCTAGGGGGCCCCCAGCTTGATATTTGCTGGGGGCCCCCAAAATGCTAACACCGGCCCTGCTTTGTGGTCTCATCTTAAAAGATGAACTACAATGTCACTCAAAAAGTATGCATATATATATATTTTTTCAGCAGTGTTGTTATTGGGAAATACACCAGTATACCAAGTAACCTTCCTTTTAGTCTTAGGGTTGTATGTAGTTTATACGTCATTTAGACAAATCACCATTACATTTCATTTTGACTTAATATTTTAAAGCAATGCAGTAACATGTTATTTGAGTAAAGTGTAATACCTGCATCATGCTTTTAATCATTATTTCCAAATAGGGCACCTCACTCTCATCTCAGGCAATCATAGGGGTTCAGATTAGTTTGCGGGGATCAGGAGAGAATCTTTGCATTTGAGACTGATGGGTGGCATTAGTAGAAGATGTTGCTCAGCCCCAAAGGGCCAAATACTAAAATTTATGTTAGTTGGTAACACCTGTTTTGCATTATGTTTACTCAGCAGTCTAAAATTATTTGCTATATGAATTTAGTTATCCATTACTAATCAGAAGAGGTACAATATGCCGACATATAGCTTTTTAAATTAGACAAGCTTTTTTGTCTATTGGCATGATAGTAAAACATTAGAGAAGGAAGCATTGAATACCCCTCTGTTTATATCAACAGCATCAGGTGCTTCCCGTGCTTTCCATGGATTTAATTTACAATATAGCACACTGTTTATCTGTCTCTACTCAAGCTGCAAATGATTTCTTACTTTTATTGCTTGTACCAATAATCTAACTATTGTCTTACATTTGCTTCACTTAGTGAGTTTGTACTCCTAGGCTGAGTCTGAAAATGGTCAAAATAAATGGTGATCTATTCTGGTTAACAAATACAAATAAATAAGCAAACAAACAACTACATAAAAAAATCATTTTATAATAACACAACTGGAGCTGTGCCCTAAAACTGGACTGGATGATTCACATACAAGAAATGTTATATCCTTTATTATATCAGTTTTTCTTCTTCTCTCCAAAGCTGCAAATGTATCTCACTCCACAATCTGAAACTTTTTTGCAGCTGTTGGCTCTAGGTCTCAAATTTGAGATCATGACAAAATACAGCCACCAGGATTATTTCTTTTGTAGCACTGCTGTCAAACTCTTACGAATATACACTCAAAGCAGACTAAGCTGATGTCAAGGTCATTAAAAGAGTTTCAACTGTGAATGTGTTTGAGCTTTCAACTATGAGTTATTTCAATCAAGCCGCCATAATGGCTTACTGCCAGGCAGGGTTCGACTCCAGTTTTGCTTGAGACAGAGCATAATCTAGTACAATTAGGAACTTATATTACTGTCCATATGACATCACACCTCAATAAAGTCAATACTGATACTACTGTTGACATTACATTACTCCAGGATATAGTCACTAGTGTTATATATATCACTGTCCTTATGACATCACACCTCAGTGAAGGCAATACTGATGCTACTGTTGACATTACATTACTCCAGACTATATTCACTAGTGTTATATATTACTGTCCATATGACATCACACCCCAATGCAGTCGATACTGACACTACTGTTCACATTACATTACTCCAGACTGTAGATACTCCTGTTATATATTACTGTCCATATGACATCACACCACCATGAAGTCAATACTGATAATACTGTTGACATTACTTTACTCCAGACTGCAGTCATTAGTGTTATATATTACTGTACTTATGATATCCGGCCCCAATGAAGGCAATACTGATACTACGGTTGACATTACATTACTCCAGACTATAGTCACTGTGTTATATATTACTGTCCATATGACATCACACCCCAATGAAGTCAATGCTGATACTACTGTTGACATTGCATTACTCCAGGATATAGTAACTAGTGCTATATATTACTGTCCATATGACATCACACCCCAATTAAGTCAATGCTGATACTACTGTTGACATTGCATGTCCATATGACATCACACCTCAATGAAGTCAATACTGATACTACTGTCAACATTACATTACTCCAGACTGTAGTCACTAGTATTATATATCACTGTACTTATGACATCACACCTCAATGAAGGCAATACTGATACTACAGTCGACATTACATTACTACATACTGTAGTCACTAGTGTTATATATCACTGTCCTTATGACATCACACCTCAATGAAGGCAATACTGATACTACTGTTGACATTACATTACTCCAGACTATAGTCACTAGTGTTATACATTACTGTCCATATGACATCATACCCCAAATTAAGTAAATGCTGATACTACTGTTGACATTACATTACTACAGACTGTAGATACTCCTGTTATATATTACTGTCCATATGACATCATGCCCCGATGAAGTTAATACTGTTACTACTGTCAACATTCCATTATTCCAGATTGCAGTCACTAGTGTTATATATCACTGTCGATATGACATCAGGCCCCAAAGAAGTCAATACTGTTACTACTGTTGACATTACATTACTCCAGACTGCAGTCACTAGTGTTATATATCACTGTCCATATGACATCACACCCCCATGAAGTCAATGCTGACACTACTGTTGACATTACATTACTCCAGACTGCAGTCACTAGTGTTATATATCACTGTCCATATGACATCACACCCCCATGAAGTCAATGCTGATACTACTGTTGACATTACATTACTCCAGGATATAGTCACTAGTGTTATATATCACTGTTGTTATGACATCACACCCCCATGAAGTCAATGCTGATACTACTGTTGACATTACATTACTCCAGGTATAGTCACTAGTGTTATATATCACTGTTGTTATGACATCACACCCCCATGAAGTCAATGCTGACACTACTGTTGACATTACTTTACTCCAGGATATAGTCACTAGTGTTATATATCACTGTTGTTATGACATCACACCCCCATGAAGTCAATGCTGACACTACTGTTGGCATTACTTGGCATTACTTTACTCCAGGTTATAGTCAGCAGTGTTCCTGTTACTTTCCACTCATCACCACTGACGTTACTGCAAGCTTTACTTTCCATTTTGACATATTTCATTCAAGTTTCTTATAGCACATTCACTAGCATCACCTTCAATATGATGTTTGTCTCAGTGTAGACACTGCTGACATTATTGTCTATATGACATCACACTCCACTGAATTCAGTGTTAACATCACTCTCTTTATGACGTCACACCTCAGTAAAAGAAATCAAACATTAAAATCTGCAATATGTCACATAATGGTTAAAATTATAGTTAATGTCAATGTCCATATTATGTCACAACTCACTGACATTAATGAGAGCTTCAAAAACACAGCTACACTATTTATAAAAGGCAAAACTAAGGCCTGGCCTTGTGGTGTAGAGGGGAGGAGACCTGACTACAACTGAGATCATCTTTAAACAACGAATAACACAGACACTCTAGGAAGACAATCAGGGAAGAGCATTAATTCAAGTACAAGAGCTTAAGTGCACTGGCAACATCTGATGGCTCCTTGACAGATAGCCACACAGGAAGTGCTGCCCCCTACCCTGACAGAGTGCAAAGGTAATCCAGAGGGCTCGAGTGAAATCTGGTATCCTACCTAACAAGAAACAGAGTAGAAAGGCTGTGTTCATGTTCTAATGACGTTACATAAGAACACTCATCCATCTACCTACTTAACTGAATAAACTACTGAAAACTTCAACAAGAACACTTGTCCATGTGCCTACTTAACTGAATAAAGTACTGGAAATTCCAACAAGGTATCTTTATTCCCCATCAGGGAAGGTATCAGAGAGAGAACCTCTCCTAGATCTGTTAGCTAAAGTGATTTTAACTGGACTTATCTTTTGTACTCTGTTTCTGCTTTGACAGAGGACAGATGTCCAGAATTTGTTCAGTCAGACCAACAGAGTAGCTCTCTTCTTGAAATAGGTTGAGCTAACTAAAAGTAGTTCATAGTCAAAGGGCAATTAATATTTCTTCCCCATTAGAGAACAAAGGTTTCAGGCTTTGAAATCAAACGATTGAGCTGTCTGCTTATATTTTTACTCAGAAGATAATATAGGTGAGAGCCAGAAATGAAAGTTTGGTGAAGACATATTCCAAGGTGTTAAAATGACAGACTGAACTCTGGAACCCCTCAGGCAAAGAACGTGCAGCTGGGATGGGTCTCTGCACAACCTCTCTCCTGTACTCCCTACAAAAAATAGTTCACATTGCAGAGGTAATCAAAGTCTTTTTGAAGTGGAGTTTTGACTCCCATTTCCTGACATCTCTGAAGCAGCAGTAACATATTGTAAGCGTGCAAGATGACTTAAAGGTCAGGCTAATCTATAGGGATATTCAGTTGAATAGCAGAGGTTTCAGCACAGGGTCTTGTTGGATTCTAGCATCTAAGGAAGCAGGCATTAGTGGGCCACCATTCGTTAACCCTACGAGATCACTCAGATATATCTTGTTGTGCAGCTGTAGGGAGAATCGAATCTAAGCAGTTTATTTCATTTAATACTTTTGTCTCTCTAACAACAGCAATGCAAGATTTTCTCAGAACAGTGTGGAACACATAAAAACAACCTTTAAACAGAAACTCAGTATTCAAATTCTAAAACAAAGTTAACTATATTATAGTATTGCTGAAATTAATTACTATCTACAAAATAAATAAAATGCACTGTTAAAAAACTTGCTTTATGCGTATAATAAATATACCGCAGAAAAAACATAACCCATTTCGGCTTCCCTTCACATGTTTGAGGTAAAATTGCTGAAACGTCAGTAGTCCACAAAAAAAAAATTAAAAGGAAAAAAGACAAACAGCATAATGCTGAACTCGTTTTCCCTGCAGGAAAAAAATTGCCAGTGAGGTTTTTAAATTGTGCACTGGCAATGAGTCACTTCTGTAGGCAGCTTTCTCCCTTCTTCAAGTTGGTGCAACAGTGGAGGTGGTATATAGGTATATATAAGTCTGGGAGCTGCAGGGGCAGAAGGACAACACAATAGTCACATTCAAAATAACTGATTGTACATCTGAATAACTTTTAATATCCAGTTTTACTTACCTGGCTATTTAAACACAGTAGTGTCTGATCAGATAGATTTACCTTTATATCGTCGATCCCGATATGGGGCGAAACGACTTCTGTGAATTTTGAAATGTCGAATTCTGAATAAGCAAACGACAAAACCTCGCCCCTTTTTGGCCCATGGTAGCAATGGGGTGGAGGTGTGTCGCGGCCAGAAACGTTGAATGTTTTTCGACATTTAAAATTTTTCACGGTTTTGGTTTGCGTAAAACGAGTCAATGAAGTGGCCGGTCGACAATATAAAGGTAAACCGATCAGATATATGATATCCTCAAGCCATCATGTCATTGACTGTCGAAAATGAACCAGAGCCATCGTCTGGCTATGATGACTTAAAGCAGCAGACAGAGTGAGACTGGAGCGGACCGATTAAGATAATAATGTGCATTTTTCTAACAGCACAATGGAGTTGTGGGGTTGGGGGTGTGGCAGTATGGCCCCCTCATTTACTAAATCATTTGTATTGGAATAGAAAAGACATTTTCTCTCTAAGCTGGATTCATACAATTCTTTTCATTTTTACATGCTGTTCATTGACAAATTATCTGTTATACAGACAGAAGCTGAACACATTTTCTGCATTATATTTTTTGATAAAAATACAGTGGATGTGCGCACATACTCACACACACACACACACACACACACACACACACACACACACACACACACACACACACCATCAGACTGTTGGTGCCAAAAAAAAGGGTAGACCTTCATGTACCAAATACCCGGTATCTGTTCAATGTTTAGAGATTGACATTGCTATTTTTTATTTTAATTTTCATTTTAAGCCTTTTTACAACTTAGTTAGACATGTGTTGCATGATTTTTTGCACTTTTGAATTCAGAAAAGGATCCACAATCCTTCAAGTGAGGAAGTGCTTTATCATGTCAGCCCTGGGCCTATAGCCAGTTGGCAGTTCCATCTAATTTAGGATTGCTAAAGTATGAACATCTAACCATCTGTCCATCCATCCATAACTCCCTTTTATGCATTTATACACATGGGTTCAAGGTGTCACATCAATAGTGACCATCATCTAGAGCCACAGTGATAAAACCATGACTATTCCAGAAAATTATCACCAGAGGCTCTTTTTGGTAGTAATAACAATATATATTCTTCACAATTAAAGATGGACACATGAATCCATGGAGAAATGAAAACAGAATCTCTGAGGGCAAGTAAAGTGGAGTTATTGAGTAATCTAGACTGCCCATCTTCCTAGCTTCATAGAGATGAAAGGGAGACGGTGGTGTGTAGATCTCCAGTGTTTCCCCCATGCTGTGAGCCACCTTGGCATGTAGATGTCCAGTGTATTATCCCCATGCTGTGAGCCACCTTTGTGTCTAGATGTCCAGTGTTCTGCCCCATGCTGTGAGCCACCTTGGCGTGTAGATGTCCAGTGTATTATCCCCATGCTGTGAGCCACCTTTGTGTCTAGATGTCCAGTGTTCTGCCCCATGCTGTGAGCCACCTTGGCGTGTAGATGTCCAGTGTATTATCCCCATGCTGTGAGCCACCTTTGTGTCTAGATGTCCAGTGTTCTGCCCCATGCTGTGAGCCACCTTGGCATGTAGATGTTCAGTGTTCCACCCCATGCTGTGAGCCACTTTCTCTTTATTGATGTGTAGTTTATATATTTATTTGCTGATTTATTTATTGTTCATTAACTGTGATGGAACCGGGTCATGACCCCTTTCAGCCACTACCAGGGGAATAGGATTTGATCAAATACACATACATACATGCAAATATTTCAAGCACAGGCATTAATGCCATTCTAGCCTGCCAATATACCAAAACACTTGTTCCCATAATAAGTATCCAGGCTGTTGCTAAAAATATCTAAACTAGTACTTCCTTTAATGTAATTTGGTAGTCTGTTCCATGCATCAGCTACTCTGTCAGAGAACCAATTAGTACACTTCTTATTCCTATAGAATCTTCTGCATAGGTTATCTGACGATTCTCTAGTACTTTTTGTTAACCCCAAAAATTCCCAGAGGTGGTTGTCTCTAAATGCCCTATATACCTGAATACAGTCTCCTCTTAAATATCAACAAGAGACAATGTACAAGTTCAAATATTTTAGTCTTAAATATAGCTTACATTTTCGCATCTATGAATGCCCTTGGTATATTTCCACTGTACTATTTCCAGTTTACTCATATTTGTTGTCTTATAGGGTTTCCATATTGTTATTCCATATTCAAGGTTGGATCTAATTTAACTAACACACAATGACTTTATCATTTTTTATTTCCTATACTTTATAAACCTTTTTATACAACCTATAGTTCTACAGCTATCATTAACCAATTGGTTGGTAAGATTACAAAAGCTCATAGCTGGATCTACCCATATACCCAGGTCCTTAAATGGGTCTCCAGTTTCAATCACTGAGTGCTATATTAAATATTCACCTTTCAATTTATGTCTCCCAAATCTTATATGCTTAGTTTTTCATGTATTTATCAGCATATTATTCTCCTGTGCCCAAATGGTCAATTTAGTCAAGTTATTTTGCAGACATGCGTTATCTTTAACACATGTAATCAGCTTACCCAATTTCAGGTCTTCTGCATATAGACTGTAGAACACCTCAGAAGAAAAAGATATCTGAGTGATGCAATCTAAACAATTAAGGGCTTAGGGAAAAGCCCTATGGGACACCCTGACTGTACCCAAGACTTTCACCCGTCCAATTGCTGTATGATACTTGCCATGTCCTATTTGTAAGCCATGCAGCTATTCATCTTATCAAGAGTATATCAATATCTAGTTGTTCTAATTTATTGATCAGTGTTTTGTGTATGACCCTGTCAAATGCTGAAGTTAAATCTATATAAATTACATCACAGCACAATTTTCACTCATAGCTGTTATTATATTGTTATAGAACATCATGTTACAGGTGGTAATAGATCAATTTCCAACATTTGCATGCTGATATATCGTTTCAAGTCCCAACCTATCCAGTTCTGACAATAAGTTATCTAATATTACTTTCTCCAGTATTTTTCCACAACATGAAAGTAGACTTAAGGGTCTATATGACTGGATTTGTCCTACTGTCCTTTCCCTTAGAGACAGGTTTAATAATCGCATGTCTGCAATCTTGAGGAATCTGCCCATATTTATATAACCTAGTGAATAATAAATATAATGGTATCATAAGTTCTTGTTGAAGTGTTCACAGGGCATTGTTACTAATTCCGTCCCCTCCCTGTGCTTTGTTTGGATCCAGTTTGCATGGTTCTTTTTCAATATAATCTAATTTGAATCAAACATCTGAGGTTAACTGGGTGCCACTAGGGCAACTTATCACCCAATGACATGCAGTGAAGTTACTGATACCGTCCCGTAAGAGGTTATAATTTGTGTACTGTTCTGCAAAGGTAGTATTATATGTAGCATGCTTGCATCTGTGTTTGTGAGGCATCTGGTGTGCATGTCTGTTTCTGTTAAGGAGCTTTGCTTATGTAGGTATGTGTGATGTGGGTTTGGTTGGAGTTGGAGGTGAGGTGTACATGTTGGCAATGTATCATATGTTTGCAGTGAAGATGTGGATGTTCTTGTATGCACAGGACACTTGTTCAACATTGCAGTCATTACTTTGGTCTTGCACATCTACAATGCCTGTCAAACAACCATACAGCTAATAGATGAG
Source organism: Protopterus annectens (assembly GCF_019279795.1). NCBI lineage: Eukaryota > Metazoa > Chordata > Ceratodontiformes > Protopteridae > Protopterus > Protopterus annectens. The sequence continues at coordinate 80,898,523 of NC_056750.1, forward strand.
TTGTGCAATGGTGTGGACACAGTGTTGTGTTCTGGAAACATAAATGTACAGTATTACATAACTAGGACATGTGGTAGGAACAGCTACATTGCCCAAAGGTGGCCACTCCTCTGCAGTAGGCCTCACAGCCATGTCACGCAGAACATTACCATGATGCTGTTGATGGGCACGATGCATGACTTGCTGTGATACTGCCACCTAACATGGACAAATGTCACTGTGGTGTTTGCCACATCAACCTCAGGCATCTATGTCATCTGACATGCAACATTATATTGTGATGCTACAGCTGTGCTACTAATCGACATCAGATCAGTGCCCAGTCAAATCCTACAAGGCTCAGAACCCAAGTCAGAATACATGCAAAACTCAAATGACTGGTTTGGTTGCTAATCAAGGCATCTGCCTGGAAAAGGCTACAACAAGCCTACAAATGCTTGCATCATCTGGGACAAGTGTGTGGATCAACACACTGGCTGTGGCCTGCTTCATATCTTGAGCTTGATGGTAATGTTTTGCACCAGGTGAGAAACAGAGAATAGGAGCTTTGTATCCCAACAGAGTGATGGCATGGTGAGACCAGCAGTAGTAGTAACCAGACATCAGCAATCCTGGCTACTCCCCTATTTTCAGCGGTCATCACAAGTTAATTCTCTGTTTTCAATAGGAACTGCTTGAATAGTGTCTGAAGTCAGAATAACTGCCTAAATACTCCATCCTTAGGTTTATATAGTGTACATATTAGTTTCCCCTACAGTGTTTAACAGTGCTCTGTACAAACTGAGACAGCTTGGGTTACATTTATCTTGGAAACCATGATGGAAATAACTCCAATAAGGAGCGGCACATATGACCTTTCAGGACCTCTGGATTTAGTATTTCACTGTAGCCACTAAACAGGCATTGTGTTTCTGGAATGAGAACAGCAGCAGTCGTCCTTCTGCACAAGCTGAAAGGCCAAGTGGCATAGTGGTCAAGGTGTATGCCTTTCAACCGCAAGGTTTGATTCTCACCACTGGAAGGAGCTTTACAGATTGACAAAGGGGGCCCATCTACAGACACTGGTAGATAATGAATAGAAATGTAGTGCAACCACAAACACGGGACCAGACACAGTTTGTTTTAGTCATGGGCAGATCATGGCTACCCTCGTTGGTGGACCTATTTGATAAGGTTAACAAATCAATGGATGAGGGAAACATGAGTCACTCCACCTACCATAGCCTGACAAGGCATTTCATTGCTGATTAACCCAAGTGGTTAGATACAAAATAGTATGTCAGCCAGTGGATAACCAACTGGCTGACTGACAGGATCCATGATATTACCAATGAGGAGTCCCCCTCTACAATGAGGCCAGTCACCAGCGGACTCCCTCACAAACCATTCCTCACATTGCGCCTTTAAGGCAATAACATCTCTGCTGGTGTGGCCACTGTCAGTGGTCTGTGGCTGACTAAATTTGCTGATGATTGCAAATGAGAAGCTGTCATTGCGTCCCACACTGACACAAATGTTATCCAGGAGGGAGTGACACAGACATAGAGTTGCTGTTAGAGGCATGGACTAACAGTAAATCCCAAGAATTGCACAATACTATCCTTTGAGGAGTGATCCAGCCATTGTAACTATTGTATTGACAGCACACCACCTACAGTTGACCCAGTAGTCAGGGACTTATAAACACATTGACAGTGATCTAGCCTTTGACTGAAATGTGTCAGTAATATTGGGTAAAGCATTCCATGTAGTGCAACCTGTAAACAAAGGTAGGGCAAGTAAATCCAAGGTAGTTATTATCCCACTGTATTCAGCATTCATCAGACCTATCACTGAGTGCATTGCCACTGTTGCCATTTAACCAACTAGGCATATCCGACAACTGTAGCAGCCACAGAAGTTCCCAGTAAACCACTATGCAGTGTATCTAACATGTCATATGGAGACTGCATTAAGGCCCTATCTATGTATTCTGTCTCCAACATACCTTAGAGGGGAAGGTGTATAGCTGCCATACAGGGGGTTTCAGAACCCACTGTGGACCTCCTGCATATCCACAAAACAACTAGCACCAGAATTACCTGTTCTCCAGACCTACACCTTCCTGTGATATAAATGGGACATGCTAGAGAGAGAGAAACTCCGCCAGGGACGGTCCCAAGCCCGTCTGAAAAAGGAGGAGGGTTGGGCTTAGGGTTAGCAACCCCATCCCATAAAAAACAAATTGCTACAAAAACACCAACTACAGGAAACACAGACAATCTTGTCTTGGAAGAGGAGAGTTCTTCAAATGGAAGATTTATGAAGTTTTGTGGCCAAAGCCAAAGCTGAAAGGACGCCACAAAGCAGAGTACCCTTCTCTCTACCAGGAAAATAAACATTGGCACATGGAATGTCAGGACCATGTATGAGCTAAGCAAGGCAGCCCAAGTGGCAGCAGAAATGAGAAATAACAACTTGAGTTTGTTGGGAATCAGCGAGACAAGGTGGACAGGGGCTGGTCAGTGTCGATTATCTACAGGAGAGTTGTTGCTTTATTCTGGACATGAGGACAGTGAAGCACTTCACTCCCAAGGGGTTGGTCTTATGTTGGCTAAACAGGCCCAGAGAGCCCTGATTGGATGGGAAGCACATGGCCCTAGGATCATCACAGCTTCATTCCGTACAAAGAAGAAAATTGTAATGAATGTGGTCCAGTGCTACGCACCAACTAATGACAGTGAAGAGGAAGATAAAGATCAGTTTTATGAAAGACTGCAGCAGATCCTCGAGACCTACCCAGACAAAGACCTTACTATCCTTATGGGTGATATAAATGCCAAGGTCGGATCCAGTAACATAGGATATGAGCAAATCATGGGTACACATGCTCTGGGAACAATCAACGAGAATGGTGAAAGGTTTGTTGATCTATGTGCTCTCAACAATTTGGTCATTGGAGGCAGCATTTTTCCCCACAAACGGATACATAAAATACATGGGTCTCCCCTGACTATACAACAGAAAACCAGATAGATCACGTATGCATCTGTAGAAAGTTTAGAAGAACATTACAAGATGTCAGAGTGAAAAGAGGAGCAGATGTAGCATCTGACCATCACTTGCTGGTGGCTAGACTGAAGCTAAAGCTAAAAAGAACCCAGGTTCAAGAGTCATCTAGGAGAATCAAATACAATGTTCATCTATTGAAAGATTCTCAGACAAAAGAACAGTTCAACATTGCACTGAAGAACAAATTTGAAGTGCTACAAGAACTAGTTGAGGAGGGTGGAGTAAACAACTCATGGCAGAATGTGAAAAAGGCTGTAGACTTAGCTTGTCAAGAGACACTGGGACCTGAAAAGTATCATCAGAAAGAGTGGATCACTGCAGAAACACTGGTAAAGATAGAAGACAGAAAGAGGAAGAAGGCAAAAGTAAATAACAGTAAAACCAGAGCTTCAAAGAGCAAGGCCCAAGACGAATATGCAGATGCCCACAGAGAGGTCAAAAGATGCATTAAAATAGACAAGAACAGTTATGTGGAACAGCTGGCAGTTGAGACAGAACTGGCAGCTTACAGTGGTAACACAAAAATGTTGTATGATATCACCAAGCGACTTTCAGGAAAGTACAGTAAGCCAGAGAGACCTGTTAAAGATAAGCAAGGGAAAACCATCAATAGTATAGAACATTAACTGAAAAGGTGGGTGGAATACTTTGAAGAACTTCTAAACAGACCGTCACCTCTAAACCCTCCAATTATTGAACCAGCCAATGAAGATATATCAATCAATTGTGAAAAGCCGAGCAAGGAGGAGATCAGGAAAGCCATCATCCAAATGAAAAATGGGAAAGCGGCAGGACCAGATAACATCTCAGCAGAGGCCCTTAAAGCAGACCTGAATACATCAGTGGAGATGTTGTATCCACTCTTTGAAAGAATCTGGGCAGAGGAAACTGTTCCTTCAGAATGGAAAGAGAGCCATCTCATTAAGCTTCCCAAGAAAGGGGACCTTAGCAAATGCGACAACTATAGAGGCATCAATCTTCTATCAGTTCCAGGAAAAGTTTTCAACCGTATCCTTTTGGAAAGGATAAAGGACATCACTGACAAAAAGCTGAGAGAAGAGCAGGCAGGCTTCTGAAAAATAGATCGTGTACTGATCAAATTGCAATGCTCAGAATAATTGTGGAACAGTCAGTTGAATGGAACTCACCATTGTATATCAACTTTGTTGACTTTGAAAAGGCGTTTGATAGCGTGGACAGAGAGACACTGTGGAGCCTTCTGAAGCACTATGGTATACCAACGAAAATAGTAAATTTGATAAAGAACTCATACAATGGTCTATCATGCAGGGTTATACATGGAGGGCAGCTCTCTGAAAGCTTTCAAGTAAAAACTGGGGTCAGGCAAGGATGCTTACTGTCACCATTCTCTTCCTGTTAGTTATCGATTGGATTATGAAGAAATCTACTGCAGGACAGAAAAATGGGATCCAATGGACCCTATGGAGTCAGCTGGAAGATCTGGACTATGCTGATGACCTCGCTCTCATCTCTCACAGCCAGCAGCAAATGCAAAAGAAGACAGATTTGGTGGCAGTTACAGCGCTAGAGGTGGGTCTTAACATTAACAATCTGAAGACAAAGATCCTTAAATTAAACTCCACAAATACTAACCCTATCACTCTGCAAGGGAAGCCACTGGAGGAAGTGCAGTCCTTTACCTACCTTGGCAGCATGATTGACAAGCAGGGCGGATCAGAAGCTGATGTCAGGGCAGGGATAGGAAAAGCAAGAGCAGCCTTCATACAGTTAAATAGGGTCTGGAAAACAAGAGAACTATCCTTGATCAACAAGATAAGGCTGTTTAACTCTAACGTGAAGTCAGTACTGCTGTATGGGGCAGAGACCTGGGGGTTAAACAAGACCACCACTAAAAAACTTCAGACATTTACAAATAGCTGTCTCAGGAAGATTCTACAGATTCGATGGCCAGACACTATTAGCAACGCCACCCTTTTGGAAAGGACCAACCAACTTTCGATTGGGGAAGAAGTTAAGAGGAGGAGGTGGAGATGGATCGGGCATACTCTTCGCAAACCAGCAAACAATATTACAAGACAGGCATTGCGCTGGAATCCTCAGGGGAAGAGAGGAAGAGGCCGCCCACGAAACACCTGGAGGTGAGACTTTGAGGCAGATGCTAAGCTTAGAGGCTACACATGAAACCAAACAGAACAGTTGGCCCAGGACAAGATTTGGTGGAGAGCTGTAGTTGGTGGCCCATACCCTGTCAAGGGTGACGGGCATAAGTAAGTAAGTAAGAGAGAGAGAGTTATATAATCCAGAGACTGCACCTTATATGGAACAGGATCCCAATCCATGTGAAGTAGAGTTCTGCCTAATGCAAATCAAGTGCACATTACACATTTGGATGGGGAACAGGACAATCACACATGGTTTAGTATCAGTGTCTGGAATGGGCACAGATAAAGTGATAATTGTTCATCTCCAATACCCTAGCCTATAGATGTTTCAACACCCAAAACCCTGCTTACACTCTTCCAGGGTATCAGCCCTTTTCACAGATTAGGGATGAATGGCTAGGCTGCAAGTAGCTCTTGTGTTCATTTGCCTATCAAACACATAAGAACACATGTTCCAATGTCCCTATAGTTGCTTACCTTTCGGCTGACGTTTTCTTCTGTACTGACATTAAGTCCTGTGCTCTGCCATTGATGGTTTGATTGTACCTGTGTAGGCATATCTGTGTCTTACAGAATCCTGAAAGAGAACTGTAGACATTTCCATGAGACACCTTTCATTGTGGGACCACAAAGCCATTTCTACAGCATCCATGGTTATGTAACCACATGATATGAATCTAGGCTCATTATAAATGGCATTGTGCAATATCTGTAAATGACCAGAACAAGTAGCATGCAAAAAGACACAATGGATGATAGATCATAGTGATGTAGATAGTCACCCTGTGCATCAGACACAGAGCTCATAGTGATGTAGATAGTCACCCTGTGCATCAGACACAGAGCTCATAGTGATGTAGATAGTCACCCTGTGCATCAGACACAGAGCTCATAGTGATGTAAATAGTCACCCTGTGCATCAGACACAGAGCTTTATTTCCCTGCATCCATGAGAAAGATGACAAGGATGTGGCACAGGTATCATCACTTGCACAGGGTGTTGTGTAAGGGTGCAGGAGGCCTAGGCTAACCAAATAGGTTGACATGCATTTGTGTCAGTCAGGAAGGGAAGCAGGCAAGATGAAGCATGGATATGTGTTGTGTGTGTGTCTGTAGGTAACCTGATTTTGGCAGTGGTGTATGAGAGTGTGCATGCACACAGCCAATCTCAGTGCTAGACCTATGTGTCTGTATGTTGGACAGCTGTGAGCCATACATGGTAGAGCTGACAGTTCATTGTCTCCACCCCTAAACATGTGAACTAGCTCTGCCAGGAGCTGCACTGGCACCTCCACACCAACAGTCAGATGCTGTGCTGCTACCTGAGGGTGATGGCTGTCTGCTGGGAATGTGTCCTCCATGGGAACACCCAGGACCATGAGTCCATGGTCTGCCACATCTTAGTGTGGACAGCACACTCCCCTCTGCAGAGATGAATGTACTGCCACTACAGGAGTATGATTGTGCACGGCCACATGAACTCTCAGCAGATGTAGTTGCTGACCTAGTTGATGAGGCCAATGCTCAACTCCAACCAGATGTCCATTACAGACACTGTACATTCTGAGAATGATATTGTGTAATCTGTCTGGGACCAACAGCTTTCCACTGTCTCAGTCAACCATCCCAGGGTATCACCGACATGGTGGAGGCAGTCACAGATGTCAGACTGTGCTGTAGCCATAACCCTGAAAATTATGTGGGTGTACCTTTTGGAATGTGCCTGTCCCTCCATGATGGCCCTAACACTCACCAACTGAAACATGATGAGACATCTGCAACAGGTGGTGGAGGGACGGCAGGCCTCCCATGAGCACCCCTATCAATCTACCTTGGTGTAACCTAATCAACTGTTTGGCTGTGGCCAGTGTCAACACTCCCTACAGCATCAGTAGCCACATGTTCCTGTTCAATGTCCACACCCTCTGACTGTCCAATATCTGTGGCCACAGGGGACTGGGTATGCATAGGCATACTGGCTGTGTACGGGGCATATGAGGGCGGATGAGGGATGTCAACCTCTATGTCAGATTCAGCCTCTGCAACCCTCAGCTGTGCCCTCAATTTGGCCACTATTATTATCAGAGTCTGAAGAGACTCCGACATCAGGTTGTGAAGGGGGCAGAGAAGAGACCCTCCCCCATAATCACCTGTGAAACAAAGGGTGCAGTATTACATTAATACTCTTTCTACTATGCTATGCATTACTATGTTGCAATATATGTTATGCTGTATACACTACTATCAGTATCACAGACTTATCTAACCTCCAAGCTGTAAAGAGTAGGACAAGAGGACATAATAGTCTAACCCAAATCTGTAGTTACCAGTAAATAAAAGCTGTTTAAAGAAGAATCTCATGATCAATACCTAAATGATGTCCAGCGTGGACATTTTGAAAAACCCATGCACAGCTGCCACATCTGGCAATCTGTGCTATCCTGACAATACTTGCAAATCTATCACTGTTGGTGCACCTACAGGGTATAGGTATGAGTGTAAACTGTGTGCAGTCAGAATCTATCACTACAGTTGGCAATCAGGCAGACAGTACATCAATCCAGCCATCAGGCCTGCAAAGACAATTTAGCATATACATTTCACTAAATATACATGTGTAAGAAAACAGTGTTGTGCTTACCAGGAACAGGATCATGGCCTTGTCTAATTCCTGACATTACTGAAAAGATTTGAGGGAGAGGTAATGTAAGCAGCTATGCATGTTACATTATGACAGGGAATATGTCAAAATATCTATTTACTGAAGCTACTATGTAAACTGGTATGTTGCTCACAATCTGGCCTTCTCAATCTACAGATGACCTCTTTTCCCCCCAAAATAAAACCTCACACCCACTTCAAACTATGTACACACTGACACACTAATGCTACAACATTACAATGATAATCCTACTAAGCATACCTGGATGATCCTGTGGTATTGAAATGGTGGCACCCACATCCACAACATACTGTGTGATGGATGCCTGGGAGCTGTCTTGTGTATCTAGGGTCACCAGGAGTTCTTCAGTCGCCAGCAATGGTTGTTCTGCAGCTGACCCTCCAACAGTGACACCACAATCCCTGGCTATGTATGCTGCTCTTCTGTGTGTGGTCTGAATCATGTTGGTGGCACCGTATTGCACCTGCTCATATGTCTTGCTCTAGTGACCAACTGCATTTACATTCTGGAGCAGGTCGGCCCACTGTGCAGCCCACTTCTGTCTGTCGGGCCTCCACCTTGACAGTAGGATCTCATAATGCTGCTGCA
>NC_056750.1:80909488-81021988 GCF_019279795.1 Protopterus annectens
GTTAAAATCCTCTGTGAATGCATATTAATGCATGGCCTGACACTCCATGCACTTTATAGTGTTGCTATGTCAACCATGTTCCTATCTGCAAGCTTCTGACTGCCATCATTGAACAGCAGACACTGCATTTGAAATGCATTGGGTGGATAAACAGTGGATGACTCAGTCATTCATTGATAAATGAAGCATTTATTGTTGATTCCTTAATTATTATTTTTATTATAGGATGTATTATTTAATCATTTAGGATCATAGGTCCATAGGTAGGTACTAGGCTATTGGCCCTGGGGCCTATATAAGCCTAGCCAAAAAGGTAACCTGGCTTTCACCACCCAAGAAAGTTATGTTCCTGTACTCCTCTCAAGCAGTGCTGCAGATGGGATCCCCCGGGGTGAATTTTCTATTTCCCATCCAGTTCTCAAGGTTTTTTCTTAAAGAGGACCAATGATGAGCTTTGCTTGACATGAATGGGTAATTTGTTCCAGAGTATGGGAAGTCTCTGGGACAGGAATCTATCCCTCCAGCATGTTCTGTTTATTGTGGTGACAAGGTTTAGGTCCCTAGAGCATGTAACTCTGAGGGATTGGGATTTATTTAAGTGGAGCATGTCCAACAGCTCTGGGTTTGACATAGCTTTCTATGTTAGGCAGAGATCGCCTCTAAGTAGGCGATATACGACGGAGTAGAGATGGAGTTTTTTGAGATGGTCTGCGTATGGCATCTGTTTAAGGCCAGTAATCCTCTTAGTGAGGTATTTCTGTGGCCTTTCCAATTGTTGTAGGTGTCTTGCGAGATACATGTCAAATGGGGCATTGTACCCTATAATGGGTCTCATGATGGATGAGTAGAGAGGAACAATGACCTCCTTTTTTCTAGAAGAGATCCCTTTTGTGATGAGGTGTGCCACATAGAAGGATTTCCTGACTACAGTGGCGATGTGGTTATCAAAGGAGAGACTACTGTCCACCTGTGTCCCAAGGTCTCATCATACTTTCAGTGTTTAGTGAGCTACCGCCTATGTGGTAGTTCATGGGTACTGAGTTTTTCCCAAAGGGGATGACAATGCACTTCTTGAGGGCATGACTTTGACACCAAACATCTGTCTCTGTGAGGCCCTTTTGTAGAATGCCTACATCATTAGGTGATTCTATTATGGCTCCCAGTTTGCAGTCATCTGCAAAGCTTGTTAGCCAAAGACCTTCTGTGTTGGCCTGCACTTCAGAGAAGTACATGCAGAACAAGAGAGGACCCAGGACCAAACCCTCTGGTACTCCACTTATCACTGGTCTAAAGTCAGACTTGGAGTCAGCTACTTTTACTGAGTGGGTTATGTCAGTGAGCCATTTGGCCGCCCATCTTGTGACATAGGGATTTATGCCAAGTTTACTGAATTTATCTATAATTCCAGAGTAGTGGATGGTATTAAAAGCCTTGGTGAGGTCAAGATAGGTTGTGTGCACTACCTTGCTCTCATCTACGGCTCCAGTGACTGCTTCAAAGAAGTCAATCAGGTTTAGTAGTCATGATCTACCATTTACAAACCCAAACTGAGTGGGGTCCAGGGTATGGAGGTTACCTATGTCTTTGTTTATAAGCTCCAATATGATATGTTCCATGGCCTTGCAGACCAGGCTCGTCAGGCTAATGGGGTGGTAGTTTCTGGGGTCCGTGGTGGCACCCCCTTTGTGGAGTGGGATTGCCATCACTGACTGCATTCAGTAGACACATAGCCTGAGGTGATGCTATGATTGAACATGGTGCCAGTGGTGCCAGTTCGTTCTGTAGTTTGTGCAGTACACAGCCTGGGATGTTGTCTGGTCCCATGGATGCTGTGTTCTTGGCTTTGGAGAGTGTGGTCTTTACTTGTTCATCCATGATTACAGAGGCTTTGCATTCTTCCGGTATTAGGATGGGCCCTTTGGAGGGTGTTGGGGGGGGGGTAAAGTTAGCACTGAACCTATCTGCCAGGATGTTGGCAATATCGGTTGGTTCTGTATATTTAGTGCCATTGTGCTGTAGCTCAGAGCAGATCTGAGTGTTGCCACTGAGATTCTTGACATAGCTGTAGAATGCTTTGTGGTTGTCTTTGGAATCAGTGGCAATTTTATTTTCATAACTGGCTTTGGAAGATTTTTTGAGGGATCTCAGCTTCTTGCTGAGGCTGACCAGGGAGTTCCTGCAATCTTGGGATTTTACTCTTTTTTTGCAACAGCTTCTTCCTTCTGTTGAAGAGTTTGTTTATGGCAGGGGTCCACCAGATTGGCTTCCATTTTTTTGGAGGATAGCATCTTGGTTCTGTTGGGGATGGCACGATCCATGCACTCGTGTATGTGCTTATACAGTGCATTTGTGTAAGATTTGACAGTTGCACCTCTATTTTCTGTCTGCATGGGTGTCATGAAGTTTGCCACTTCTGTCCTAAGAAGCATGAAGTTGGCTTTGGAGTAGTTTTTGACAGTGGTTTCCTTAATAGTGGGTGGGATATGGATGTCTAGGTTGATTAGCTTGTGGTCGTATCTGACCAGTGAGGAGCTGACCTCTGGCATGGAACACTGGTTACCCATACTGGTAATCACCAGGTCCAGGATATTGCTGCCCCTGGTGGGGGTGTGGACAAGCTGATCCAAGGCATTGGAATTTATGAAGTCCAGAAAACGTTGAGCGAATGAGTTGGTACATAAGTAGCTTTTCCAGTTGATGGTGGGGTAGTTGAAATTGCCCATAACTGAGGTATTGGGTTGCACCTTAATATTTTCCAGTATCTTAAGAAATGAAGAGTGGGAATCCTGGGGCCTGGTTGAGGATTTGTAACAAGCTACAACCTGGGTTTCGGTCTTGCCCAGTGTTAATTGCACTTGGATAATTTCGGATGCATTATGTTGAACAACTAGCATGGAGGTGTGGATATCCTTAATGAATATGAACACACCTCCACCTTTAGTGTTTCAGTCCAGGTTAGGTGGCCGAAAGGTGTGGTATGAATTATAGCCTGGTAATGCAGGGGTGCTCTCTCGAGCCTTGAACCGGGTCTCTCTCAGTGCACAGATGTTGATGTTCTCCATTTTAAGCAGTGCCTCAAGTAAATGCATTTTGAGGTTTAGACTTCCAGCATTGAGTAGCATTACCCTCAGAGTTTGCTTGCTTGTACTTGTTAGAGTGGTGAATTTAGCATTTGAACCTTGCCTAAAAAAGGCACTATCGGGGTGGCAAGAGCCTTAGCCAGTATCTGGAATCTCAGGGGTGACAGGTGCAGGCCATCTCTGGCAAAGCATCATGGTCTATCAACCATGTTGTCCCAGGCAGACAGATACTGGATCCCCTTAGAATGACACCAGAATCTTAGCCAATTTTCAAATCAATCATTTTGTCCTACTGTGGTATCATTCCAGGTGATGGCAGGATGCTACTCAGGGATAGGGTCATACCTGCCTGGGCTACAAGATCCGAGAGCTCCTCAATGTCTCTTTTCATGTAGTCCAGGGAGGTACATCTCAGGTCATTCACACCAACATGGACAATGACAGAGCCATATTTGTACTTGTGGAGTGACCTGAGTGCATGCATTATGTGGCAGATCATGGCACCCATCAGTCTGCCTGACTATAGAGTCACCTATGACTAGTGTGTTGGGTACATTGTTTTGTTTTATGGGCTGAGGTTGTGTGGCACACTGAGTTTTTGGGCTATGTCTCATTTGGGTAGTGTTGGGTGGTGGTGGTTGTCTGTGTTTCAGCTTGGGAGGTCTCGGTTGCTTGGACAGATTTTTATTGAGAGCCTCTACGAATGTGGGTGTGTGCTTTGTGTTTCTATGTGTGGGTTTTGGTAGTGTGTGTTTTGAAAAACTATGTGTTGAGTGTGATATGGTGCAAGTGTTAACCTTCTCCTCTTCACTGTCTAGAACAGTCTTGGCTGGAGAGAGCCTGGCTTCCAGTTTGGCTATATAAGTGCATCTCTCACAGGTTGTAGTGTTGGGTGGTAGGAGGAGAGGGCTGTCAGTGTACATGAGGCAATTGCTACATTGCCCCAAGAAGCCCATATTCATCAGGTAGACAGGAGAAAACACCAGGAGCTGACCCATGGACATGCCTGGATAGGTGCTTATTACTTTAAGTGCTAAGAACTGTTTTCCTCTTGACAAGTGAGGAAAGTCGAGTGCTGTAGTAATTTGTAGTTTATTTAGTGCTTACAATGAGTTCCGAGCAAATGCTGAGCACCAGGAAACAGTTTTCAGTACTGAAACTAAAAAACTGGCTAGTTCTAGCTAAAACTAGCTAGTTTTAGCACCAATCCCAAGAATAGAAGTAGGCCACGACCTGTTTCGTGATCCACAGTCTTGTCCCAGATGATGCAAGGGTATGCAGGCTTATAGCCTTTTTCTGGTAGATGCCTCAAATACCAATCAGGTATGTTAAGCACAGGCACTAACCATCCAACCATAAAGAGTCAGGAATCAATGCACTCTGTTCCTACTCTCACCAGGATCAGAATATAAGCACAGATTCTAAGCTGTCACCTATAAAGCAGTTATTAAGCTTTCTGGTGATCAGCAGTCTCCAGTAACTAGTGTAACTGCACTCCTTCTCTCACCAGGAGAAAACAGAAGCCCTAATCCCAAGATGACTACTGAGAGGCACAATGTGGGCTCTACAATAACTGGTGGTCTTGCAACAGATGCTTAAAGGTAAGATGAAAAAAATGGTTTATCCTAAACACTGCAGTGTGCACTAGATGAGTTAGTCGTGAAAGTAGGTAACTAAACTGTAACCTGTCTAAAAGTTAAATTTTAGTGGAAAGTCACTATTTTTAAAATAGCAAGATAGAGTGACAGGGGGTGCTCACTTTTGTATTCTGGTACCATGGAATACAGTAGGGTGGCCAATAAATTTAAATAGTTGAAGGGGAGTGATTTCACAAAATTATAATTTTGTGCTTACTCACACCAGCCAGTAAAAGCAGAGGGGAAATGAGATATATGGTCAAATTAACATAAGGGGCAGGCAACTAGAAAGACAGTTGTGTTTAAGAACACAACAGTAACTGTGTGGGAGGGTGAGAAAATTTTCTGTCTGACTCACAAGAGATAGAGCTGTGGTCTCTTTTCAAGCTTTAGTATGCAGTTAAAAGCAGAATACAAGTAAAACACAGTGTAAAGAAAACAAATCACAGTATTCAAAAGAAAAAGGCAATAAAGTAATACAAAACACAACAAATAGAAAGCAAACTAACTTTCCCCTCACAACAAAGTCTAGCAGAATCTGGATGAACCTTTCCAGTAAAGGTCTGAAGTGTTTTATTTTACCCCTTAATAGAAGGTTTTGTTTCTAGTTCCACCCCCTCAGTTCACAGATGATTAATCTTAGCTGACCTTTTACTCATTGATAAATGCCACACACCACTGGATTTGAACCTAGGACCATGTGTGGCAAAAATTACTGTTTGCAAAGCATTTAACAGACTGAGCTACTGAGTCACTGTTACAGAAGTTTTATTTGTCAAGATATAACTGCACACATACAGGCTGTGCCATACTTCTTGTACATCCATTATTATGTGCCTGGCTTTATAGGGATGTATTTCTCCACCAGAGTCCCACTTGAACATGTATTTTGCCATAAATGTTTTAGCGGATGTACGTCTACATGTTGCTGATAAAAGTGCAAATTTACCTGCTATTAGAGACCTTGCTTACACCCAGTATTCTGTGCTGGTTTTCTAGTGGTGTAGTTCTGTACCAGACTCCAAGTTACACTCCCAGGTTTTTCCGTTACTCTTTCAGCAAGTTTGCACGATACGGCATGAAGTACAGCTCTGTTCACACATGCTTAATGATGGTAACTTGCAATTACTACGTGTTGTTTAAAACACCTGTTTCAATTCACAGATGTGTGGCATGGTAGGTTAATGTAGTTCTCTGCAGGTGTGATTGTCTTGGGTTCAAAATAGGGGGCAAGTGTTTATGTTGTACAAGTTTATTACCATTTCAAACACGTATATCAATACAGCTCCATTTTGCTGAGCTTAGCAATGCTGTGAGCTGGGCTATGTAGTGCCGTGTCAAGCAAAGAATCTTTAAAGAAAAGAAAAATGGGGAGATAGGACAGTGGCAAAATGGGGAGCAAGCAGGGGGAACAAATAGTGAAAGGCAGGCAGGTATGTGCAGGAAGGGAGTAGGAAACAGCCATGGCTATCCATTTCTTGTACAGCAACAACTGTGCACTTTGACAGAAATTGTAGATGAATTTGGACCGTCAACCCTGGTGAGAGGGAGAGGTGAGGACAACAAAACTGTGTTGTCAATCCAGTTGGACCTAATTATGTGTGTCCAGTGAGCACATGTGCAAAACGGAGAGCTATGCATGGGACAATATTATTTTTGTGGGAGAGGTGCCCATTCTTTTTTAAGGTGAGAGTGCAATGTTGGGGAAGGGACATAGTTATGTGTTGCGTAGGTAAGTTGGGATGGTGAAGAAGCTTTTGCAGACACACAAGACAGACAAGACAGTAGACAGGGTTGGTGTGTGACACAAGAGGGGGGTTAATAACTTGGATGGGGAGGGTGCTGTAGAAACCCAATCTCATGTGCATCCATAAGGTAGCAGTGTGACTCAAGTCCACACCCATGGGACTGTCATCTCTGCTCTTTCACTGCCCCTGTGGTGGCAGTGGTGGAGGCTGACATCTGGGGTGAAGCTGCCCCACCAGGGTGGAGATCATGCCCTCCATCTGGAGCAGGTGAAGTTTGAAAGTTTGGAAGAGCAACCTGCGCACCATACTTGGCACTTCATCATGCGTGAGAAAATTACCCCCTCCACTACTGCTCACAGAGGGGGGCCCAGCCCTAGCCCATGGGGCAGCACTACCCAGTGAAGCAGGTACTGCAGGGACAGCAGAGATGTGCTGGGACCCGGTGCCATGGCCACAGGAGCCAACGTAGGTGGATCACCTGGAACTGCCCTATCTTGTTGCACTGTAGTAAATTAGATAAAAAGATAAGTTAAGGTTAGTAATAACCAAACCAATATTAGTATTAACATAATATAACATAATATTGATTAATCCAAATACATATTAAGATTTATTATGTGGAACACAACATTAAATAACATAACAGTAAGTATGTTAACAGCAAACCAAAATGAAATAATCCATAATGTCAACAAAACAGTTAGTTTAACAGAATATATTAATATTAAATCATAATAATAAATAACATTACTAAATTAAAGAAGATTAGGGATGGGGAGAGAGAGAGGAACACACCATTAGTAAAGTCGCAGATGATATTAATACACAGATTGCTAATACATACTTCTACACTTGTACAGTGTCAGTTGTGAGCACAGTGACTGAAATTCCTCTATATATGATGTAGCATGTATAAGCTGTTAGCATGGGACAGTATGGGCCAAGAACTAAAAAATGCAGTTACACAATTACACGGAACTGTTTCATATAATGTGCATGTACATAACTACTGACGTGTTCTGTAAATGGATTTGCAAATACATTGCATTCCGGGTAATCATTTATCTGCTAATCACAGACCAGACAGATTGGGCAGTTGTTATTACATTATGAAACATTATGACAGTTGAGAGATATGTATGTGTACATTAAGTAGACTACACAGCAGCTCATGTCTTGGATGGCTGGCATGGGAGTATAATCCATGAGCTGTAAATCAAGGGAACATGTGCACTTAATGTAACAATTCAGTGCAGTCAGATTAGAACACACATGCAATGAACACAGCCCTACTGCAGTACTTTAAACACATTACTTATCAAAGCACAATCCTGCTCTAAACTTTATTGTCATTGTTCCTTAAAATCTGTCACTTATACACATGATATCTGCCCAGAACATGGGCTACCTTACCCATATACTTTGTTCCTGGAGTGGGAAGAGTAGAGAGTGTTATTTGACTCAAACTGGCCTGCAGATATCCTTGAACCATACTAGGGGTTATGCAGTACATTTATCAGACAATTGCTTCTGCATTCTTTATTAATTTCATTTGTCCAGTTGACTGGAGTCACATTACAACAGACATGCAGAGAATACAGCCCTACAGCAGTTATTTGAAAACATTAATTATCAAAGTACAATCTTGCATTATACTTTATTGTTATTGTTCCTTGGAATCTGTGAATTATACACATATCTGTCCAGAACATGGGCTACCTTATCTATATACTTTGTTCCTGGAGTGAGAGGAATTGAGAGCTTTTTCTGACTCAAAGTGAATCATACTGTGGGTAGTGCAATATATTTATCAGGCATTTTTACAGTTGACTGGAGTCACATAAGAACAGACATTCAGTGAATACAGCCCTACAGGAGTTATTTGCACATATTACGTATCAAAGCACAATCCTGCTTTAAACCTTATTGTTTATTATTATTGGTTTTGTTTATTGTTTATTGCACTACAGTTATCAGAAATTATCCGTATTTGCCACACTCATGGTGCATCCTGGCCAGGTGTTTGGCATGGGACTGGACATTGCAAGCCCATTCAGCTGCAGCTATTGGAAGGAAAGCAAACCATTATGCATACCAGTTTTGCACAGATTCAGCTTGTATATTAATAAAGTAGTAGCAAAAATACTACATATCTATGGCTCATGCCCAACCCTAACCTCTTGGACCCAGGTGTCCAATGTTCGCCACTTCCTTCACTTCAGGTCATCATAGTGGTGATAACACTGCTCACCAGTGTGGAGGGTACCAGTAGCATGGGTAAAATCCCTCGCCAACCAATCCCAGGCTTCAGCTTTACATTCAAGCCCCAGTAATTGCCCTGCAACAGCCAGGGTTCATAATTTTGGACTAGGAATCCGACAAACACTCTGGACTCCTGCTCACCCCACCTCTGCATCTGAAAGCATGCTCCCTCACCAACTACACCAGGCATATCAACAGTTTACTATGGACTACAATGAATGCTGTGAATTTCCACCTATTGGCCTTAATATAGGCTGCTTTCCTGCCCTTTCACATCATACAGTAACAATCAAAAAGTGCTACATTGCTTAGCATCACACAAACCATCTCAGTGGAGCTGAGCATCGCGTAAACTAGCACAACCATGTTTTAGCGGAGCTTAGCAATGTGCAAACAGGAATAGCCATTGACCGTTTAAAAGCAGTGCTTAGCACTGTGCAGCTTTTCCAAATGTAACAATTTTGTTTTTGAATTAAACCACCCTTTAGATCACCTCACACATTTTCACAGCAAAAAATGTAAAAAGGTATGACTGCGCAGGACTCGAACCCAGAACCTACTACACTTTAGGCTGTGCCTCAACCTACTTAGCTACTTGGATAGAGAGAAAACCCCTATACCTTCACATATACTACTAAGCTACCCATTAGTGTTGCTAAGCACTGTGCCCTGCCACACAAACAGCCATTCAGAGAAAAAAATAAAAAAGTAGACTAAAATAAACATTTAATTACATTTGGTTTCTATTTTTAGATGTCTGGCAGGTGGCAACTGTGTATGCGAAGCACAGCTTGGCACTGCTGTACTCCAGGCTGCACTGCGCAAATGAGCATTAAAAAAAATATTAAAATTTACACATATTTCTACACTAGCAGGGTATATTACAAGGATTCTTATTCTGAGCATAACATTCATCCCGGTAGACACAACTACAGGACAGCCTTTACATAACTGCTTACATGGAGTCAATATCCATGTCACTGTGATCTCCCTCGGCAGCACACCATGATTAATATGCATAGGGCACTGCCAAGGAGGAACCATGGCTGTGTACAGCAGTACATTCTGTGTAGACTCTACATGGAGCCTACATGGATTTCATTGAATCCTGGGAATTGATCTTTTTTTTTTCTTTCTGGTTATTTGTTGTGTACTTCTTCCTTTTTTTCTTCTATATGTTCTGAATCCTTAGTCTGCTGAATACTTTATCCCGAGTTGCCTTGCTATATAAATATATATATATATATATATATATATATATATATATATATATATATATATATACACACACAAACAACACCAGTAGGTGCACTACCAAACAAGCACAGAAATAGATACAAGTACAAGAGTACAAGAAGTAAAAATGTGTTGTTATCAAGCAGGAAAGGGACGTATCAATGTAAATCTTGTAACATGTAAATATATGAATAGTACTAATAGTTACAAGAATAATGTGACTGGGTGTACTTACCAATTCAACTTTTTTGTGGACTTTAAAAGCACAAATTTAGTGTATCTTGCTATCTGCAACACTTGTGAATGCTATTATGTTGGCAAAATGAATAGGGTCTTAAGGGACAGGATACATGAGTACAATAATGATATTTCTAAGAATGATATCAGAAATGCCCTTGGTAGTCACATTGCAGCTACTGATCCTTCTCATAAATTTACATTCCTAGTATTAGAGCTGATTAAACCAAACATTAGGAGAGGTGACTGTCACAAAAGGAAATATTGTCAGCCCAGCTATCTGAAATTTTGTAAATGTATGTCATTTGTGAATATTAATATGATTTATATAGAAATGTAACAAAAGGAGATACTGCCAACCCAGCTATCTTGAATTTTTTAAATGGTTAGGTTTCATTTGTTAATAGCAACATGATTCATAGGCCTGTGTTACAAATCAATTAGAACTGTATGTCATATTGTATAGACGTGTGCTGAAGCAATATTTTTATACACTATTGTAATTATTTAGATGCATGTATTTTAACAGGAGATTAACTTGCAAAACTTAAGAATAGTTGAGATTGAAGTACTTTATTGCCGGGCCGTAAACAAGAGATTTCGTCTTTCAATTTCAGTCAACAGGAGACAGGGCATCTACACTAGGGAACTCTCTGTGTTGCCTTGAAAGAGAATAAATTACTAGGCTTGAGATGTAGAAGTGTTTTATTGTTTTATGACTTCCAGGATCTGCAAACATCTGAAGGCTATGTATTTTCACAAGGAGATGCTAAATGCTAGCAGTTTCTAGCAATGTTTGTTTTTGAGCCTGGGAACTGAAGTCGGGTGACAAAAAGTGATGTCATGCTGCAAGTATCCCAGCAGTAATATTTGATATTAATTTAAAAACTCTCTGAGAGAGTGACTGGGCATTTTTTTTATTTTGTCTTTGACCTGACAACAACAACATCAGCTAGAAGATCCATTCACCACACTTGTCTTGCTGTAATAGTAAGTTTCTAGGGTACAGTAATTTCTTTTAGATAAAGTCAGAAATATAGCTGAGCTTAATTTAGATGTTTTTCTTTATGTATTTGAGACTGTCCTGTAATGTTGTTTTAAATATTTCAAGTGATTTTGAACTCTGAAGTCACTGTGAATACATATTTAGTATTGTCTTGTTCTTTTATTATTTATTATTAAATATATTTAAACGTTTCCATTGTGGCTGGTATGTCTATAAATATTTAAGCTCTTAGCGTACTTGCATATCTATTTGGTGACACTGTGGGCCACTCCTAATAGCATTGCTCTTGGTCAAATTTCCATTTCCATAGTAACATTACACAGTAGGATTGGCCACCCTTTGCTAAGGGCCTTAAATTTGCTGATAAGTAGTGGCTGGTGGTGGTGAAAACTACCTTATAGTATGGGCAGAAGGACCATAGCTAGTAAACCTGTGCCAGCCTTTCCTAGGTGTGTGTGTGTGTGTGTGTATTTATAAATCAAACTTCAAAGTGTGTGTGTGTGTGTGTGTGTGTGTGTGTGTGTGTGTGTGTGTGTGTGTGTGTGTGTGTGTGTGTGTGTGTGTGTGTGTGTGTCAGCTACTTGAGAAGGGACACAAAGTACTGGTTGGACAGAGAAGGTGCTGGAGGTCTTGGTTTGGTCACTCAGCTGAGATCTCAACCTTACAGCTGTGCCAGAGGGGAGACCTATTTGGCATCTGGAGAAAGAGGGAGAAACCAGCCTCAGACTGACTGTGGTCCGTGGGTGCTTTTAAGGGAAATTGCACTTTACTGTGTGTGTACTTGTCATTCTCCCAGTGTGTATTTTCCCCAATGTTGCCAGTGGTGAGGATTGAGGTTCCTTGATTACTGGGCCAGTGTTGGGGGTGTCACATTTTAATTGGTGGGCAGTGGTGGAATGTACACATCACATATTAATTGGTGGTTAGTGGTGGGATATCCACATCACAATGACATTAAAACAGACTGTGTGCAGAAACAAAATGGATTTTAGAAATGCATGCTGACTGTTGGAAAGGCTTAAATGGTTCTGTACCTTTAAGACCTGTGCTGAGATCTAGAGCTCTAACCCACCCTGATTTATATGTGAGTATTTAAGGAATGTTTTAACTGTTGTGTATTAGATCTGAGGAAGCGCCTGTGATAGACGTGAAAGCACTCATCTTCTCTGTGTTTTATTGTTTTATTGTTTTTAACATTTGTTTTAATAAACAGAATTTTAAGTGGTAATCTCTGCTGTGTCAGCTGGATATACTTGTTTTGTGCAAAAATAGAAATATATTTTGACAGAAAACAACAAGGAGTCCTTTGCCCTCTTTGGCTGCTAATTTTCTTGTCCACATGCAGATTATGAACATATGAATGTGACGTTAGAAAAAGACTTATGCCTTATTTTGTCTGTTAGTCCCTATGCATCTTTTGTCCTACAAGACCTTCAAGGCCATATCCCTTTTTTGTCACTATCGGTCTTGAATAGCTTTAGTGATTTATATTCTACTAGTGCTACCTACAATCCCTGCTAAGGTTCTACCACTCTCTCTCTCTCTGTGAAATGTTATTTCCAATTGCATGTTCTGAATTCCTGATGATAATAGCATGTTTTTATGTAGTATATGTCTTGCCGTTCTCTCTCTTCTAATGTATTTATACTACCTTGTGTGACTTTATGTACACGCCATTGTTTCTTCACCCTCCATTTTAATAATTTTGGGCTGTTTCTCTCTCTCTCTCTCTCTCTCTATATATATATATATATATATAGATAGATAGATAGATAGATAGATATAGATTTCTCTCTCTCCCCCTCTCTCTCTCTCTACACACACACACACATATATATATATATATATATATATATATATATATATATATATAGATATATATACCAGCATAGTCTGCCTTTAAGAGGAGAGCCACAGAAGCTAGGCTTGGTTCTCAGTTTGTGGCCTTAGCAGTGGTCTGTACAAAGACAGGTTGATTTCATGATGTCACATCTATCCCCATCTGTGTGTCAGAGCATTCATTTGTCATTTGACATATGACTTTCATACTGTAATGTACATTACAAATTCCACAAGAACTGAACATGCTCGATATTAGCTCTTAGATAACATGCTTGCATACAAAAAAATGAAAGCAGGCTTGAGAAAATTTAAAATTTTAAATAACCTGAATGAACAAAAGCAGTTAAATAAAATGTAATGATTAACTCTTATCAGATATATGAACCCAGTGCAGCACTAATTAGGACCACCACACCGTGCATAAACCATAAAACCTTACTCAAAAACAAATATAAACATGAAATAAAAGGAATTAGCATTTTCAGGCCCTTCTTCAGAAACATAATTTAGGCCACAGTCCATCCTTTAAATTGCATATCAACCAATCAAAAGCCAGTTCAACAACTTAGATTCTTATGAAGCCAGTCTCTGTAGGGCTCATCATTCAAGCAACATTTCATTTTAACAGATACTCCCCTTCGAAGCCAGTCTTTGGGGAATACATCATCTAAGCCCTAGTACACGATCTACACATAGATCATCCACTTCAATTCAAACATTCAAGCTGGTTAATTAAATCATCTCTTGATGGCTCATCTGTTAATATTGCAGAATGAGTCCATTAAACATCCAATCTCAGGGATATGTTTTCAACCAATCATAGATCCATTCTCCTACCTATGCCCCTTCAGGCTGATATGCAACAACTAATCAACTTTCAACTCAATAGCCTATGCCTTTTCAGGGCAGGTTTCAGAGGAATCACCATTCAGACCTGGTACATGATTGACCCATAAATCGACGATCCATTTTGATTCAATAAGTTCAGTATAATTAACTAGATCACTCCATTGGTGACTCTTCATTATTATCTGTAGCACCATATCTCGAAGAACATCTATCGGTATTCTGATAACTAGATCACTCCATTGGCGACTCTTCATTATTATCTGTAGCACCATATCTCGAAGAACATCTATCGGTATTCTGATAACTAGATCACTCCATTGGCGACTCTTCATTATTATCTGTAGCACCATATCTCAAAGAACATCTATCGGTATTCTGATAACTAGATCACTCCATTGGCGACTCTTCATTATTATCTGTAGCACCATATCTCGAAGAACATCTATCGGTATTCTGATAACTAGATCACTCCATTGGCGACTCTTCATTATTATCTGTAGCACCATATCTCGAAGAACATCTATCGGTATTCTGATAACTAGCTCACTCTATTGGCGACTCTTCATTATTATCTGTAGCACCATATCTCAAAGAACATTTATCGGTATTCTGATAACTAGATCATTCCATTGGCGACTCTTCATTATTATCTGTAGCACCATATCTCGAAGAACATCTATCGGTATTCTGATAACTAGATCACTCCATTGGTGAATCTTCATTATTATCTGTAGCACCATATCTCGAAGAACATCTATCGGTATTCTGATAACTAGATCACTCCATTGGCGACTCTTCATTATTATGTGTAGCACCATATCTCGAAGAACATCTATCAGTATTCTGATAACTAGATCACTCCATTGGCGACTCTTCATTATTATCTGTAGCACCATATCTCGAAGAACATCTATCGGTATTCTGATAACTAGATCACTCCATTGGCGACTCTTCATTATTATCTGTAGCACCATATCTCGAAGAACATCTATCGGTATTCTGATAACTAGATCACTCCATTGGCGACTCTTCGTTATTATCTGTAGCACCATATCTCGAAGAACATCTATTGGTATTCTGACAATCAGCACTATAAATTACAATAATTATTTTTAGCACAAACAACTCACAGGAGAAGGGAAACTCACATCACGTCTATGGCTTACAATTCAGTATAATGAGATTCAGTCAAATGAGTTTTCAGTATTTTGAAAATTCGGTATTATAGTCTCGATCAAATGAAATTCAGTCAAATGAGATTTTAGTCATGGGAAGTAGACCCATATCTATCTATCTATATGTATGTGTGTGTGTGTGTGTGTGTGTGTGTGTGTGTGTGTGTGTGTGTGTGTGTGTGTGTGTGTGTGTGTGTGTGTATCTTGCTCTATTATAATAAATAGTAGTGGTCCTAACATTTTCCCATGACATATCACAAGTTAATATCCTTTCCCCAGATAAGCTCCTTTCTAAACTGCATCCTTCCTCCTCTCAGCCTCCTGTTTGGCTAGGTCTATGTTCAAACATCAAATTAAAAAAAAGAAAAAAGAAAAAAACACTTTAACAGTGTAGGCAGGGGGTCAAGCCCCCATTGCACCCCCCACCCTCCCCTACTTATATATATATATATATATATATATATATATATATATATATATATATACCAACTCCGAGACTGCACTTCAGTGCAGAAAAAGGAAATTCTCCCTATCTGCACTGTTCGGCGCCATTGAAAGTCAATCATTGAACAATTAAAATTTCGAACGTTTGGTCTCGACCATGTAACGTTAGAAATTTTGAGCGTTTGAAGATTTCTCATAGGCTTGTTTGGCCAGTATTCCCATATACTTCCATTTCCACACTGATCTCCTAGAGGGCAGTGTGTTGCAATCGCTACACGCCTCTTACATGCAGCTGTCTTTGCCCATTTCATAGGAAATACAGTATTGTTATGTCTTAGAAATTGGCAGCATTCATTGTATATGAAAGCATGCTGATGTCTAAGTGTGAGAGAAATACTATTCAGTAATTACAGTGTAGTCCTCTGATACAAACAAGGTGACACAACTGAGCCAAGGTAGGTAAAGGAGAAGTCTACCTTGTGTCCATTTTATCCTTCAGCAAAGTTCAGAAATGGGGAAGAATGACCTCTGAATCCTAAAATGTAACACCCATCAGCACATTGTTTTTCACACTGCTTAAGTTAGCCACATATATTCAGTACTGCTTGCATGACTGAACATGTGCTAATATATATACTCAGATCCCTTCTATACTCCTTGTGTGATGAAATGTGATAGTAGTAACTGTACTCAGATCCTTTCTATACTCCTTATATGATGATATGTGATGATAGTAATTATACTCATATCCGTTCTATACGCCTTGTGCAATGAAATGTAACTGTAGTAACTACAATCAGATCCTTTCTGCAATGCCTGTGTTGATGGATCCTGATGGTAGTAACTATAATCAGATCCTTTCTGCACTGCCTGTGCTGACGGATCATGATAGTAGTAACTATAAAAATCAGATCCTTTCTGCACTGCCTGTGTTGATGGATCATGATGGTAGTAACTATAATAAGATCCTTTCTGCACTGCTTGTGCTGATGGATCATGATGGTAGTAACTATAATCAGATCCTTTCTGCACTGCCTGTGTTGACAGATCAAGATGGTAGTAACTATAATGAAATCCTTTCTGCACTGTCTGTGCTGACGAATCATGATGGTAGTAACTATAATAAGATCCTTTCTGCACTGCCTGTGCTGATGGATCATGATGGTAGTAACTATAATCAGATCCTTTCTGCACTGCCTGTGTTGACAGATCAAGATGGTAGTAACTATAATGAGATCTTTTCTGCACTGTCTGTGATGACGAATAATGATGGTAGCAACTATAATAAGATCCTTTCTGCACTGCCTGTGTTGACAGATCAAGATGGTAGTAACTATAATCAGATCCTTTCTGCACTGCCTGTGCTGATGGATCATGATGGCAGTAACTATAATCAGATCCTTTCTGCACTGCCTGTGCTGATGGCTCATGATGGTAGTAACTACAATCAGATCCTTTCTGCAATGCCTGTGCTGATGGCTCATGATGGTAGTAACTATAATCAGATCCTTTCTGCACTGCCCGTGCTGACTGATCATGATGGCAGTAACTATAAAAATCAGATCCTTTCTGCACTGCCTGTGCTGATGGATCATGATGGTAGTAACTGTAATCAGATCCTTTCTGCACTGCCTGTGGTGACTGATCATGATGTTAGTAACTATAATCAGATCCTTTCTGCATTGCCTGTGGTGACTGATCATGATGGCAGTAACTATAATCAGATCCTTTCTGCACTGACTGTGCTGACGGATCATGATGGTAGTAACTGTAATCAGATCCTTTCTGCACTGCCTGTGCTGATGGTTCATGATGGTAGTAACTATAATCAGATCCTTTCTGCACTGACTGTGTTGATGGCTCATGATGGTAGTAACTATAATCAGATCCTTTCTGCACTGACTGTGCTGACGGATCATGATGGCAGTAACTATAATCAGATCCTTTCTGCACTGACTGTGTTGACGGATCATGATGGTAGTAACTGTAATCAGATCCTTTCTGCACTGACTGTGCTGACGGATCATGATGGCAGTAACTATAATCAGATCCTTTCTGCACTGACTGTGCTGATGGATCATGATGGCAGTAACTATAATCAGATCCTTTCTGCACTGACTGTGTTGACGGATCATGATGGTAGTAACTATAATCAGATCTTTTCTGCGCTACCTGTGCTGACAGATCATGATAGTAGTAACTATAAAAATGAGATCTTTTCTGCACTGCCTCTGCTGATGGCTCATGATGGTAGTAACTATAATCAGATTCTTTCTGTTCTACTTATACAACTGAATGTGATGGTAATATTTATAATCAGATATTTTCTGTAATGGTAATGACTATGCACAGATCCTTTGTGTACTGCTGGCATGACGGAATATGATGGTAATAACTGCACTCAGATCCTTCTGGTAGTGCTTACACAACAAAACATGATGGCATTCAGTTCCTTATTCACCTCTGCCTGCCCCAGGTCAGCCTTCTTAGCCCATATTTAACACTTGATTCCATCGCAATAAAAAGTACGATATTTTATAAAAAGTACGATATTTTATAAAAAGTACGATATTTAATAAAAAGTACGATATTTTATAAAAAGTACGATATTTTATAAAAGGTACGATATTTTATAAAAAGTACGATATTTTATAAAAGGTACGATATTTTATAAAAAGTACGATATTTTATAAAAAGTATGATATTTTATAAAAGGTACGATATTTTTTGTACTAAACATTCCCACCTACCACCCATCCTTTCAGCCTTATTTATGTTCACTAAACTTCAATCTGTTATGGCCTGATCCACTGCACTTGTTTTCATTTCACCAATAAATATATTAACCCTTTCTTTACCACTATGTGAGTTACAAATGCATTGAACAGACGTGTCCAAAGAGAGACTATTGACATTCCCAGTATTATTTGTTTCAGTAAACCATCAGGGCTTTAAAATTCATCAGTGTCTTATTGAAAAGGCATACTGAAAGTGCGAACAACAAACAGTCCCAAAGCAAACATTCTGAGGAAATGGTTATGGTAAAAGACTATAAATATCTTGCAAAAAGTCAGGTCTCCTTAGAAGTGATGGAGCCCTGAGTGCAACCCAAGTAACTCAAGTTCAGTTAGGAAACCCAATCCCGGAAGATTCAAACAGGAAGATGGATTGGAATGGTTAAGGTTGGGGTCTACAGGCAAGGACTAAGAGTAATTGGTGGAGACCACTGATGCCAGTCCAGAGGCATGTGCATGTCTAATGTACATAGATACGAAGCATGCCAGTGGGCATAACATAGCAAATATATTGCCAGCAGCAGTCTGGATAGTGTATGCCGGGCTTCATGATCAGCCTGCACTCCTTACCCAGCTACTTATATCAAGGAGTTCCTTGTTTAGGGCCCTGGTCCAAATGGGTATGTTGGACAGATATCAGGAACAGTTTAACAAACGTTGAAGAAGGTATCCTAATCATGGCTGATGGCAGACAACTACTGGGAAAAATAAAAAAATAAATAAATGGTACTGTGCAACATCTAGTAGGATTACATAAATATAGTTTAATGTCTATTACTGAAATGAAGGTTATTATAACAGATATCCTCAAATACAGAATTCCAAAAACAGAATTGACTTGAAACAAAACTCACTAAAATAATTTATTGCAGTGCAGAAAACTACGCTCTAACATTTGCAATTTGTGGGTCTGAGTTCTGCATGGGAATCTGACATATTTATTCCTAGTCTGAGGCAGTGCCACCACAGAAAAAGAGAAGTATGCTATTAGGTGAAGTATTTTCTCAGAGTATATTTTATTTATGTATTTACACTTTTAGACTGGGTTAGTCCCACCAGGCCAATTGTGTATTTTCAGGGGAGAACCAAGGTGGTATTCATACTTACTAGGGAAAAGTTGACCAGGGCACTGGGGAACTTCCCCTACTCATAGCATAAGAGACGTGATTGAGAGTGGCACATCTTAACTTCCTGTTTCCATTTCAGGTGTGTAAAAGGCCCACAGAAACAGGGAGAATTATGGCAAGTGATTATTGAAGAGAAAGTGGAGCAGAAAATGATAAAATAAGTGTGGAAATGGAAGAGCCTTTGCAAAAAAGGCAAGTAAATGATGTGTTGGTGGAGATGTTGTGTGTATTAGAGGAGAAGGCGGTGGAGACGTTGTGTGTATCGGAGGAGAAGGGAGACATGGAGGAGAGGAATGAGCTGAAGTGCATAGATGAAGCAGGACTGGATTCTGAGCATTTATTTCAAAAAAGACTTTGATGGACAATGAGACACTCAAAAGGAATGCATCATTACAACCCTGCAATCGGGAGGGTTGCAGGATGTTTATTTAAAAGAAGTGATCAACCAAAGTGAACCAGCGAGTGAGGCAGCAGTATTGTGGGGCGAGATTATGGAAGAAATACAGGAAGAAGAGACAACAGAAGAACTGACAAAAAAAATTGCATGCACAGACAGTGAAAGATTGAAGAAGATCTGAAGAACTGATGGATGTGAAGAAAAAAAATTGTTGTAAGAGTAAGCAGTAAAAAAGAAAAAGGATTGGATAGGTATGACGTATGGGACTCTGTAATGGCAACATTGGGTATTTCACCCAAGGAGGTAAGAGCCTTTATTCTTGTTAATAAATGTTTTGTAACATATTTTTTGAGGCAGGTCAGTTTATGGAGAATTTTTTTTACAAAACTACAAGCAAAAAAAAAAAAGAACTGTAATCCATGGACTGAATATGTGATACAATTGTTTCATAGAGAAACAAAAAATAGAGTTATGGTTCACTTTAGAACAAAAATAGAAGGAAAAGATTTGAAAGAGCCTTTAATGACTTTATGGAAAGATATTATGGATACAACAAATATATATATATATATATATATATATATATATATATATATATATATATATATATAAAAATGAAAGAGGTTTATGGAATGGGAATGATAATGTGGGATTATTCTAGAAATGGAAAATGATGACGTGATACATATCCCTGATGTAATTAATGTGAACAGTAATAGAGGATTTGTGAAATATACAGGACAGATTAAAACATGTTTTTTGTGGCAAAGATAATCATTTAATTGGTGAATGTGACAAACAAATATATTTTATTTGTGGAAAAACAGGACATGAAGCAAAAATGTCATTTGAAATGCAAAACGTGGAAATACTGGACATACATACATAGTTAGATTGTGAAGAAGATGTACAAACTGTAGAAAAAGAAGGTACACAAAAGTTAGCTCCTGACAAGAATATAGAAAAGGAACAAGAAAACAGGGTGAAACACAGGGTAAGGAAAAAGGTATAAAAACAGATGCAAGAGAAGGGAAAAAGAAAGGGAAAAATATACCCAATACAAATGAAGAAGAGTAAGTGAATTAGTGACAGGAAAGAAAAATTCTATAGGGAAAGGAAGAAAGATAAAATTAAGTATAATTACTAAAGAAAATAAAAAAGGTAACAATGAGAAAGAAACAATATTAATTTCAAATCCTGAAAACTCAAAATCCTGAATCCCAAAAGACTGAAAACACACAGGATACATATACTGACTACAGAGAACACAAACTAGATTACATTCCACTAAACATAAGCAGGGTGGGGACTTGACCCCCACCCTGCGCTACTTAAATATATCGACTCTAAGATTGCACTTCACTACACTATCATGAGTTACGTTGTAGTACAGCAAGTTAAAAGGGAATGTTACTAAGGTTACAACAGGCAGTCATGAACACGTGATATTATGTGTTACTGATGTTACAACAGGCAGTCGTGAACACGTGATATTATGTGTTACTGATGTTACAACAGGCAGTCGTGAATACGTGATAGTATGTGTTACTGATGTTACAACAGGCAGTCATGAACACGTGATATTATGTGTTACTAAGGTTACAACAGGCAGTCATGAACACGTGATATTATGTGTTACTGATGTTACAACAGGCAGTCGTGAACACGTGCTATTATGTGTTACTGATGTTACAACAGGCAGTCGTGAACACGTGATAGTATGTGTTACTGATGTTACAACAGGCAGTCATGAACACGTGATATTATGTGTTACTAAGGTTACAACAGGCAGTCATGAACACGTGATATTATGTGTTACTGATGTTACAACAGGCAGTCGTGAACACGTGATATTATGTGTTACTGATGTTACAACAGGCAGTCGTGAACAAGTGATAGTATGTGTTACTGATGTTACAACAGGCAGTCATGAACACGTGATATTATGTGTTACTAAGGTTACAACAGGCAGTCATGAACATGTGATATTATGTGTTACTAAGGTTACAACAGGCAGTCATGAACACGTGATATTATGTGTTACTGATGTTACAACAGGCAGTCATGAACACATGATATTATGTGTTACTAAGGTTACAACAGGCAGTCATGAACACGTGATATTATGTGTTACTAAGGTTACAACAGGCAGTCATGAACACGTGATATTATGTGTTACTAAGGTTACAACAGGCAGTCATGAACACGTGATATTATGTGTTACTAAGGTTACAACAGGCAGTCATGAACACGTGATATTATGTGTTACTGAAGTTACAACAGGCAGTCGTGAACACGTGATATTATGTGTTACTGATGTTACAACAGGCAGTCGTGAACACGTGATAGTATGTGTTACTAAGGTTACAACAGGCAGTCATGAACACGTGATAGTATGTGTTACTGATGTTACAACAGGCAGTCGTGAACACGTGATAGTATGTGTTACTGATGTTACAACAGGCAGTCATGAACACGTGATATTATGTGTTACTAAGGTTACAACAGGCAGTCATGAACACGTGATATTATGTGTTACTAAGGTTACAACAGGCAGTCATGAACACGTGATATTATGTGTTACTGATGTTACAACAGGCAGTCATGAACACGTGATATTATGTGTTACTAAGGTTACAACAGGCAGGCATGAACACGTGATATTATGTGTTACTAAGGTTACAACAGGCAGTCATGAACACGTGATATTATGTGTTACTAAGGTTACAACAGGCAGTCATGAACACGTGATATTATGTGTTACTAAGGTTACAACAGGCAGTCATGAACACGTGATATTATGTGTTACTAAGGTTACAACAGGCAGTCGTGAACACGTGATATTATGTGTTACTGATGTTACAACAGGCAGTCATGAACACGTGATATTATGTGTTACTGATGTTACAACAGGCAGTCATGAACACGTGATATTATGTGTTACTAAGGTTACAACAGGCAGTCGTGAACACGTGATAGTATGTGTTACTAAGGTTACAACAGGCAGTCATGAACACGTGATAGTATGTGTTACTGATGTTACAACAGGCAGTCGTGAACACGTGATAGTATGTGTTACTGATGTTACAACAGGCAGTCATGAACACATGATATTATGTGTTACTAAGGTTACAACAGGCAGTCATGAACACGTGATATTATGTGTTACTAAGGTTACAACAGGCAGTCATGAACACGTGATATTATGTGTTACTAAGGTTACAACAGGCAGTCGTGAACACGTGATATTATGTGTTACTAAGGTTACAACAGGCAATCATGAACACGTGATATTATGTGTTACTAAGGTTACAACAGGCAGTCATGAACACGTTATATTATGTGTTACTAAGGTTACAACAGGCAGTCATGAACACGTGATATTATGTGTTACTAAGGTTACAACAGGCAGTCATGAACACGTGATATTATGTGTTACTAAGGTTACAACAGGCAGTCATGAACACGCGATATTATGTGTTACTAAGGTTACAACAGGCAGTCATGAACACGTGATATTATGTGTTACTAAGGTTACAACAGGCAGTCATGAACACGTGATATTATGTGTTACTAAGGTTACAACAGGCAGTCATGAACACGTGATATTATGTGTTACTAAGGTTACAACAGGCAGTCATGAACACGTGATATTATGTGTTACTGAGGTTACAACAGGCAGTCATGAACACGTGATATTATGTGTTACTAAGGTTACAACAGGCAGTCATGAACACGTGATATTATGTGTTACTAAGGTTACAACAGGCAGTCATGAACACGTGATATTATGTGTTACTAAGGTTACAACAGGCAGTCATGAACACGTGATATTATGTGTTACTGATGTTACAACAGGCAGTCGTGAACACGTGATATTATATGTTACTAAGGTTACAACAGGCAGTCATGAACACGTGATATTATGTGTTACTAAGGTTACAACAGGCAGTCGTGAACACGTGATATTATGTGTTACTAAGGTTACAACAGGCAGTCATGAACACGTGATATTATGTGTTACTAAGGTTACAACAGGCAGTCATGAACACGTGATATTATGTGTTACTAAGGTTACAACAGGCAGTCATGAACACGTGATATTATGTGTTACTAAGGTTACAACAGGCAGTCGTGAACACGTGATATTATGTGTTACTAAGGTTACAACAGGCAGTCATGAACACGTGATATTATGTGTTACTAAGGTTACAACAGGCAGTCATGAACACGTGATATTATGTGTTACTGATGTTACAACAGGCAGTCATGAACACGTGATATTATGTGTTACTGATGTTACAACAGGCAGTCATGAACACGTGATATTATGTGTTACTAAGGTTACAACAGGCAGTCGTGAACACGTGATAGTATGTGTTACTAAGGTTACAACAGGCAGTCATGAACACGTGATAGTATGTGTTACTGATGTTACAACAGGCAGTCGTGAACACGTGATAGTATGTGTTACTGATGTTACAACAGGCAGTCATGAACACGTGATATTATGTGTTACTAAGGTTACAACAGGCAGTCATGAACACGTGATATTATGTGTTACTAAGGTTACTACAGGCAGTCATGAACACGTGATATTTTGTGTTACTGATGTTACAACAGGCAGTCATGAACACGTGATATTATGTGTTACTAAGGTTACAACAGGCAGTCATGAACACGTGATATTATGTGTTACTAAGGTTATAACAGGCAGTCATGAACACGTGATATTATGTGTTACTAAGGTTACAACAGGCAGTCATGAACACGTGATATTATGTGTTACTAAGGTTACAACAGGCAGTCATGAACACGTGATATTATGTGTTACTAAGGTTACAACAGGCAGTCGTGAACACGTGATATTATGTGTTACTGATGTTACAACAGGCAGTCATGAACACGTGATATTATGTGTTACTGATGTTACAACAGGCAGTCATGAACACGTGATATTATGTGTTACTAAGGTTACAAAAGGCAGTCGTGAACACGTGATAGTATGTGTTACTAAGGTTACAACAGGCAGTCATGAACACGTGATAGTATGTGTTACTGATGTTACAACAGGCAGTCGTGAACACGTGATAGTATGTGTTACTGATGTTACAACAGGCAGTCATGAACACGTGATATTATGTGTTACTAAGGTTACAACAGGCAGTCATGAACACGTGATATTATGTGTTACTAAGGTTACAACAGGCAGTCATGAACACGTGATATTATGTGTTACTAAGGTTACAACTGGCAGTCGTGAACACGTGATATTATGTGTTACTAAGGTTACAACAGGCAGTCATGAACACGTGATATTATGTGTTACTAAGGTTACAACAGGCAGTCATGAACACGTGATATTATGTGTTACTAAGGTTACAACAGGCAGTCATGAACACGTGATATTATGTGTTACTAAGGTTACAACAGGCAGTCATGAACACGTGATATTATGTGTTACTGATGTTACAACAGGCAGTCGTGAACACGTGATAGTATGTGTTACTAAGGTTACAACAGGCAGTCATGAACACGTGATATTATGTGTTACTAAGGTTACAACAGGCAGTCATGAACACGTGATATTATGTGTTACTGATGTTACAACAGGCAGTCATGAACACGTGATATTATGTGTTACTAAGGTTACAACAGGCAGTCATGAACACGTGATATTATGTGTTACTAAGGTTACAACAGGCAGTCATGAACACGTGATATTATGTGTTACTAAGGTTACAACAGGCAGTCATGAACACGTGATATTATGTGTTACTAAGGTTACAACAGGCAGTCATGAACACGTGATATTATGTGTTACTAAGGTTACAACAGGCAGTCATGAACACGTGATATTATGTGTTACTAAGGTTACAACAGGCAGTCATGAACACGTGATATTATGTGTTACTAAGGTTACAACAGGCAGTCATGAACACGTGATATTATGTGTTACTAAGGTTACAACAGGCAGTCATGAACAC
Organism: Protopterus annectens; assembly: GCF_019279795.1. Classification (NCBI taxonomy): domain Eukaryota; kingdom Metazoa; phylum Chordata; order Ceratodontiformes; family Protopteridae; genus Protopterus; species Protopterus annectens. Next base: position 80,935,311 of record NC_056750.1, read on the forward strand.
GTGATATTATGTGTTACTAAGGTTACAACAGGCAGTCATGAACACGTGATATTATGTGTTACTAAGGTTACAACAGGCAGTCATGAACACGTGATATTATGTGTTACTAAGGTTACAACAGGCAGTCATGAACACGTGATATTATGTGTTACTAAGGTTACAACAGGCAGTCATGAACACGTGATATTATGTGTTACTAAGGTTACAACAGGCAGTCATGAACACGTGATATAATGTGTTACTAAGGTTACAACAGGCAGTCATGAACACGTGATATTATGTGTTACTAAGGTTACAACAGGCAGTCATGAACACGTGATATTATGTTACTGATGTTACAACAGGCAGTCGTGAACACGTGATATTATGTGTTACTAAGGTTACAACAGGCAGTCATGAACACGTGATATTATGTGTTACTAAGGTTACAACAGGCAGTCGTGAACACGTGATATTATGTGTTACTAAGGTTACAACAGGCAGTCATGAACACGTGATATTATGTGTTACTAAGGTTACAACAGGCAGTCATGAACACATGATATTATGTGTTACTATGGTTACAACAGGCAGTCATGAACACGTGATATTATGTGTTACTAAGGTTACAACAGGCAGTCGTGAACACGTGATATTATGTGTTACTAAGGTTACAACAGGCAGTCATGAACACGTGATATTATGTGTTACTAAGGTTACAACAGGCAGTCATGAACACGTGATATTATGTGTTACTAAGGTTACAACAGGCAGTCGTGAACACGTGATATTATGTGTTACTAAGGTTACAACAGGCAGTCATGAACACGTGATATTATGTGTTACTAAGGTTACAACAGGCAGTCATGAACACGTGATATTATGTGTTACTAAGGTTACAACAGGCAGTCATGAACACGTGATATTATGTGTTACTAAGGTTACAACAGGCAGTCATGAACACGTGATATTATGTGTTACTAAGGTTACAACAGGCAGTCATGAACACCTGATATTATGTGTTACTAAGGTTACAACAGGCAGTCGTGAACACGTGATATTATGTGTTACTAAGGTTACAACAGGCAGTCGTGAACACGTGATATTATGTGTTACTGATATTACAACAGGCAGTCGTGAACACGTGATATTATGTGTTACTGATGTTACAACAGGCAGTCATGAACACGTGATATTATGTGTTACTAAGGTTACAACAGGCAGTCGTGAACACGTGATATTATGTGTTACTAAGGTTACAACAGGCAGTCATGAACACGTGATATTATGTGTTACTAAGGTTACAACAGGCAGTCATGAACACGTGATATTATGTGTTACTAAGGTTACAACAGGCAGTCGTGAACACGTGATATTATGTGTTACTAAGGTTACAACAGGCAGTCATGAACACGTGATATTATGTGTTACTAAGGTTACAACAGGCAGTCATGAACACGTGATATTATGTGTTACTAAGGTTACAACAGGCAGTCGTGAACACGTGATATTATGTGTTACTAAGGTTACAACAGGCAGTCATGAACACGTGATATTATGTGTTACTGATGTTACAACAGGCAGTCATGAACACGTGATATTATGTGTTACTAAGGTTACAACAGGCAGTCATGAACACGTGATATTATGTGTTACTAAGGTTACAACAGGCAGTCATGAACACGTGATATTATGTGTTACTAAGGTTACAACAGGCAGTCATGAACACGTGATATTATGTGTTACTAAGGTTACAACAGGCAGTCATGAACACGTGATATTATGTGTTACTAAGGTTACAACAGGCAGTCATGAACACGTGATATTATGTGTTACTAAGGTTACAACAGGCAGTCATGAACACGTGATATTATGTGTTACTAAGGTTACAACAGGCAGTCATGAACACGTGATATTATGTGTTACTAAGGTTACAACAGGCAGTCATGAACACGTGATATTATGTGTTACTGATGTTACAACAGGCAGTCATGAACACGTGATATTATGTGTTACTAAGGTTACAACAGGCAGTCATGAACACGTGATATTATGTGTTACTGATGTTACAACAGGCAGTCATGAACACGTGATATTATGTGTTACTAAGGTTACAACAGGCAGTCATGAACACGTGATATTATGTGTTACTAAGGTTACAACAGGCAGTCATGAACACGTGATATTATGTGTTACTAAGGTTACAACAGGCAGTCATGAACACGTGATATTATGTGTTACTAAGGTTACAACAGGCAGTCATGAACACGTGATATTATGTGTTACTAAGGTTACAACAGGCAGTCATGAACACGTGATATTATGTGTTACTAAGGTTACAACAGGCAGTCATGAACACGTGATATTATGTGTTACTAAGGTTACAACAGGCAGTCATGAACACGTGATATTATGTGTTACTAAGGTTACAACAGGCAGTCATGAACACGTGATATTATGTGTTACTAAGGTTACAACAGGCAGTCATGAACACGTGATATTATGTGTTACTAAGGTTACAACAGGCAGTCATGAACACGTGATATTATGTGTTACTGATGTTACAACAGGCAGTCATGAACACGTGATATTATGTGTTACTAAGGTTACAACAGGCAGTCATGAACACGTGATATTATGTGTTACTAAGGTTACAACAGGCAGTCATGAACACGTGATATTATGTGTTACTAAGGTTACAACAGGCAGTCATGAACACGTGATATTATGTGTTACTAAGGTTACAACAGGCAGTCATGAACACGTGATATTATGTGTTACTAAGGTTACAACAGGCAGTCATGAACACGTGATATTATGTGTTACTAAGGTTACAACAGGCAGTCATGAACACGTGATATTATGTGTTACTAAGGTTACAACAGGCAGTCATGAACACGTGATATTATGTGTTACTAAGGTTACAACAGGCAGTCATGAACACGTGATATTATGTGTTACTGATGTTACAACAGGCAGTCATGAACACGTGATATTATGTGTTACTAAGGTTACAACAGGCAGTCATGAACACGTGATATTATGTGTTACTGATGTTACAACAGGCAGTCATGAACACGTGATATTATGTGTTACTAAGGTTACAACAGGCAGTCATGAACACGTGATATTATGTGTTACTAAGGTTACAACAGGCAGTCATGAACACGTGATATTATGTGTTACTAAGGTTACAACAGGCAGTCATGAACACGTGATATTATGTGTTACTAAGGTTACAACAGGCAGTCATGAACACGTGATATTATGTGTTACTAAGGTTACAACAGGCAGTCATGAACACGTGATATTATGTGTTACTAAGGTTACAACAGGCAGTCATGAACACGTGATATTATGTGTTACTAAGGTTACAACAGGCAGTCATGAACACGTGATATTATGTGTTACTAAGGTTACAACAGGCAGTCATGAACACGTGATATTATGTGTTACTAAGGTTACAACAGGCAGTCATGAACACGTGATATTATGTGTTACTAAGGTTACAACAGGCAGTCATGAACACGTGATATTATGTGTTACTAAGGTTACAACAGGCAGTCATGAACACGTGATATTATGTGTTACTAAGGTTACAACAGGCAGTCGTGAACACGTGATATTATGTGTTACTAAGGTTACAACAGGCAGTCGTGAACACGTGATATTATGTGTTACTAAGGTTACAACAGGCAGTCGTGAACACGTGATATTATGTGTTACTAAGGTTACAACAGGCAGTCATGAACACGTGATATTATGTGTTACTAAGGTTACAACAGGCAGTCATGAACACGTGATATTATGTGTTACTGATGTTACAACAGGCAGTCATGAACACGTGATATTATGTGTTACTAAGGTTACAACAGGCAGTCATGAACACGTGATATTATGTGTTACTAAGGTTACAACAGGCAGTCATGAACACGTGATATTATGTGTTACTAAGGTTACAACAGGCAGTCATGAACACGTGATATTATGTGTTACTAAGGTTACAACAGGCAGTCATGAACACGTGATATTATGTGTTACTAAGGTTACAACAGGCAGTCATGAACACGTGATATTATGTGTTACTAAGGTTACAACAGGCAGTCATGAACACGTGATATTATGTGTTACTAAGGTTACAACAGGCAGTCATGAACACGTGATATTATGTGTTACTAAGGTTACAACAGGCAGTCATGAACACGTGATATTATGTGTTACTAAGGTTACAACAGGCAGTCATGAACACGTGATATTATGTGTTACTAAGGTTACAACAGGCAGTCATGAACACGTGATATTATGTGTTACTAAGGTTACAACAGGCAGTCATGAACACGTGATATTATGTGTTACTAAGGTTACAACAGGCAGTCATGAACACGTGATATTATGTGTTACTAAGGTTACAACAGGCAGTCATGAACACGTGATATTATGTGTTACTAAGGTTACAACAGGCAGTCATGAACACGTGATATTATGTGTTACTAAGGTTACAACAGGCAGTCATGAACACGTGATATTATGTGTTACTAAGGTTACAACAGGCAGTCATGAACACGTGATATTATGTGTTACTAAGGTTACAACAGGCAGTCATGAACACGTGATATTATGTGTTACTAAGGTTACAACAGGCAGTCATGAACACGTGATATTATGTGTTACTAAGGTTACAACAGGCAGTCATGAACACGTGATATTATGTGTTACTAAGGTTACAACAGGCAGTCATGAACACGTGATATTATGTGTTACTAAGGTTACAACAGGCAGTCATGAACACGTGATATTATGTGTTACTAAGGTTACAACAGGCAGTCATGAACACGTGATATTATGTGTTACTAAGGTTACAACAGGCAGTCATGAACACGTGATATTATGTGTTACTAAGGTTACAACAGGCAGTCATGAACACGTGATATTATGTGTTACTAAGGTTACAACAGGCAGTCATGAACACGTGATATTATGTGTTACTAAGGTTACAACAGGCAGTCATGAACACGTGATATTATGTGTTACTAAGGTTACAACAGGCAGTCATGAACACGTGATATTATGTGTTACTAAGGTTACAACAGGCAGTCATGAACACGTGATATTATGTGTTACTAAGGTTACAACAGGCAGTCATGAACACGTGATATTATGTGTTACTAAGGTTACAACAGGCAGTCATGAACACGTGATATTATGTGTTACTAAGGTTACAACAGGCAGTCATGAACACGTGATATTATGTGTTACTAAGGTTACAACAGGCAGTCATGAACACGTGATATTATGTGTTACTAAGGTTACAACAGGCAGTCATGAACACGTGATATTATGTGTTACTGATGTTACAACAGGCAGTCATGAACACGTGATATTATGTGTTACTGATGTTACAACAGGCAGTCATGAACACGTGATATTATGTGTTACTAAGGTTACAACAGGCAGTCATGAACACGTGATATTATGTGTTACTAAGGTTACAACAGGCAGTCATGAACACGTGATATTATGTGTTACTAAGGTTACAACAGGCAGTCATGAACACGTGATATTATGTGTTACTAAGGTTACAACAGGCAGTCATGAACACGTGATATTATGTGTTACTAAGGTTACAACAGGCAGTCATGAACACGTGATATTATGTGTTACTAAGGTTACAACAGGCAGTCATGAACACGTGATATTATGTGTTACTAAGGTTACAACAGGCAGTCATGAACACGTGATATTATGTGTTACTAAGGTTACAACAGGCAGTCATGAACACGTGATATTATGTGTTACTAAGGTTACAACAGGCAGTCATGAACACGTGATATTATGTGTTACTAAGGTTACAACAGGCAGTCATGAACACGTGATATTATGTGTTACTAAGGTTACAACAGGCAGTCATGAACACGTGATATTATGTGTTACTGATGTTACAACAGGCAGTCATGAACACGTGATATTATGTGTTACTGATGTTACAACAGGCAGTCATGAACACGTGATATTATGTGTTACTAAGGTTACAACAGGCAGTCATGAACACGTGATATTATGTGTTACTAAGGTTACAACAGGCAGTCATGAACACGTGATATTATGTGTTACTAAGGTTACAACAGGCAGTCATGAACACGTGATATTATGTGTTACTAAGGTTACAACAGGCAGTCATGAACACGTGATATTATGTGTTACTAAGGTTACAACAGGCAGTCATGAACACGTGATATTATGTGTTACTAAGGTTACAACAGGCAGTCATGAACACGTGATATTATGTGTTACTGATGTTACAACAGGCAGTCATGAACACGTGATATTATGTGTTACTAAGGTTACAACAGGCAGTCATGAACACGTGATATTATGTGTTACTAAGGTTACAACAGGCAGTCATGAACACGTGATATTATGTGTTACTAAGGTTACAACAGGCAGTCGTGAACACGTGATATTATGTGTTACTAAGGTTACAACAGGCAGTCATGAACACGTGATATTATGTGTTACTAAGGTTACAACAGGCAGTCATGAACACGTGATATTATGTGTTACTGATGTTACAACAGGCAGTCATGAACACGTGATATTATGTGTTACTGATGTTACAACAGGCAGTCATGAACACGTGATATTATGTGTTACTGATGTTACAACAGGCAGTCATGAACACGTGATATTATGTGTTACTAAGGTTACAACAGGCAGTCATGAACACGTGATATTATGTGTTACTAAGGTTACAACAGGCAGTCATGAACACGTGATATTATGTGTTACTAAGGTTACAACAGGCAGTCATGAACACGTGATATTATGTGTTACTAAGGTTACAACAGGCAGTCATGAACACGTGATATTATGTGTTACTAAGGTTACAACAGGCAGTCATGAACACGTGATATTATGTGTTACTAAGGTTACAACAGGCAGTCATGAACACGTGATATTATGTGTTACTAAGGTTACAACAGGCAGTCATGAACACGTGATATTATGTGTTACTAAGGTTACAACAGGCAGTCATGAACACGTGATATTATGTGTTACTAAGGTTACAACAGGCAGTCATGAACACGTGATATTATGTGTTACTGATGTTACAACAGGCAGTCATGAACACGTGATATTATGTGTTACTAAGGTTACAACAGGCAGTCATGAACACGTGATATTATGTGTTACTAAGGTTACAACAGGCAGTCATGAACACGTGATATTATGTGTTACTAAGGTTACAACAGGCAGTCATGAACACGTGATATTATGTGTTACTAAGGTTACAACAGGCAGTCATGAACACGTGATATTATGTGTTACTAAGGTTACAACAGGCAGTCATGAACACGTGATATTATGTGTTACTAAGGTTACAACAGGCAGTCATGAACACGTGATATTATGTGTTACTAAGGTTACAACAGGCAGTCATGAACACGTGATATTATGTGTTTCTAAGGTTACAACAGGCAGTGATGAACACGTGATATTATGTGTTACTAAGGTTACAACAGGCAGTCATGAACACGTGATATTATGTGTTACTAAGGTTACAACAGGCAGTCATGAACACGTGATATTATGTGTTACTAAGGTTACAACAGGCAGTCATGAACATGTGATATTATGTGTGCCATTTTTTTCTGTGGATTGCAATCTTGGAGTTTATATATTTAATTAGCAGGGGGCATGGGGTTGCAGTCCCCCACATGGGGGGTGCAGGGAGGCTTAACCTGCTCTTACTTGGTGAAAAGTGCTATCCTTTGTCTTGTATGTGTCCCTCTGTGTCCTTGTACTGGAAGATTGTCATTCTTTGTGTCCTGTATATTTTCAGTATTTTGTGATTCAGGATTTTGAGTTTCCAGAATTTTGAATTTTCAGGATTTTGGATACCGGATTATAAAGTTCAGGATTATGATATTTCAGGATTCTGAAGTGAAAAAAAAAAAATATATATATATATATATATATATATATATATATATATATATATATATATATATATATACATTAAGAATAATTTTTTGATTAAGTGGAAATAAAAAAAAACAATGGGAGAAAGTACTTCATTAAATAAAAGATATATACTTTTTGGAAAACATATAAATTGTCGGATTCACTAAAAAATCTCAAAATACTGAAATGTCGAATTTCAGTATTTCAAGACTGAATAGTGGAAAACGCACATACCCGAAAACCCAAAATCACGAATAGCACAATCGCGACCATTCTCATATACACACACACACACACACACACACACACACACACACACACACACACACACACACACAAACCAGCACATAAGCACACACATACACCTACCTAACTACACTAAAACAAACATAACAACACACAGAAACACACCTAACCTACATATAAAAGGGAGGCAAGCACCCCTAAACCCCCCATGTGGTGGGCTGCACCCCTCAACACCACCCCTACTTATATATTCTAACTCTGATGTTGCACTAAACATACAAACACACCAAAAACATCACCACACACACTCACACACACTAAAATCCCTACCCAATACCCTCACACACACACCACTTACCTGAAACTCCAGAGAAATCCAAAAACCTCACCACACATCATGAATTCAACACCACGATAGCAGATTCGACATTTGCATATTCTACACTTCTGCATTCGGCATAGTGCAGTTTCACATAACTGCACTTTCCACTATTCAGTCTCGACGTAATGACATTCGACATTTCAGTACATCGAGATTGTCTAGTGAATCCAGGTTGTCATATAGGAAGAAAGTATATTTGATAAATTCTTTTTTATTAGGTAAAATAGCATATATAGCTAATACTTATATGTTACCAAAACAATATGAGAAAGAAATAATATCTATTATATTTTCTTTTATATGAATCCAGTCAGAAGGGGAATTTTGTATGTGAAGGAAGATCAAAGAGGATTAGGGCTAATAAATCCAATTGTTCATGCAAATGCATTGAATTTTTACAGGACTTTAATATGTTATAAGCAAGAGAATAAAAATGTGACAGAATATATTTTGTATAGTAAATCTAAATGTTTTTTGGGAAAAATGGAAACAGGGCAAAGACTTAAACAAGATTTATGAATGAACATATAAAAGAATATCAAAACAAAATGTTATTATGGAAATTAAAAGTGAATATGATTGAAAAATAGAAAAGAGTGGCAATTTGAATGTTATGAAATAATATTATGTTATTGATCCTTGGGAACATCTAGAAGTGGAAAACAGAAGGCAATAAGAATGAGATATAAATGGTATAAGAATATCTATCAATGTTATGGAGATTGTCAAGAGATAAATTACCTGATAAGGTGATATGAGTTATAAAAGAAAACAAGTAAGAATATCTATTAATTGTGGAGAATTTGAAACAACAGAACATGTGTTTTGCAATGTTCAAGGATGAATAAATTATGGGAAGTCATATGTAAAAATAAAATGGTGAAAGGTTTTCAAAAAGTTGAACAACTAAACGTGGACATGATTAAATGTGGCTATTGTGGTGCTAAAAAGCAAGAAAACAGGAAGAAAATTGACAAAATAATATTTTATGTTTTATGGACATTATGGGCTGAGAGACTAAATAAAATTAAATTTAATGAAAAATGGATATTAGCAGAAATTCTAAAAAAATATGTTTTTGGCTATGGGAAAAAGGATGGGTCGAAGACTATTTATTAAAATTTAAGTTGAATTGTATAAAGTGTAAATAACTATAAATAATGTAAATATGTACATAATAAGTATTGTATATAAGTGATGTCAATCAATAAAAATCCCTACTGCTAAGATACTTGTGGTCCATATGGCCAACAAGTTTAACATGCATACACTTCATTCTTAGCACAGTGACAGCTGGGAGAGCATCGCAAAGCATGAAGGAGAGTGTTGCGGAAGTGGATGCAAATGCCAGAGGAGATGAGAATCATTCAGTGAGATTGTATGATGATTCACAGTTGTCCCAAGCAAAAATGTTTGAGGCTTCAGAGGTGGAGGTTCAGGAATCGGACAAGATTGCAATTACAGCTCTCTCCAGTCAGGAGGGTTGCAGGATGATTTATTGCAGCAGTTGTTCAATGAAAATAAACTGGAGTGTTGAAATGAACTCTTCTGGGGAGAAGTGATGGATCAGATCAGGGAAGAAGAAGAAAGAGGTTTAGAGAAGATTTCATTTGCAGACCCTGTAAGAATGTGTATGCAGAAGCAAAAGTTCATAGTAAGGATACAGGGTAAAGCAGAAAAAACATCAGACAGGTATGAGATCTGCGACACCAGTTGTTGTACCTTTAGGTATTAAAACTCAAAAGGTGGGCGCTTTCGTTTTGATAAAAAAAGAGACATATTGTGACTTACTTTTTGAGACTGATATGAGGTTATAGATATTTTGGGAAGATTTCAAAGGAAAAAAGATATGCATCCATGTAATAAATATGTGGTTGGAGCATTTTTGAGACACTCAAAAGTAAATGTACAATTTCCTACAGAGGCAGATAAAGAGACTGCAAAGGACTATTTGTTAAAATCTTTGTTCTGAAGTGAAAACTTTTGTAAACATTTTTGATAATAGAGGTTGATGGATTTGGGCTTGGGAATGTAATGCCATTTTGAAAGTAGAAAATGATAAAATTGTTTATATTCCAACTAAGATAAATGGTCATGGAAACAGAACAGTAGTTTAATATTGAGGCAAACCAAAAACATGTTTTTTTGTTGTTTTTTGAGGGAAGGAGGGTCATTTTGTGGGTACTACCCAAATCACTTACACTTGTACGTAAAACATCCACCATAAAATATGTGTGACAGATACACAAAAGCAACAACTATGTATGTTATGTAGAACATTTGAAATATGCATTCTGAACAAATTGCTTGAAGATACATAACAAAATCAACATTGCTAGATTGTATCCACAGTTATAACCATATGTGGATGATGATTTCACATACCTTCCTGATGCATGATGGGTATTCCTGCATTCTAATCAATAAATATATTATTGTGAACAAATGCAAGCCTGAAAATGAGGGGAGATGCATTTCAGTTCATAAAATATGTAAACAAATCAACATGCCTGTCTCCATCCACTGATCCTCAAACTCATGCATCCACTCGATGTACATGGCTCTGTTCCAACTGTGATCCTCATCACCTGAAATAAAAAAAAGAATGTACGAAAAATGTATTCCTCAGATAAAACTGATATACATTTCTTAATACAGTTCATAAACATTTATTTCTGAAGAATATTAGATAAGCGCAATACACAGTTGGCATTGTAACATTCAGGTGTTAACCTATTTAAACACAGATTGCAGAACATGAGATTCAAACCCACAACCATAGTCCACAGCCAAACTCCTACCCTGTGAACTACCTGCCTAACACTCTTCTTAACTGAAAAAAGTATGTTTTGCAGGCAGTCAAAATATTTTATGTTATGATATCATCTTGATGTGAGATGGTCTACTAATAATGTTGCTCATATAGCTAAACAGTTGGAAAAATACATTCAGGTTATCACTGTGTTCAGATACAGTAACTGTAATGCAGAGCATACATTCCTCAGGAAGTGTGAACATGTCATGTAGCATACAGCTTCTGTTAACAGAAACATACATGTTGCTGTACATTAATGACACAGAAAGGTATGTGTGAGGACCATTATTCCTTGTTAATTGCACATCAGTAGGAAAATACATACATATTCCCTGTTCTTCATTCCGTCTGTTAATCTGTCCATCCCAGTCCATCAAATATTGAGGATGATGTTGTTCTACTATTGACTTCAATATTTCATGGGAAAACAGACCATCATAACATTTTTACAAAGTATGCAATATTAACCAAAAAACTGCTCAGACATGTTACAGGATTTTGCAAGATGTACTACCCCCGCAGTTAAATAGCTGATGTTAATGGAATGTTATGGACTATGGATATATTAATAGGAATTTGATGAATAACTGAGTTATTCACAACTACACTCAAAATATATTTTAATATCAATAAGTGTAATATGCTTCTATAAATAAATGCTAAAGTTATATATGAAAGCAAGATAAAAGTTTCAGATATATGTATCCCCTTTACAGACTTGAATACACAGCACACCAAAATGTAGACATGCTGGCCTGTTTCTTTACATGCTACTTTTAAACTAACAGGTACTGCTCTCCAAGCACTGTCGTTCAAGAGCTGATATTATCAGAGGGTTACAGATTATGGCCATTCTCATAGAAACTCGAAGACTAAATGAGAGAGTCATTACCATACACAACATAAACCTTAATATAAAGTATTGCAATAAGGTTCTTCCAAGAAATGATATCGGTAAAGATAGCAGGTACAAATATATGATGTTCATCTTATTACACTGCTGCAGTCATTACACTTTGGTTATCCTGCCGTCAGGCGGTTCCCCAGTCGGCCTGAGTTCCAAAGTCTTGGTCCGGCATCTGTTGCTGTAACCTCCTCCCTGACGTCATTGCAACAGGGGTATATAAGATGCAGCCGACGCCATATTCTTCAGTCTTTCTTGCCGTGCGGTGCCCGAAGCAAAAGCAGTTCGCAAGTGCCGGTCGGCCGTCTCCTGAGATTTTCTTTCCGAATCCAGAACCAAAGTCTTCTACAAAGCTAAGTACCTCGTTGGGGAAATTTTTTCTTGCCTCAGACCGATGTCAGTAAAAGTTAATAACTGTATTTCTTGTGGGAAGCAAATACCTCATAAGGATTTCCATTCCTATTGTATCCCATGCCTAGGCCCTGACCACAACGTCACTGGTTGTCGGTTTTGTGCTAGGTTTAATAAGCGCACTATTAAACGTTGGTTTGATTTTGCCTGACATTATTTTGGTAGAAAATTCAATTATACCATGCCATCGGAACTTCCGACGACCGGAATACACAAAAAGTGCAAAGACAAGGATAGGCATCCGAGGCCCAAAACTGACGACGAAGCCTCTTCTAGGCCAGTCGCCGGTTCTCCGGTTTTCAGCGAGGCGCCTTTGCAGCCCCTGACGACTGCTTCTATAGAACCTCAAGCCGCCTCTGACTGCCACGTGGAGATGGCTGGGCCTTCGGACACACAAGTTCTTCAGCCTACTGAGATTAACCTTTCAGAGGGATCCGGAAAAGCTGAGCAACCCACAGCTACAGAGGGTGTCGTCAGACCTACTCAGTTAAGCATTAAACCCTCAGCTAAGTCTAAGCCTCCTTTAAAGTCAAAGAAACAAATACAGCATTCTCCAGGACAGGCCTCCATGCCTAAGAAGCAAATGCTCAAAATGGCCGAAGACCTAATCACTCTGATCAGGGGGTCCCATCCCCCTCCTGATAAAAGGCCTAGACAGGATGCAGACTATGACTCATCCGACCAGGTGTCCATCTCTTCTGATTCATCCTCAGACCTAGGATACTCTTTACCCCCTTATGAGGATTCTGATGCTGAGGAATCAATACCATCAGCCTCACCACCTGAGGACTACTCCTTTGGGGAAACCCTACACACCATGAGGGAGCATTTCCACTGGGAAGGCCAGGATTATTCAGAATCCAAGAAAAGGCTCAGAGACTTCCTCTTATTACCTCAACACAGACCCCTTGCTATTTCACCAGTGTTAGATATTGTGGATGATGTGTATACTGAATCCAGCTTAAATCCTGATTCCTTACCTCTAGCTCCTGTTAAACCTGACAGATACTACAGAGTCCCTGACTCGCATAAATTTCTGTATAAAAGCCCTGTAGCTGACCCTGAAACAATTTCTCAGGGACCCAAAGGAGTTAAGGCCTCATCAGCCAAGAATCCAGTTCCCCCTGACAGAGATTCCAGAGCATTAGACAGATGGGGAAAGAAAGTATATACGTCTGCAACTTTAGCAATGAGAGCCTTAAATTGCCAGTTTCACATGCTAAAATATCAGCAATTTTTACTGTCTCAGTTAAAACAAAAAATGCTTCCAGACTCAGATCCTCCTAATTTCAAAGAAATGCAGGATTTATTGCATGCAGCTGAACAAGTGGGAAAGCATACTTTGCAATGTGGTTTGGATTCTTTAGAGGCCTCCTGCAGGGCCGCAGTTACAGGCTCTGTCATTAGAAGACATGCTTGGTTAAAAGAACATACATTACCAGATCATGTTAAAGCAAAATTATTGGATGCACCTTTGCAGCAGGATGTGTTATTTGGCATTAAGGCAGAAGAGGTATTAAAGAAAATGGAGGATAAGGCAAAATCTATGCAAACGGTGAAGGATTTCTTACAGGTTCAACCTCCTAGATTTAGCAGAAACTGGCCAACTAAGAATTGGTCCTTTCCAATTACAGACAGACCTCAAAGGGGAAGATACAGACGTCCAAGACATAGAGGTCAAACACAAGGTACTTACAGGCCTTGACAATGGGTTGCATCAGGCCAGAAAGAAGGGGAAGACAGGCCCCAACTATATAAATGGGTTCTCAACATTGTATTTCAAGGTTACAGGTTCCACTTTCACACTCTGTCAAGGTTAAAAGGAATGCCAAACCTGCCACCTAATCAATGGGCAGTGGCTCAAAAACAAATTACAGCACTCATGGATATGAGAGCTATTCAAAAAGTGCCATCACAGGAGCAAGGTCAAGGATTTTACTCAAGACTCTTTCTGGTACCCAGAAAGGACAAAGCCTGGAGGCCCATTCTGGATCTTTCATCTCTAAACACTTACCTGGAAGTTCTGAAATTCAAAATGTTGACATTACAGCAGCTTCTTCCCATGCTGGGCAAGAAAGCTTGGCTCATGACTTTGGACCTCAAAGAGGCATACCTGCATGCCCCTATCAGACAAAACTGCAGAAGATACCTCAGTTTCATAGCTGGTACAATGCACTACCAATTCTCTGCACTGCCCTTTGGCTAATCTACTGCACCCAGGGTCTTCACAAAGTGCCTGGCACCAGTAATTGCATTTTGCAGACAGAAAGGAATTCAAATTTATCCATACCTTGACGACTGCCTGATTCAAGCAGAGAGCAAGGACATTCTTCTAAAGCATCTGGCATTTGTAAAAAAGTTATTAAGTTGCCTGGAGTATACAGTAAACGAAAAGAAATCAAAACTAGTGCCCTCACAAGAGATTATATTCCTGGGTGCCAGCTTGAACACAATGGCCCAGATGGCTTATCTCATGCCAGACAAACAAGGACAACTGACTCAATACTTTCAATTGATGGCAACGAAGACCCAACTCCCTGCAAGAAAAATTCTGCAGGCCTTGGGTTACATGGCATCTTGCATACTACTAATTCCATATGCCAGACTGCATATGAGGAAACTACAATGGTACCTAAAGAGCGTATGGTCTCAACACTGTCAAAGTTTGGAAACAGTTATACCACTAATCCCTTGCCTTCAACAGGAGTTTCAGTGGTGGGCTCAAGCTTGTCACCTCAACAAGGGACAGCCTTTTACACAGCCCACAGCCAGGCAAACACTGACAACAGATGCATCGGATTACGTCTGGGGAGCACACATGGCAGGAAAATGTATTCAGGGCATGTGGCCCGTAGAACAAAGGCATCTTCACATCAATCAAAAAGAGATGCTAGCTGCACAAAATGCCCTTATAGCTTTCAAGGACCTGCTGCATCCAGGACAACTACTGCTAAAGACAGACAACACCACAGTTATGTGGTGCATAAACAAGCAAGGGGGCACTCACTCCTACCCCCTCTGCAGACAAGCCATGACCTTGTGGAACACAGCTATAAGCCTGCAAGTTCATCTGCAAGCACAATTCCGGCCAGGAGACAAAAACACGCTGGCAGACGAACTAAGCAGAAACATCATGGATCCCCATGAATGGGAGTTGAATCCACAAATATTAGCACAAGAACCACCCTGGATTTTGCCTCAAATCCCACATCTACTGACTCAGCACAACAAACAAATACTTCACAGCCAGCTAAAGACCTTAAACCTAGCTGCATGGAAGATTCCTTAGTCAAGCAAACAATGCCTCTCTCCAAAGCTGTTATCGATGTCATTCTGGAGGCCAGAAGGCCTAGTTCCAGGAAAGCCTACTCGGATAAATGGAAGAGATTCTGTGCCTGGAACCAAACTCACAGCCTTGACCCTCTTGTCCCAAACATTCCTCAGATACTACAATACATAACTGAGATGCTGGACAAAGGACTCTCTTTCTCATCCATCAAGATCCACGCCTCTGCCATCTCTGCTCATTACAACACGGATCCACCAATTTTCTCTAATCCTCTGTTAAAACAGTACCTCAGAGGGGCTAAAAACATAAGATTGCCCCGTAGAGCACCTACACCAACTTGAGACCTCAACTTTTTTTTGGAGAAGCTAACTTTACCTCCATTTGAGCCAGCCAACACAGCAGAATTAAAATATATCTCTTGGAAAACTGCTCTGCTCCTCGCAATAACATCAGCACGAAGAGTTTCAGAATTACATGCACTAATGGCGGTGGAACCTTTCCTCATTTTCCACCAGGACAGGGTGTCTTTAAGAACTAACCCTACTTTTATGCCAAAGGTGGTATCCAGTGTGGATCTAAACCAAACTATTCACTTGCCATCTTTTTATCCTAAACCACAGAATAAAGAGGAGAGATGTCTGCACTCTTTGGACATTCACAGGCAGTGACACTTCTACTTGGACAAAACCAAAGCTTCCAGAAAATCTGAGCAATTATTGGTAGCATATGCTGCAGGAGCACAGCGAAAGGCCATTTCAGAACAGACTATTTCAAAATGGATAGGACATTGCATACGTTTTTGCTACACATACCATGGAAAACCTGTTCCTAGCAGTATTAGATCTCACTCCACCAGGGCAACAGCCACTTCAACTGCCTACCTCAGGGGAGTACCTACCAAGGATATTTTGGAAGCAGCAACTTGGAGTTTTGTACATACCTTCACCAAGCATTATCACCTTCCTCTATACTCTAAATCCAGAGCTGGCTTCACCACTGCAGTGCTGCAGGGCCTTATAGCCACCCCTAATGCCTTATAGAACCAGCCACCCTTCCTCAGCTTTGGGATTCTACCCAAGTGTAATGACTGCAGCAGTGTAACACGATGAACATAGTACAGTTTTGTACCTACCATAAATGTAGATGTTCGAGTGTATACACTGCTGCAGTCCAGGTTACCCTCCCTCCTTCCCCTCTTACTGGCTGGTACGTACCAATGTCTTCTACCCTTACTACCTATGGGGAGTATTTGCTGTAAGTTGTTTTTTGCTTTTCTTATGTATGTTTTATTAGCAATTGGAATTGCCAGCTATTTAGGGGCACCTGACATCTGGGGAAAGAAAAACTGAAGAATATGGTGTCAGCTGCATCTTATATACCCCAGTCGCAATGACGTCAGGGAGGAGGTGACAGCAACCAATGCCAGACCAAGACTTTGGAACTCAGGCCGACTGGGGAACCGCCTGACGGCAGGATAACCCAAGTGTAATGACTGCAGCAGTGTATATACTCGAACATCTACATTTATGGTAGGTACAAAACTGTACTTTTCTTTTATGTGGTTTGGAACCCACAACATGCCAAAATTTAGACATGCTGGCCACTTGCTTTACAGGCCAAACTAACATTCAGCAGAGGTTGTATTATAGAAAAGAGGTACTGCAGGTGTTTCTTAGAAATCCTTCAGTAAATGGATGTATACAGAAAGCCCATACAATTTTTGAACTTTCATAGTAAAGAAATAGCATCTATTAATCCATAACTAAAAAAATATATGTGTAAGCAATGAGACGGATATTACTTTTAAAATTAAATAAACATGTCTGTGTAATCGTTTAGGAGGAATAATGTAAGAATTTATATACGTTTATATTCCAACCTGTAACAGTCCAAGAGATGATGCAGTGGTACTGTAATGGAAAACTGCTTCAATCTGGTGTTCACGGTCAACATTTGGATCATCTTCTTGTTGTCAGTCCAGCTGGGTGCATGAACACGTCTCAGCCTCATTGAAATAGACATCACAATCCTCAATTAGAAGAAATCTGAAAAATACAAAAACAGAGCAAGGATCACTGAGGTACCACTGAGATCACAGTTAGAAATGGTCTGATCAATAAATGTATCAAAATCAATATTTGAAAGTGATGTAAGATCACTGGAAGATAAAGGGCATGTACCACACATGGTATAGTTTATCGATACCTATTGGGTATTTAAGCAACACACGTGTGTGTTTTGGAACATAACTGCCGTTTAAATGGATGGGCACAAATGGGATTCCGAAAACTTGAATTTTAATTAACGTCATTAATTATGTATGAAACAAATGGTACATGAAGTTGTGTGCACACAAGGTGCACTTTGATTCTACGATTCTGAGTGAGAGATACATTGGCAATTGGTAGAATTTCTGTTCTGGTGATTAGGACATCTCTTAAAGTTAGTCATTTCAAAAGGTATACATTTAAATTCATATTTACTCAAAATGTTAATTTTAATGTAATTTGTCATAAGATACTGGATGTTTTGAACTTTATTCATATAGGTGCTGTCCTTCTAAATAGTCTATTTCAGTCCCATATGAAGTTGTACAGACAGACTTCCATTGCAGATGTTGACACTATATGAAGAATGATTTATGGATCATCCGCAATTCTTACTGGTAATTCCTGGAACTCTGTGGTGTAACTATGGAAAGCTACAGATTCTGACATTATTCATACTTAGTATGTGATGCGGATATTACATATATTTCTTATTTCATGTCTCCTAATAAACCTGTTATAAATGTGATGTTGCTATTGTGAATAAATCTTCAATGATGATTCTTTACAAAGGTTTTGTCAGTACTTTCTTAATATACTACGTATCTGTACTGTCTGTGGCCCAACTATGGATCCTGAGGTTTACTGATGTGTTCCATTAGTTCTTCAGATACTTATTTGTTATAATATTTAAATGTGATATGCAAGCAGATTCATGTGGCATAATGCTGATGGCTTTTGGCCTCCATGAAATACATATGTAATGTCAGGGGTTCAAATCCCACTCTCAGACTGTAAATATATTACATGTTATATTGATTTTAAGCAATGCTATGTATGAAGGCATTGTTATTACTTGTAAGAAGTCACATTAGTATTCATCACACACAGTGATATAAATACATTTTCAATGCACTGGAATGCATATTTATGTTGACATATACTGTTCACAGAATGAAATGCATACATGGGCTCAAACATGAATATTATCATGTGCATATCACTGTCTGTCAGATGGCCAACCATCCTTGGGATGACAACTTCTCCCCCCCAGGAAAATGACATCATAACTGATGCTCTCCACCAACATAGAAGGCCATTCAGGTGACACTGTTTGGAGAAATTAAATCTGGACAGACATCACCAACATAATCAACACAGTGAGAGGTCACACCTGATCCCATGAGGCCTGTAGATGATGTGGCTCGGTCATGATTTTTGACTGCATAGTGATGTTGTCAGTATTAGCCAATGTTTTTGTGTTAGGTTTTTTTTTTATGATTTTCACACGTTATGAGAAATTGAGGGATATCTCTGGCAGTGGATCACCACTGGAGTGACACATCCCTGGTGGGGGAATTGAAGCTGGGACTCCAGGATGGACATCTATGCATTTATTTCCATTACACAGATGTATATTGTGACAATCACTGCATTTTGCTGTAGCATGCATAGTCATCTATTGTTTTTTTTTTTTTTTTTTTGATTTACAGCAGCAAAGTCAAACCTTGAACACACTGCCACACAGGGCAATCCAAACAACATTTGTAATGCTGCTTGCATTAATATTCACAGGTCCATCTACTTCAGGCCTACACTGGGGATCTGCAGGTGGGTGCCTCTGTTTTGTTGCTGTGAACACTACATAAATCTCATTTCATGTCAGTGCTGTTTACTGTTATATTGTTGTTTCCCTACATTGTACACTACAGGTACATCCAGTGGAGTGGCAAGCTGTGCATTTTCAAATGTAGACAGACCAGATATGTTACAGCAAAATGGTCCTAGCTTTCAAGAATGTGTAGCGCATGTGATAGCTGATATTTTTGTTAATGTTTGTCAAAACAGGGCCATCTGATGTGCAGTTGTAAAATCCATCACTTGAGTATTTGCAGCCGACGTTTCTGTGTTGTGCACGTGATGTTGTCAGTATTAGCAGATGTTTCTGTGTTAAGCATGTAATGTTGTCAGTATTAGCCAATGTTTCTGTGTTGTGCATATGATGCTGTCAGTATTAGCTGATGTTTCTGTGTTGTGGATGTGATGCTGTTAGTATTAGCCGATGTTTCTATGTTGTGCATGAGATGCTGTCAGTATTAGCCGATGTTTCTGTGTTGTGCATGTGATGCTGTCAGTATTAGCTGATGTTTCTGTGTTGTGCATGTGATGCTGTCAGTATTAGCCAATGTTTCTGTGTTGTGCATGAGATGCTGTCAGTATTAGCTGATGTTTCTGTGTTGTGCATGTGATGCTGTCAGTATTAGCCAATGTGTCTGTGTTGTGCATGTGATGCTGTAAGTATTAGCCAATGTTTCTGTGTCATGGATGTGATGCTGTCAGTATTAGCTGATGTTTCTGTGTTGTGCATGTGATGCTGTCAGTATTAGCCGATGTTTCTGTGTTGTGCATGTGATGCTGTCAGTATTAGCTGATGTTTCTGCATTGTGCATGTGATGCTGTCTGTATTAGCTGTTGTTTCTGTGTTGTGCATGTGATGCTGTCAGTATTAGCTGATGTTTCTGTGTTGTGCATCTGATGCTGTCAGTATTAGCAGATGTTTCTGTGTTAAGCATGTAATGTTGTCAGTATTAGCCGATGTTTCTGTGTTGTGCATGAGATGCTGTCAGTATTAGCTGATGTTTCTGTGTTAAGCATGTGATGCTGTCAGTATTAGCCGATGTGTCTGTGTTGTGCATGTGATGCTGTCAGTATTAGCTGATGTTTCTGTGTTGTGCATGTGATGCTGTCAGTATTAGCCGATGTTTCTGTGTTGTGCATGTGATGCTGTCAGTATTAGCTGATGTTTCTGTGTTGTGCATGAGATGCTGTCAGTATTAGCTGATGTTTCTGTGTTAAGCATGTGATGCTGTCAGTATTAGCTGATGTTTCTGTGTTGTGCATGTGATGCTGTCAGTATTAGCCGATGTTTCTGTGTTGTGCATGTGATGCTGTCAGTATTAGCTGATGTTTCTGTGTTGTGCATGAGATGCTGTCAGTATTAGCTGATGTTTCTGTGTTGTGCATGTGATGCTGTCAGTATTAAATGATGTTTCTGTGTTGTGCATGTGATGCTGTCAGTAATAGCTGATGTTTCTGTGTTGTGCATGTGATGCTGTCAGTATTAAGTGATGTTTCTGTGTTGTGCATGTGATGATGTTCTTCGTGTTTCACTGTTGCAGTCATAACTGTAGGGTGTTCCTGCCAGCAGGCAGCCCGAGGTCGGCCAGAATTCCAAAGTCTGGGTCCGGTGTCGGCTGTACCAGCAAGCACCCTGACGTCAGAACGCAGAGGTATAAAGCCGACAGCCGACGCCATCTTCTCCAGTCTTTCTTGCCGTGCGGTGGAAAGCAGCTCACAAGTCGTTGGTTGGTGCTTTCAGAACAACGTGCTTTGATTGTCGTCGATCCAAAGTTTTCTGCTTCTCTTCTCAAGCTAAGTACCCTGTTGGGGAAACTTTTTCTTGCTCCTCCGATGTCAGAAAAAGTTAATAATTGTATATTGTGTGGAAAACAAATACCTCATAAAGATTTCCACTCTTACTGTCTACCTTGCTTAGGCCCTGACCACGACGTTTCTTGCTGTCGGTTCTGTGCCAGGTTTAATTCTCGCACTATCAAGCGTAGGTACGATTGGGCCTTGAATTATTTTGGTAGACGATTCAATTATAGGATGTCGTCGGATACTTTACCGACAACCGGAATTCAAAAGAAACGCAAAGACAAGGACAGGCCTCCGAGGTCCAAACAAGATACTTTGCAGCCGGAGCCAGCTTCGGGTTTGGTGGTCATCAGTGAGGCGCTTTTGCAGCCCCTGTCGTCCGCCACTTCAGAACCGATGGCCAACACGGACTCCCATGGGGAGCCTTCTAGGCCTAGTATTTTATCTCCTGCAGGACCTTCGGACGTCGCTCCTTCAGATGGGTCCGGAACCGCTGTGCAGGTACCGGCTTCTGAGGGGTTTTCAGGCCTTCTCACATCACTATTTCTACAAAGACAAAGGCAAATTCAAAGACTCCTGTTAAACCAAGGGGTTCTGCTCAAGCTTCCTCGGATACAGCTCCCAAGTCCCAGAAGCAATTACTACGGATGGCTGAAGATTTACTGACAATGATTAGGGGTTCTCACCCTCCTCCAGAAAAAAGGCCTAGACAGGATATTCCTTATGATTCATCTGATCAGGCTTCTGTGTCTTCTGTCTCTTCCTCTGACCAGGATTATTCTTTTCCTCCTTATGAGGATTCTGATGCAGAGGACTCTATTCCCTCTGCTTCTCCCCCTGAAGATTTCTCTTTTGGGGAAACCTTACATGAGATGAGGGAGCATTTTCATTGAGAAGGTCAGGATTATTCTGCTTCCAAGAAGAGACTTAGGGAATTTCTCCTTCTCCCTCAACACAGGCCTTTGGCTATTCCTCCTGTACTTGATATTGTGGATGATGCTTTTTCTGAAGCTAACTTGAATCCTGATTCCTTGCCGCCTGCTCCTTCTAAGCCTGATAGATTTTACAGAGTCCCTGACTCCCATCAATTCTTATTTAAGAACCCTTCTGCTAATCCAGAACCCATTTCTCAGGGTTCTAGGGCTGCTAAGGCCGCTTCATCTAAAAATTCTATTCCCTTTGAAAAGGATTCTCGTGCCTTGGACAGGTGGGGCAAAAAGGTTTACACTTCTGCTACTCTTTCTATTAGAGCTTTAAATTGCCAGTTTCACATGTTCAAGTATCAGCAATTTCTTTTGTCTGTTTGAAAGCAAAGGCTCTCTACCTTTCCTACATGTGCAGAGGACAAGGAATTACAGGATGTATTGCATGTAACTGAACAAGTTAGCAAACATAGTTTACATTGTGGTTTTGATGCCTTGGAAGCTTCTTGCAGGGCCGCAGCCTCTGGTACTGTCATCAGGAGACATGCTTGGCTTCGTGAGCAGAATTTACCTGAGCAGGTTAAGGCTAAACTGTTAGATGCCCCTGTTCAGCATGATGTTTTATTTGGATCCAAGGCTGAGGAGGTTATTAAAAAGATGGAAGAAAAAGCAAAATCTATACAGACTGTCAAAGATTTTTTACAAGTTCAGCCTCCTAGATTTTCTAGAAATTGGCCCTCCAAAAATTGGTCCTT
The DNA here is from genome assembly GCF_019279795.1 of Protopterus annectens. NCBI lineage: Eukaryota > Metazoa > Chordata > Ceratodontiformes > Protopteridae > Protopterus > Protopterus annectens. The sequence continues at coordinate 80,958,682 of NC_056750.1, forward strand.
TACCACGTCTGACAGGCCTCAAAGGGGAAGATATAGACACTCCAGAGGTCGGGCGCAGGCTCAGGCCTCTTACAGGCCAAGACAATGGACTGCTTCTTCACACAGAAGTGGAGAAGACAGACCTCAATCACAAAAGAAGCAGACCCAATGACTCTCTCCGTTGGGCTGCAGGTCCTCCTTGCCTGGAAGCCCCTCTCGGAGGAAAACTTTCTCTTTTCTACCAAAATTGGACTCATTACCCAGGACAAATGGGTTTTGGACGTGATTTTAAGAGGCTACAAATTCCACTTTCATACTCTGCCAAGGTCTTCGGGTTGGCCGGATCTGCCAAAACATCAATGGTCAGAGGCCTTAAATCAAGTGGACGCTTTATTGGCCATGAGAGCCATAGAGCCTGTTCCACTTCCAGCGATGGGAAAAGGTTTCTACTCCAGACTGTTCCTGGTTCCAAGGAAACAAAACTCATGGAGACCTATTCTGGACCTCTCAGTATTAAATACCTTTCTGGAGATTCCAAAATTCAAGATGCTTACTCTGCAACAACTTCTTCCCATGCTCTCCCAAGATGCTTGGATGGTGACATTGGACCTGAAGGAAGCCTATTTACACATTCCCATCAGACAGGAACGCAGAAAATACCTCAGATTCAAGGCAGGTTCGAGGCACTTTCAATTCTCTGTACTGCCCTTTGTCTTATCTACTGTGCCCAGAGTCTTTACCAAGTGTCTGGCTCCAGTAGTAGCTTATTGCAGACTCCAAGGGATTCAAATTTACCCCTATCTGGATGACTGTCTTATTCAGGCGGACAGCAAGGATCTTTTACTTCAACATCTGCAGTTTGTTCAGCGTCTTCTCCTACTTCTGGGATTTTCAGTGAACACAAAAAAGTCACATTTGATCCCCTCTCAGCAAATGATCTTTTTGGGAGCTCTTCTAAACACAAGCCTACAAAGGGCCTTCCTTACTCCAGAAAAGCAAGTACAGCTGGCATCAATTTTCAAGACCTTGGCTACTTTAACTCAGCTCACTGCAAGGAAATTCCTGCAGGCATTGGGCTACATGGCTTCTTGCATCCTGTTGATCCCAAATGCAAGGCTTCATATGAGAAAACTTCAATGGTACCTAAAGAATGTATGGTCTCAGCATTACCACAGCCTGAAAACTATGATACCTCTGATTCCCTGCCTCCAAAAAGAGTTCCTCTGGTGGTCCAGGGCTTGTGCTCTAAACGAAGGGAATCCCTTTCGTCTACCTCATCCTGCTCGGGTCATAACCACAGACGCCTCGGATTATGCTTGGGGAGCTCATTGCCTAAACAATTGCCAGCAGGGTTATTGGACAAAGAAGCATCTCCCCTGGCACATCAACTTGAAGGAAATGTTGGCAGTCCAAAATGCTCTTCTAGCCTTCCAGAGTCTTTTGCAACCAGGCCATCTTCATGATTCGCACAGACAATACCACAGTCATGTGGTACATAAACAAGCAGGGGGGCTCTCACTCTTACCCCCTTTGCAGACTAGCCATGAGTTTATGGGACACAGCTCTGAATCTGCATCTTCAAGCTCAATTCATTCCAGGAAAACAGAATCTCTTAGCAGACAGCCTAAGCAGAAATCTTTTGGATCCTCATGAATGGATGCTGGACCCCAACATATTCAGCAGGATTACGGCAGTTTGGGGTCGCCCTCAGATAGATCTGTTTGCATCTCATCTCAATCATCAGCTGCCTCTCTTTTGCACCAGGTCCTTCCACAAAGCAGCTTGGAAAGTGGATGCCCTGTCTTTCAGCTGGAGGAATCTTTCGGGATATGTCTTCCCCCCTCTTCCTCTTCTGCCTCGGGTGTTACTGAAAATAAAACAGGAAAAACCCAAGATTTTCATTTTGATAGCTCCAAATTGGCCTCGGCAGTTTTGGTATCCAACTTTAAGAAACCTGTTCTTGGAACCTCCATGGATTCTGCCTCTGTTTCCTTCTCTTCTGTCCCAGCATCAGGGTCAGATGTTACACTCTCAAATCAAGACTCTTTGCCTGGCAGCTTGGCTCTGCAAGGGCCTTTGATTCCTTCTGCTTTTCCCAAACAAGTTTTGGATGTTCTCTTAGAAGCTAGGCGCCCTAGCACTAGAAAATCCTATGCTTCTAAATGGAAAAGATTTTGTATTTGGATGCGGAGGTTCTGATCCTCTTTTGCCTGACATTTCTTCCACTTTACTTTATCTCTCAGACCTCCTGCTTAAAGGCCTCTCCTTTTCTTCCATTAAAATTCATCCTTCTGCTATCTCGGTGCATTACAACACTGATCCCCCTATCTTCTCTCACCAGCTGGTGAGACAATTCTTGAAAGGGGCTAAGAACTTAAGACCTCCCAGAACTCCTCTTGTTCCTGCTTGGGATCTTAATTATGTTCTGGAAAAACTAACTTTATCCCCCTTTGAGCCTGCGGCTGCTTCGGATATCAAGTTCTTATCCTGGAAGACAGCTATTTTATTAGCTTTGACTTCCGCCAGAAGGGTTTCAGAGTTGCAAGCTCTCATGGCTGTGGAACCATACCTTATTTTCCACCAAGACAGAGTTGCCTTGAGGACTAATCCTACATTTATGCCTAAGGTGATTTCTAAAGTTGCTTTAAATCAGACTATTCACCTTCCTACTTTCTTTCCAAATCCTCAAAACAAGGGGGAAAGGATTTTGCATTCATTGGACATACACAGACAACTACGGTTTTACCTGGATAGAACTAAAGATTTCAGAAAATCTGATCAGTTGCTTATCTCTTATGCCTCCAGTTCTCTAGGCAAGGCTATCTCTAAACAAACTATTTCCAAATGGATTGCTCATGGGATAAGGTTTTGTTATTCTCAGTTTGGGAAGCAAATTCCAGGTACTGTTAGAAGTCATTCTACTGGAGCAGCTGCCACTTCAGCAGCTTTTCTCAGAGGAGTTCCTACCAAGGACATTTTGGAAGCTGCCACTTGGAGTTCAGTGCATACTTTTGCTAAGCACTACAATCTTCCTTTGTATTCTAAGTCTAGGTCAGGTTTTGCCTCTGCTGTCTTGCAGGGTCTTCTGGCTGCCCCTTCTTCTACATAACCTCACCCCTCATCACAGCTTTGGGATTCCACCCTACAGTTATGACTGCAACAGTGAAACACGAAGAACATAGTACAGTTGTGTACACCTACCATAAATGTAGATGTTCGAGTGTCTTCACTGTTGCAGTCGGTGTTTCCCTCCCACCAATCCCTCTTATTTTCTGCTTATTCTATCTTCCTCTTCTTTTGTGATGTATTTGTGTTTCCTTTTTTGAACACCTTTTGGTTACTTTGGGGGACTTCTGACATCTGGGGCAAGAAAGGCTGGAGAAGATGGCGTCGGCTGTCAGCTTTATACCTCTGCATTCTGACGTCAGGGTGCTTGCTGGTACAGCTGACGCCGGACCCAGACTTTGGAATTCTGGCCGACCTCGGGCTGCCTGCCGGCAGGAACACCCTACAGTTATGACTGCAACAGTGAAGACACTCAAACATCTACATTTATGGTAGGTGTACACAACTGTACTTTATCAGTATTAGCCGATGTTTCTGTGTTGTGCATGTGATGCTGTCAGTATTAGCCGATGTTTCTGTGTTGTGCATGAGATGCTGTCAGTATTAGCCAATGTTTTTGTGTTGTGCATGTGATGCTGTCAGTATCAGCTGATGTTTCTGTGTTGTGCATGTAATGTTGTCAGTATTAGCTGATGTTTCTGTGTTGTGCATGAGATGCTGTCAGTATTAACTGATGTTTCTGTGTTAAGCATGTGATGCTGTCAGTATTAGCCGATGTCTCTGTGTTGTGCATGTGATGCTGTGAGTATTAGCTGATGTTTCTGTGTTATGCATGTGATGCTGTCTGTATTAGCTGATGTTTCTGTGTTGTGCATGAGATACTGTCAGTATTAGCTGATGTTTCTGTGTTGTGCATGTGATGCTGTCAGTATTAGCAGATGTTTCTGTGTTGTGCATCTGATGCTGTCAGTATTAGCCGATGATGTCCTTCAAGGATGCATCTGCAGTCATCACATATGGGTTGTCCTGCCTCAGGCAGCCCTTCAGTCGGCCAGATTCCAAAGTCTGGGTCCGGCGTCCGACACCATCTTCCTCAGTCTTTCTTGCCGCGTGGTGCCCGAAGCAGAAGCAGTTCGCAAGTGCCGGTCGACCAGCTCCTGTAAATTCATTATCCGAAGACTTCAAAAGCTAAGTACCCCATTGGGGACTCTTTCTTGCCTCAGCCGATGTCAGAAAAAGTTAATAATTGTTTAACTTGTGGGAAACAAATACCTCATAAGGATTTCCACTCTTATTGTCTTCCTAGCTTTGGCCCAGACCACGACGTCTCGGCCTGTTCTGCCTGCGCTTCCTTCAACCGACGCATGCTTAGACGTCAGTTGGAGTTCGCAGAAGAGTTTTTTGGGGATAGTTTTGCTTACAAAATGCCGTCGGAAACCCCGACATCACATTTAATTAAGAAACGGAAAGACAAGGACCGACACACGCGTGCCGTGGTTTTGGCTGAAACCGTGGCTAGGCCTACCGCGAGTGTCTCAGTCTCGGCTGATACCGAGTCCTTGGAACTTCCGAACCCTGAAATATTACAACCGGCAGCCTCGGCTCCTGAGGCTTCTACCGAGTCGGTTACAGAATTGCCTTCCGAAACTGGTGTATTGGAATATTCTGACACCATACCTTTAGACAAAGCTACACCAGCATGTGGTGCAGCCAGGCCACCTGCATCCATGTCTATTAAGGCCTTCACCAGGGCTAAAGCTGCAAAACACTCTAAAGCCATGCCTCCCAGAGTTATTCCTCAGGGACCTTCTTCAAGTGCACAAATTCTAACTTTAGCAGAGGACCTTATCTCCTTAATTAAGGGCTCTCAGCCTCATCCGGACAGGGGATCCCAACCCCCTCTAGACAAAAGGCCCAGGATGGATCCTCCTGATTCCCTTTCCTCAGAGGAGGCCTCTGTTGGCTAGGATCACTCAGACTACCAGGAGGAGGCTTATTCGGCCTACGAGGATTCGGATGCAGAGGAATCTATTCCCTCGGCCTCCCCTCCTGAAGAGCTTTCCTTTGGGGAGAGCCTTCACTCTATGAGAGAACATTTCAAATGGCAGGGCCAGGAATATTCTGATTCCAGGAAAAGACTAAGAACTTTTCTCCACTTACCTCAGCATAGACCTTTGGCTATTCCTCCTGTTTTAAATGTGATTGATGATGTATACTCTGACTCTAGCATGACCCCTGACACTCTGCCTCCGGCCCCTGTTAAGCCCGATAGGTATTACAGAGTCCCGGACACACATAATTTTCTTTATAAGGCCCACTCTGCTGACCCTGAAACTATTTCACAGGGCCCTAAAGGGGTTGCAGCTGTTACTACTAAGAACCCACTCCCCTCTGCAAAGGAGTCCAGGGCATTAGAGAGATGGGGTAAAAAAGTGTATACTTCTGTGACTCTTGCTATGAGGGCATTGAATTGTCAATTTCACATGATACAGTATCAAGAGTATTTGTTAAAAGAAATGCATAAGAAATTGTCTTCTTCTGAACCCCTTGACCGTGAATCCCTTCAGGATCTGGTACATAACTCCCAGCAGGTTAGCAACCACTTCTTGCAGTGTGGTTATGATGCATTGGAAGCTTAATGTAGGTCAGCAATGACAGCTGTTGTCATATGCAGGCATGCTTGGCCGAAGGAACAATCTCTGCCAGAACATGTTAAAGCTAAGCTTTTGGATGCTCCACTGGAAAAGCAAAAGTTATTTGGTTCCACTGCTCAAGACGTCCTAAAGAAATTTGAGGAAAAGGCAAAATCTGTACAAACAGTTAAGGATTTTCTTCAAGTCCAACTGCCTAGATTCAGCAGAAACTGGCCTTCCAAGAATTGGTCCTTTCCGGACACAGAAAGATTTCAAAGGGGCAGGAACAGGCGTGCCAGAGGTAGAGGGCAAGCTAGGGGCTCCTACAGAGGCCGTCAATGCAACCCCCAATCCAGAGAGGCAGTTCAGGACTTGCAACTGCTGCACAAGGACAAACTCAATGACTTTGCTTTGACTCCGCCAACCAGGGCTCAATTAGAAGCACCTTTGGCGAAAAGCTTTCTTTATTCTCAAGGAATTGGCACAACATTACAAGAGACAAATGGACACTCCAAATAATAGACAACGGATACAGGTTCCATTTCCACACATTGCCAAAAAGAAAAGGCATGCCAGGTCTGCCACCAAATAAAAGGGCAGAGGCTTTGAAACAAATCTCAAACTTACTACAAATGAAAGCCATAGAAAAAGTTCCTATTTCAGAACAAGGCCAAGGATTTTACTCCAGGCTATTCCTTGTCCCAAGAAAAGAGCATCAATGGAGACCAATTCTCGACTTGTCCGCACTGAATACTTATCTCATTGTGCCAAAATTCAAAATGCTGACTCTACAGCAACTCCTTCCCATGCTGGGCAAGGGGTCTTGACTGGTTACTCTAGACCTCATGGAGGCATACCTGCATGTCCCTATCAGACAAAGTTGCAGAAGATACCTCAGATTTCTTGCAGGGTCAGAGCATTATCAATTCTCAGCATTGCCCTTTGGCTTATCTACTGCGCCCAGAGTATTCACGAAATGCCTGGCATCAGTAATAGCACACTGCAGACTCCAGGGGATTCAAATCTACCCATATCTGGACGACTGCCTTATACAAGCGGACAACCAACAAACTTTAATAAAAGACTTAAATTATGTCATCAATCTTCTACAGGCCTTGGGATATACAGTCAACATGCACAAATCAAGACTTGTTCCATCCCAAAGAATAACCTTTCTGGGTGCGGATCTAGATACAACCACCCAAATGGCTTATCTCACAGAAGAAAAACAAAGTCAACTTCCAGATTACTTCAAGAATCTGACAAGACAAACCCAGCTCACTGCAAGGAAAATCCTGCAGGCCCTGGGTTACATGGCATCCTGTATTCTTTTGATTCCACAAGCAAGGCTACATATGAGAAAGCTACAGTGGTACCTAAGGAGTTTATGGACTCAGCACAGTCAAAGTTTGGAAACGTTAATCCCACTCATTCCATGCCTTCACAAGGAATTTCTGTGGTGGGCTCAGGCCAGCCAGTCCAACAGAGGGTTGCCCTTCACAAAGCCAAAAACCTCCCAAACTATTACAACAGATGCTTCAGACCTAGATTGGGGAGCACACATGGAGGGCAGAGGTATCCAAGGACAGTGGACACAAAAGGAGCTACGCATGCACATAAATCAAAAAGAAATGCTAGCAGTGATACATGCAATCGAGGCCTTCAAACTCTTTCTGCATCAAGGCCATCTACTAATAAGGACAGACAACACCACAGTTATGTGGTACATAAACAAGCAAGGAGGTACCCATTCTTACCCTCTTTGCAGACTGGCAATGAATCTATTATATATTTCCTTGAAACGCAATATACAGCTACAAGCTCAGTTTGTGCCAGGGAAGGACAATACACTGGCGGACAGCTTAAGCAGAAATATCATGGATGCACACGAATGGATGCTGCACCCAGGCATTTTTCAACAGATAACACAATCTTGGGGGAGCCTGGACATAGATCTATTTGCATCCCCCCACAATCATCAACTGAAGCAATTCTGCTCAAGGACATACCACCAACAAGCGTGGAAAGTGGACGCCCTCTCGTTCAGCTGGAGAAATCTGACAGTGTATGCATTTCCTGCTATTCCACTAATGACCAAGGTGTTACTGAAGATCCCGGCAGAGCAGCCAAAAGTGATTCTGATAGCTCCGGACTGGCCAAGACAGCATTGGTACCCACTGCTAAGGAGCATGTCACGAAGGAAACCATGGCCCTTACCTCTATGGCCACTTCTGCTGACACAGCACAGATGCAAAACTCTACATTCCAACCTGAAAACATTGCAACTAACAGCGTGGAGAATACCTTGACTCCTCCTCAGGATAAGCTATCCCAGAGAGTGAAGAATATTATTATGGAAGCTTGCCGCCCTTCCACAAGGAAGGCATATTCAGCAAAATGGAAAAGATTTCTCATCTGGAACACCACAAGGGGTCTAGATGCGACAATGATGAACATGGCACATATCCTGGAATATTTGGCAGAAATGTTCCACAATGGGCTGTCTTACTCTTCTATTAAGATTCATGCTTCAGCAATTTCAGCTGAGTACAATACTGATCCACCTGTCTTTTCTCATCCTCCCCTAAGACAGTTTCTAAGAGGAATTAAAAACATCAAACCTCCTAGGAAACCACCTCTACCTGCATGGGACCTTAACTACGTGTTGGAAAAACTAACACTGCCTCCATTTGAACCAGCAGCATCTGCAGATCTACAGTACCTTTCATGGAAGACTGCTTTCCTTCTGGCAATAACCTCAGCAAGAAGGGTTTCGGAATTGCAGGCCCTGATGGCAGTTCAGCCATTTATTATTTTTCACCAGGACAGAGTTTCATTAAGAACTAATCCTACTTTTATGCCAAAGGTGGTATCCAGGGTTTCATTGAATCAAGCCATTCACTTGCCTACCTTCTTCCCAAATCCACAAAACAAAGGGGAGAAACTGCTGCACACCCTGGACATTCACAGACAATTGCACTACTACTTGGACAGAACTAAAGGTTTCAGGAGAACTGACCAGCTGCTGGTAGCATATGCTGCTGGTACTCAAGGAAAAGCAATTTCCAAACAGACAATTTCAAAATGGATAGGAAATTGCATCCGCTTTTGCTACTCTTTTCATGGAAAGACTGTACCAGCTAACATTAGACCTCATTCTACGATAGCCACAGCCACCTCCACATCCTTCTTAAGAGGGGTGGCTACAAAAGACATTTTAGAAGCTGCCACATGGAGCTCCATGCATACATTTGCCAAGCATTACAATTTACCTTTATATTCCAGATCCAGAGCAGGCTTTGCTACAGCTGTCCTGCAGGGTATCTTAGCTACACCATCCTTTTCCTAGTACCTCCTCCCCCAGATTGGCTATGGTATTCTACCCATATGTGATGACTGCAGATGCATCCTTGAAGGACATAGTACAGTTTTGTACCTACCATAAATGTAGATGTCCGATAGGTATGCATCTGCAGTCAGGTTTACCCTCCCTCCTTCCCCTCTGTGGTATTCCTAGGGTGCTTACCTCTCTATTAGCTAGCTGGGGGGATCTATTATGGTGTATTTGTTTTTGCATACATATATTTTTGCAAATGTTTGGATTTTTTATTGCTTATTTTCCAAATTTAGCCTTCCTAGAGGGCACCTGGCATCTGGGGCAAGAAAAACTGAGAAAGATGGCGTCGGCTGACGCTTTTATACCCCAGACATTGTGACGTCGGGGAAAGGGCGACATCAGCCGTTGCCGGACCCAGACTTTGGAATCCGGCCGACCGAAGGGCTACCTGAGGCAGGACAACCCATATGTGATGACAACAGATGCATACCTATCGGACATCTACATTTATGGAAGGTACAAAACTGTACTTTTCTGTGTTGTGCATGTGATGCTGTTAGTATTAGTTGATGTTTCTGTGTTGTGCATGTGATGCTGTCTGTATTAGCCAATGTTTCTGTGTTGTGCATGTGATGCTGTCAGTATTAGCCGATGTTTCTGTGTTGTGCATGTGATGCTGTCAGTATTAGCTGATGTTTCTGTGTTAAGCATGTAATGTTTTCAGTATTAGCCGATGTTTCTGTGTTGTGCATGTGATGCTGTCAGTATTAGCCAATGTTTCTGTGTTGTGCATGTGATGCTGTCAGTATTAGCAGATGTTTCTTTGTTGTGCATGAGATGCTGTCATTATTAGCCGATGTTTCTGTGTTAAGCATGTGATGCTGTCAGTATTAGCTGGTGTTTCTGTGTAGTGCATGTGATGCTGTCAGTATTAGCTGATGTTTCTGTGTTGTGCATGTGATGCTGTCAGTATTAGCTGATGTTTCTGTGTTGTGCATGTGATGTTGTCAGTATTAGCCGATGTTTCTGTGTTGTGCATGTGATGCTGTCAGTATTAGCTGATGTTTCTGTGTTGTGCATGTGATACTGTCAGTACTAGCTGATGTTTCTGTGTTGTGCATGTGATGCTGTCAGTATTAGCTGATGTTTCTGTGTTGTGCATGTGATGCTGTCAGTATTTGCTGATGTTTCTGTGTTGTGCATGTGATGCTGTCAATATTGGCCGATGTTTCTCTGTTGTGTATGTGATGTTGCCTGTATTAGCTGATGTTTCTCTGATGTCCTTCAAGGATGCATCTGCAGTCATCACATATGGGTTGTCCTGCCTCAGGCAGCCCTTCGGTCGGCCAGATTCCAAAGTCTGGGTCTGGCCTCGGCTGATGTCGCACTTTCCCCGATGTCAGAGCGTCTGGGGTATAAAAGCATCAGCCAACGCCATTTTTCCCAGTCTTTCTAGCCGCATGGTGCCCGAAGCAGAAGCAGTTCACAAGTGCCGGTTGGCCAGCTCCTGTGATTCAGCTACCGAAGAATTCGAAAAAGCTAAGTACCCCATTGGGGACTCTTTCTTGCCTCAGCCGATGTCAGATAAAGTTAATAATTGTTTAACTTGTGGGAAACAAATACCTCATAAGGATTTCCACTCTTACTGCCTCCCCTGCCTAGGCCCAGACCACGACGTCTCGGCCTGTTCAGCCTGTGCTTCCTTCAACCGACGAACTCTTAGACGTCGGTCGGAGTTTGCAGAGGAATTCTTTGGGGCTAGTTTTACTTACAAGATGCCGTCGGAGACTCCGACTTCGCATTTAGTTAAGAAACGGAAGGACAAGGACCGACACACGTGGGCCGCAGTTTCGGCTGAAACCACGGTCAGGCCTACCGCGAGTGTCTCGGTCTCGGTTGAAACCGAGTCCTTGGAACTTCCGATTACCGAAACCGCACAACCAACTACCTCGGCCCCGGAGGCCCCGGCCGAGTCGGTTATTGAATTACCTTCTGAAACTGGTGTCCAGGAACCTTCCGACACCATTCCTTTAGACAAGTCTACTGCTGCACATGGTGCAGCCAGACCTCCTGCATCCATGTCCATTAAGGCTTTCTCTAGAGCTAAAGCTGCTAAACTTACTAAAGCTTTGCCTCCAAGGTTACCTCTCAGAGACCTTCTACTGGCTCACGGATTTGTAGCTTAGCAGAGGATCTTATCTCCATAATTAGAGGTTCTCAACCTCATCCGGACAGGGGCTCTCAACCACCTCCAGACAAAAGGCCCAGGGTTGAGCCCTCTGACCCCCACTCCTCAGATGAGTCCACTGATGGCTCTACTCTGTCAGACCACCAGGAGGAGGCTTATTCGGCCTACAAGGATTCTGATGCTGAAGAATCTATTCCCACAGCCTCCCCTCCTGAAGAGTTTTCCTTTGGAGAGATATTACACTCTATGAGAGAACATTTTCAATGGCAGGTTCAGGAATTCTCTGATTCTAGAAAGAGATTAAGGACCTTTTTACATTTACCTCAGCATAGGCCTTTAGCTATACCTCCTGTTTTGAATGTTATTGATGATGTGTACTCTGATGCTAGTACAGCCCCTGACTCTCTCCCTCCGGCTCCTGCCAAACCTGATAGGTACTACAGGGTCCCGGACTCACATCTACACCTGTATAAGGCCCACTCTGCTGATCCAGAAACTATTTCCCAGGGCCCAAAAGGGGTTGCAGCTGCCACTGCTAGGAATCCTCTACCCTCTGAGAGGGAGTCCAGAGCTTTAGAGAGATGGGGTAAGAAAGTGTATACTTCTGCAACTCTTTCCATGAGGGCATTAAATTGTCAATTTCATATGATACAGTACCAAGAGTATTTGTTAGATGAATTGCATAAGAAACTGTCTTCTTCTGAACCCCTTGATCGCAAATCCCTTCAGGATCTGGTACATAACTCCCAGCAGGTTAGTAACCATTTCTTGCAGTGTGGTTATGATGCATTGGAAGCTTCATGTAGGTCAGCTATGACAGGTGCTGTCATACGTAGGCATGCCTGGCTGAAGGAACAATCTCTGCCAGATCATGTTAAAGGTAAGCTTTTGGATGCTCCTATGGAAAAGCAAAAATTATTTGATTCCACGGCTCAAGAGGTCTTAAAGAAATTTGAAGAAAAGGCAAAATCTGTGCAAACAGTCAAAGACTCTCTGCAAGTCCAACCACCGAGATTCAGCAGAAATTGGCCTACTAAGAATTGGTCCTTTCCGGACTCAGACAGATCTCAGAGAGGCAGGAATAGGCATGCCAGAGGTAGAGGGCAAGCTAGAGGCTCCTACAGAGGCCCTCAATGGCAGCCTCCCAACCAGAGAGGTAGTGCAGGAACTACAACTGCTACACCAGGACAGACTCAATGACTTTGTTTTGACTCCGCCGACCAGGGCTCAATTAGAAGCACCTTTGGGCGGAAAGCTTTCTTTATTTTCAAAAAATTGGCACAGCATTACAAGGGACACATGGACACTGCAAATAATAGACAAAGGATACAGGTTCCATTTCTACACATTGCCAAAAAGAAAAGGCATGCCAGACCTGCCACCAAATCAGAGGGCAGAGGCTATGAAACAAATTTCCAACTTAATACAAATGAAAGCTATAGAAAAGGTACCTCTTTCAGAACAAAGCCAAGGATTTTACTCCAGATTATTCCTTGTTCCAAGAAAAGAAAATCAATGGAGGCCTATTCTCGACTTGTCCGCACTAAATACTTACCTCATTGTGCCAAAATTCAAAATGCTGACTCTACAACAACTCCTTCCCATGCTGGGCAAGGGGTCTTGGCTGGTGACTCTAGACCTCAAGGAGGCATACCTGCATGTCCCTGTCAGACTAAGTTGCAGAAGACACCTCAGATTTCTTGCAGGGTCAGAGCATTATCAATTCTCAGCATTGCCCTTTGGCTTATCTACTGCGCCCAGAGTATTCACAAAATGCCTGGCATCAGTAACTGCACACTGCAGACTTCAGGGGATTCAAATCTACCCATATCTGGACAACTGCCTTATACAAGCGGACAGCAAGCAAACTTTGTTAAAGGACTTGGATTATGCCATCCACCTACTGCAGGCCTTGGGATATACAGTCAACATCCACAAATCAAGACTTGTTCTATCCCAAAGAATAACTTTTCTGGGTGCAGATCTAGACACAACCACCCAAATGGCCTTTCTCACAGAAGAAAAACAAAAACAACTACCGGATTACTTCAAGAATCTGACAAGACAAACTCAGCTGACTGCAAGGAAAATCCTGCAGGCCCTGGGTTACATGGCATCTTGCATTCTTCTGATCCCACAAGCAAGGCTGCATATGAGAAAATTACAATGGTACCCAAGGAGTTTATGGACTCAGCACTTTCACAGCTTAGAAACCTTGATCCCACTCATTCCATGCCTCCAAAAGGAATTTCTGTGGTGGGCTCAAGCCTGCCAGTCGAACAGCGGGTTGCCCTTCAGCAAGCCAAGAGCCAACCAAACCATCACCACGGACGCTTCAGACCAAGGTTGGGGAGCACACATGGAGGGCAGATGTATCCAAGGGCTATGGTCACAAAGAGAGCTGCGCATGCACATAAACCAAAAGGAAATGCTGACAGTGATACAAGCAATCGAGGCCTTCAAACTTTTTCTTCATCAAGGCCACCTACTCATAAGGACAGACAACACCACAGTTATGTGGTACATAAACAAGCAAGGAGGCACCCATTCCTACACTCTTTGCAGACTGGCAATGAATCTATGGGAACTTTCCTTGAAACTCAATATACAGCTGCAGTCCCAGTTCGTGCCAGGGAAAGACAATATATTGGCAGACAGCTTAAGCAGAAATATCATGGATGCACACGAATGGATGCTGCACCCAGACATCTTCTTACTCATAACACAATCATGGGGAAGGCCGGAAATAGATCTGTTCGCCTCCCCCCACAATCATCAACTGAAGAAATTCTGCTCAAGGACATACCACCCACAAGCATGGAAAGTGGACGCTCTCTCTTTCAGCTGGAAAGCTCTAACAGTGTATGCTTTCCCACCTCTCCCATTAATGACCAAGGTCTTACTGAAGATCAGGACAGAGCAGCCCAGAGTGATTCTGATAGCTCCAAACTGGCCAAGACAGCACTGGTACCGACTGTTAACGAGCATGTCACAGACGAAACTGTGGCCTCTCCCCCATGGCCACTTCTACTGACTCAGCACAATTTCAAGACTCTGCATTCCAACCTGAAAACCTTGCAGCTAACTGCCTGGAAAATACCATGACTCCTCCTCAGGATAAGCTATCCCAGAGAGTGAAGGATATTATTATGGAAGCTCGACGGCCTTCCACAAGGAAGGCATATTCAGCAAAATGGAAAAGATTTCACACTTGGAACACAACAAAGGGCCTAGATGTGACAGTGATGAACATGGCACATATACTGGAATATTTGGCAGAATTGTTCCACAACGGCCTGTCTTACTCTTCCATTAAGATACATGCCTCAGCAATTTCAGCAGGATACAATGTTAATCCACCTGTCTTCTCTCATCCTCTTCTGAGACAGTTTCTAAGAGGAATCAAAAACATCAATCCTCCAAGGAAACCACCTGTACCTAATTGGGACCTTAACTTCGTGTTGGAAAAACTAACACTTCCTCCCTTTGAACCAGCAGCATCTGCGGATCTACAGTTTCTGTCTTGGAAAACTGCCTTCCTTCTGGCCATAACCTCAGCAAGAAGAGTATCTGAGTTATAAGCTCTAATGGCAGTACAGCCATTTCTTATCTTTCATCAGGACAGAGTTTCATTGAGAACCAATCCGACATTTATGCCAAAGGTGGTATCCAGGGTATCTTTGAAACAAGCTATTCACTTGCCTACATTCTTCCCACAACCACAAAATAAAGGGGAGAAACTTCTGCACACCCTGGACATACACAGACAGTTGCGCTACTACTTGGACAGAACTAAAAGTTACAGAAAGACTGACCAGCTGTTTGTAGCATATGCTGCTGGGGCACAAGGAAAAGCAATTTCCAAACAGACAATTTCAAAATGGATAGGAAATTGCATTCGTTTTTGTTACTCCTTTCATGGAAAAACTGTGCCAGCTGACATTAGACCTCATTCCACGAGAGCCATAGCCACCACCACAGCCTTCCTAAGAGGGGTGGCTACCAAGGACATTTTAGAAGCTGCTACATGGAGCTCCGTGCATACATTTGCCAAGCATTACAATTTACCTTTATACTCCAGATCCAGAGCAGGCTTTGCTATGGCAGTCCTGCAGGGTATCTTAGCTACACCATCCTTTACTTAGTACCTCCACCCCCAGATTGGCTATGGTATTCTACCCATATGTGATGACTGCAGATGCATCCTTTTAGGACATTGTACAGTTTTGTACCTACCATAAATGTAGATGTCCGATAGGTATGCATCTGCAGTCAGGTTTACCCTCCCTCCTTCCCCTCTGTGGTACACTTCTTGGGTACTTACCCCTCATATAGCTAGCTGGGGGGTCTATTATGGTGTATTTGTTTTTATAGTACTGTGCATGTTTGGATTTGTTTTTACAATGCATATCTCCGAATTATAGCCTTCCTTAGAGGGCACCTGGCATCTGGGGCAAGAAAAACTGAGGAAAATGGTGTCGGCTGATGCTTTTATACCCCAGACGCTCTGACGTCGGGGAAAGTGCGACATCAGCCAAGGCCAGACCCAGACTTTGGAATCCGGCCGACCGAAGGGCTGCCTGAGGCAGGACAACCCATATGTGATGACTGCAAATGCATACCTATCGGACATCTACATTTATGGTAGGTACAAAACTGTACTTTCTGCATGTGATGCTGTCAGTATTAGCCAATGTTTCTGTGTTGTGCATGAGATGCTGTCATTATTAGCTGATGTTTCTGTGTTGTGCATGTGATGCTGTCAGTATTAGTTGATGTTTCTGTGTTGTGCATGTGATGCTGTCAGTATTAGCCGATGTTTCTGTGTTGTGCATGTGATGCTGTCTGTATTAGCTGATGTTTCTGTGTTGTGCATGTGATGCTGTCAGTATTAGCTGATGTTTCTGTGTTGTGCATGTGATGCTGTCAGTATTAGCAGATGTTTCTGTGTTAAGCATGTAATGTTGTCAGTATTAGCCAATGTTTCTGTGTTGTGCATGAGATGCTGTCAGTATTAGCTGATGTTTCTGTGTTAAGCATGTGATGCTGTCAGTATTAGCCGATGTTTCTGTGTTGTGCATGTGATGCTGTCAGTATTAGCTGATGTTTCTGTGTTAAGCATGTGATGCTGTCAGTATTAGCCAATGTTTCTGTGTTGTGCATGTGATGCTGTCAGTATTAGCTGATGTTTCTGTGTTGTGCATGTGATGTTGTCAGTATTAGCCAATGTTTCTGTGTTGTGCATGTGATGCTGTCAGTATTAGCCGATGTTTCTGTGTTGTGCATGTGATGCTGTCAGTATTAGCTGATGTTTCTGTGTTGTGCATGTAATGTCGTCAGTATTAGCTGATGTTTCTGTGTTGTGCATGAGATGCTGTCAGTATTAGCTGATATTTCTGTGTTAAGCATGTGATGCTGTCAGTATTAGCCGATGTCTCTGTGTTGTGCATGTGATGCTGTCAGTATTAGCAGATGATGTCCTTCAAGGATGCATCTGCAGTCCTTAGAAATGGGTTGTCCTGTCATCAGGCAGCCCTTCGGTCGGCCGGATTCCAAAATCTGGGTCTGGCCTCGGCTCGGGTCGCACTTCACCCGATGTCACAGCTGCAGTTCTTCGGGTATAAAGGCATCAGCCGACGCCATTTTCCCCAGTCTTTCTTGCCGCGTGGCACCCGAAGCAGAAGCTGTTCGCAAGTGCCGGTCGGTCAGAACCAGAGATTACTACTACCAAATACTTCTACTACTACCGAAGACTTCTAAAAAGCTAAGTACCCCGTTGGGGACTCTTTCTTGCCTCAGCCGATGTCAGAAAAAGTGAATAACTGTTTAACTTGTGGGAAACAAATACCTCATAAAGATTTCCACTCTTACTGCTTACCTTGTTTAGGCCCAGACCACGACGTAGCAGCTTGTCTAGCCTGTGCTTCTTTTAACCGACGGACGCTTAGACGTCGGTCGGAATTTGCTGAGGAGTTTTTCGCTCGCTTTTGCTTACATTATGCCGTCGGATCCTCCGACTACGCAAATATCTAAAAAGCGCAAGGAAAAGGACCGACACTCGCGGTCCGTGGTTTTGGCCGAGTGTCTCTGTTTCGGCTGAAGCCAAGCTCACGGTTCATCCTTCAGCCGAAAGCTTACCTCCTACCGAGGCCTCATCCAACCTGGTGGAATCGGCTACTGAAATCCCACCTGCTCTTGCAGGTTCCCAGGATTTATCTGATACTATCCCCTTGGATATTTCAACCCCTGCACGTGGAGCTGCTAGGCCACCTGCAACCATGTCGATTAAGGCCTTTGCCAGGGCTAAAGCAGCTAAATCTACCAAAACTGTGCCTGCTAAGACCCCCTCTCACAGGCCTAGCTCTAGTTCACAAATGCTTAGTCTAGCAGAGGATCTCATTTCTTTGATCCGGGGATCCCAACCTCACCCAGACAGGATTTCTCACCCACCTCCAGAGAAGAGGCCTAGAGCAGAGCCCCCTGAGCCAGTTTCTACAGATGACTCCTCTGATGATTCAGATAATTCAAACCCTCCAGAGGGTCCTTTCTCCCCTTATGAAGACTCTGATGCTGAAGAGTCCATTCCTTCTGCCTCTCCGCCTGAGGAATTTTCCTTTGGGGAAACCTTGCATGCTATGAGGGAACAATTTCAGTGACAGGGCCATGATTTTTCAGACTCTAGAAAAAGGCTTAGAACCTTTCTGCATTTACCACAGCATAGGCCTTTAGCCATCCCTCCAGTTCTGACTGTTGTGGATGATGCATTTAATGATGCTTGTACTGCTCCTGATTCACTTCCTCCGGCCCCTGCTAAGCCCGATAGGTACTACAGGGTCCCGGACACACATTATCATTTGTATAAGACTCCTTTTGCAGATCCCGAAACTATCTCCCAAGGACCTAAGGTGGTAGCAGCTACCTCTGTCAAAAAACCCCTCCCCTCTGAAAGGGAATCCAGGGCCTTAGAGAGATGGGGTAAAAAAGTTTACACTTCTGCTACTCTTTCAGCTAGGGCCTTGAACTGTCAATTCCACATGATCCAGTATCAAGAATTTATGTTAGACCAATTAACTAAACAGCTGTCCTCAGATGAACCATTAGACAAAAAATCTGTTCAGGAAATGGTACATAACATTCAGCAGGTCAGTAATCATTCCTTAAAATGCGGCTATGATGCACTGGAGGCTTCCTTTAGATCAGCCATGACTGACACAGTTATCAGAAGACATGCATGGTTAAAAGAGCAGGCCTTACCAGACTATGTCAAATCAAAGCTACTAGATGCTCCCATGGACAAGATCAATTTGTTTGGCTCTCCTGCACAACAGGTGCTGAAGAAGATGGAAGAGAAGGCAAAATCGGTCCAGACAGTCAAAGATTTCTTACAGGTCCAACCTCCAAGGTTTAGCAGGAATTGGCCCTCCAAGAATTGGTCCTTTCCAGACACGTCCAGAGCTCAGAGAGGCAGGAATAGGTGCTCAAGAGGCAGAGGTCAATCCAGAGGTGCCTACAGGGGACGCCAGTGGCAGGCTAACAACCAGCGAGGTACAGCCACAGATACAGCCGCCACCACTACTACAGGACAATCACAGTGACTTGGCTCTGGCACCGCCTACCAGGGAACAACTAGAAGCACCCTTAGGCAGGAAACTAGCCTTATTTTCAGTAAACTGGCATTACATCACAGGAGACAAGTGGATTTTGCAGACAATAGACCAAGGTTACAGGTTTCACTTCCATACTCTACCAAAGAAGAGAGGAATGCCAAACCTTCCTCCAAATCAAAAGGCAGAAGCTCTAAAACAAATAACTCACTTACTAAGGATGAGAGCTGTAGAAAAGGTACCATCTATGGAGCAAGGACAAGGATTTTACTCCAGGCTCTTCCTGGTACCAAGAAAAGAAAACCAATGGAGACCTATTCTCAATCTGTCCGCTTTAAACACATACCTCATTGACCCAAAATTCAAAATGCTGACCCTACAGCAACTTCTTCCCATGTTGGGCAAGGAGTCTTGGCTGGTAACTCTAGATCTCAAGGAGGCATACCTGCACGTCCCCATACGACCAAATTGCAGAAGATACCTCAGATTTCTTGCAGGATCAGAGCATTATCAATTCTCAGCATTGCCCTTTGGCTTATTTACTGCGCCCAGAGTGTTCACGAAATGCCTGGCATCAGTAATTGCTCATTGCAGGCTTCAGGGAATCCAAATCTACCCTTACCTGGATGACTGCCTGTTGCAAGCGGACAACAAAAACAAGCTAGCAGAAGACTTGAAAAGGGTCATTTATCTACTGCAAGCTCTGGGATACACAGTCAATATAAAAAAGTCAAGGCTGATACCATCCCAAAGGATAACCTTTTGGGTGCAGAACTGGACACATCAAAACAAATGGCATTCCTAACAGTAGAAAAACAGGAGCAACTACCTCTCTACTTCTTGGCATTAACAAAGCAGAACCAGCTAACAGCAAGAAAAGTCCTGCAAGCCTTGGGTTTCATGGCATCCTGCATAATATTGGTTCCACATGCCAGACTGCATATGAGAAAGTTACAGTGGTACCTAAGGAATTTATGGTCTCAGCACAAGCACAGCCTAGAAACCCAAATTCCAATAATCCCATGCCTGAAGCAAGAATTCCAATGGTGGGCTCAGGCCTGTCAATCAAACAAAGGACTGCCCTTCCACAGCACTCAACCAAGCCAGACCATCACAACGGATGCCTCAGACCTCAGTTGGGGGGGCGCACATGCTGGACAAGTGCATACAAGGCTTATGGACTCAAGACCAACTGCACCTACACATAAATCAAAAGGAAATGCTGGCAGTAAAACTGGCAATTCAGACATTCAGACCACTTCTTCGACAAGGTAAACTGTTGATAAGGACAGACAACACCACAGTTATGTGGTACATCAACAAACATGGAGGCACACATTCGTACCCTCTATGCCGGATGGCAATGGACCTCTGGAATGTGGCCCTGAGCTTCAACATTCAGTTACAAGCAATTTTTGTGCCAGGAAAAGAAAACATTCTGGCAGACATACTAAGCAGAACTACCACGGATGCCCACGAATGGATGCTGCATCCGGACATCTTCAAAACCATTACAAGAAAATGGGGACTACCAGAAATAGACTTATTTGCATCCCCACGCAATCACCAACTGAAGAAATTCTGCACAAGGACGTACCACCCACTTGCTTGGAAAGTGGACTCCCTATCTTTCAGTTGGAAAAACCTGACAGCATATGCATTCCCACCACTTCCTTTGATGCACAAGGTGCTATTGAAAATCAAAGAGGACCGTCCAAGGATCATTCTGATAGCTCCAGACTGGCCAAGGCAACATTGGTACCCATTACTGAGGAGCATGTCTCGGGAACAAATATGGCCTCTACCCCTAGTTCCCTTACTGTTAACACAGAACAACTACAACACCCTGCATCCAAACCTGAAAACACTGCAGCTGACTGCCTGGAACATTGCATAACACCAAATAACCCAAATTTATCCCAAAGGGTTAAAGACATTATCTTGGAGGCTCGCAGACCCTCAACAAGAAAAAATTATTCAGCAAAATGGAAAAGATATCACATTTGGAGTACTGCAAAAGGAGAAAATGTGTCACTGGTAAACATAGCCAACATCCTGGAATACTTGGCAGAGCTCTTCCACAACGGCCTGTCCTATTCTTCCATTAAGATTCATGCATCAGCTATTTCAGCAGAATACAACTTGGATCCTCCAGTCTTCTCACATCCTCTGCTTAGGCAAAAATGTAAAACCACCTAGGAAGCCACCATTGCCAGCATGGGACTTGAACTTTGTGCTAGAAAAGTTGACACTCCCTCCTTTCGAACCAGCAGCAACAGCAGAATTACAATACTTATCATGGAAAACTGCCTTCCTGCTTGCAATCACTTCAGCAAGAAGGGTATCTGAGCTACAGGCATTAATGGCAGTACAGCCCTTCCTGATCTTCCATCAAGATAGAGTGTCCATGAGAACAAATCCTACTTTTATGCCAAAGGTGGTCTCCAGGGTATCTTTAAATCAAGCTATCCACCTACCTACATTCTTCCCCAACCCACAGAACAGGGGAGAAAGACTTTTGTATACCTTGGATGTACATAGACAATTACGCTACTACCTGGACAGGACCAAGAGCAATAGAAAAACTGACCAGCTACTGGTAGCATATGCAACAGGAATGGAAGGAAAAGCAATTTCAAAACAGACAATCTCTAAGTGGATAGGAAATTGCATTAGATTTTGTTACTCCTACCATGGGAAGAAAACTCCAGAAAACATCAGGCCTCACTCTACAAGGGCTACAGCCACTACCACAGCTTTTCTACAAGGAGTGGCTACCAAAGACATTTTAGAGGCTGCTACTTGGAGCTCCGTGCATACATTTGCCAAGCATTATAATTTACCTTTATACTCCAGATCCCGAGCAGGTTTTGCCACTGCTGTTTTGCAAGGGATCTTAACTACACCATAATCTTATTTCTCCTCCTCCCCCAGTTTGGCTATGGTATTCTACCCATTTGTAGGGACTGCAGATGCATCCTTGAAGGACATAGTACAGTTTTGTACCTACCATAAATGTAGATGTCCGATAGGCATGCATCTGCAGTCAGGATTACCCACCCTCCTTCCCCTCTGTGGTACTCCTAGGGTATTTGCCCATCTTGTAGCTGGCTGGGGGAATCTATTATGGTGTATTTGTTTGTATAAATGTACATACATGCTTATTTTTTGTTTGCTCTCTACTATTTGGAACCATTTGCATTTATCCAAATTTAGCCTTCCTAGAGGGCACCTGGCATCTGGGGCAAGAAACACTGAGGAAAATGGCGTCGGCTGATGCCTTTATACCCGAAGAACTGCAGCTGTGACGTCAGGTGAAGTGCGACCCCAGCCGAGGCCAGACCCAGACTTTGGAATCCGGCCGACTGAAGGGCTGCCTGACGACAGGACAACCCATTTGTAAGGACTGCAGATGCATGCCTATCGGACATCTACATTTATGGTAGGTACAAAACTGTACTTTTCTGTGTTGTGCATGTGATGCTGTCAGTATTAGCTGATGTTTCTTGTTGTGCATGTGATGCTGTCTGTATTAGCCGATGTTTCTGTGTTGTGCATGTGATGCTGTCAGTATTAGCCAATGTTTCTGTGTTGTGCATGTGATGCTGTCAGTAATAGCTGATGTTTCTGTGTTAAGCATGTAATGTTTTCAGTATTAGCCGATGTTTCTGTGTTGTGCATGTGATGCTGTCTGTATTAGCTGATGATGTCCTTCAAGGATGCATCTGCAGTCATCACATATGGGTTGTCCTGCCTCAGGCAGCCCTTCGGTCGTCCGGATTCCAAAGTCTGGGTCCGGCGTCGGCTGTTGTCGCCCTTTCCCTGACGTCACAGCGCCTGGGGTATAAAAGCGTCAGCCGAAGCCATCTTCCTCAGTCTTTCTTGCCGCGTGGTGCCCGAAGCAGAAGCAGTTCGCAAGTGCTGGTCTGCCAGCTCCTGTAAATTCGCTATCCGAAGACTTCAAAAGCTAAGTACTCCATTGGGGACTCTTTCTTGCCTCAGCCGATGTCAGAAAAAGTTAATAATTGTTTAACTTGTGGGAAACAAATACCTCATAAGGATTTCCACTCTTATTGTCTTCCTTGCTTAGGCCTAGACCACGACGTCTCGGCCTGTTCTGCCTGCGCTTCCTTCAACCGATGCACTCTTAGACATCGGTCGGAATTCGCAGAAGAGTTTTATGGGGATAGTTTTGCTTACAAAATGCCGTCGGAAACCCCGACATCACATTTAATTAAGAAATGGAAAGACAAGGACCGACACACGCGGGACGCGGTTTCGGCTGAAACCGCGGCTAGGCCTACCACGAGTGTCTCGGACTCGCTGATACTGAGTCCTTGGAACTTCCGAACCCTGAAATATTACAACCGACAGCCTCGGCCCCAGAGGCTCCTACCGAGTCAGTTACAGAATTGCCTCCCGAAACAGGGGTATTGGAATCTTCCGACACCATACCTTTAGACAAAGCTACACCAGCACGTGGTGCAGCCAGGCCTCCTGCATCCATGTCTATTAAGGCCTTCACCAGGGCTAAAGCTACAAAACACTCTAAAGCCATGCCTCCCAGAGTTATTCCTCAGGGACCTTCTTCTAGTTCACAGATTCTAACTTTAGCAGAGGACCTTATCTCCTTAATTAGGGGCTCTCAGCCTCATCTGGACAGGGGCTCCCAACCCCCTCTAGACAAAAGGCCCAGGATGGATCCTCCTGATCCCTTTCCTCAGAGGAGGCCTCTGTTGGCTCGGATCACTCAGACTACCAGGAGGAGGCTTATTCAGCCTACGAGGATTCGGATGCAGAGGAATCTATTCCCTCGGCCTCCCCTCCTGAACAGCTTTCCTTTGGGGAGACCCTTCACTCTATGAGAGAGCATTTCAAATGGCAGGGCCAGGAATATTCTGATTCCAGGAAAAGACTAAGCACTTTTCTCCATTTACCTCAGCATAGACCTTTGGCTATTCCTCCTGTTTTAAATGTGATTGATGATGTATACTCTGACTCTAGTATGACCCCTGACACTCTGCCTCCAGCCCCTGTTAAGCCTGATAGGTATTACAGAGTCTCGGACACACATAATTTTCTTTATAAGGCCCACTCTGCTGACCCTGAAACTATTTCACAGGGCCATAAAGGGGTTGGAGCTGTTACTACTAAGAACCCACTCCCCTCTGCAAAGGAGTCCAGGGCATTATAGAGATGGGGTAAAAAAGTGTATACTTCTGCCACTCTTGCTATGAGGGCATTAAATTGTCAATTTCATATGATACAGTATCAAGAGTATTTGTTAGAAGAAATGCATAAGAAATTGTCTTCTTCTGAACCCCTTGACCGTAAATTCCTTCAGGATCTAGTACATAACTCCCAGCAGGTTAGCAACCACTTCTTGCAGTGTGGTTATGATGCATTGGAAGCTTCATATAGGTCAGCAATGACAGGTGTTGTCATATGCAGGCATGCTTGGCTGAAGGAACAATCTCTGCCAGAACATGTTAAAGCTAAGCTTTTGGATGCTCCACTGGAAAAGCAAAAGTTATTTGGTTCCACTGCTCAAGACGTCCTAAAGAAATTTGAGGAAAAGGCAAAATCTGTACAAACAGTTAAGGATTTTCTTCAAGTCCAACCGCCTAGATTCAGCAGAAACTGGCCTTCCAAGAATTGGTCCTTTCCGGACACAGAAAGATTTCAAAGGGGCAGGAACAGGCGTGCCAGAGGTAGAGGGCAAGCTAGGGGCTCCTACAGAGGCTGTCAATGGCAACCTCCAGTCCAGACAGGCAGTTCAGGATCTGAAACTGCTGCACAAGGACAAACTCAATGACTTTGCTTTGACTCCGCCAACCAGGGCTCAATTAGAAGCACCTTTGGTGAAAAGCTTTCTTTATTCTCAAGAAATTGGCACAACATTACAAGAGACAAATGGACACTCCAAATAATAGACAATGGATACAGGTTCCATTTCCACACATTGCCAAAAAGAAAAGGCATGCCAGGTCTGCCACCAAATCAAAGGGCAGAGGCTTTGAAACAAATCTCAAACTTACTACAAATGAAAGCCATAGAAAAAGTTCCTATTTCAGAACAAGGCCAAGGATTTTACTCCAGGCTTTTCCTTGTTCCAAGAAAAGAGCATCAATGGAGACCAATTCTCGACTTGTCCCCACTGAATACTTATCTCATTGTGCCAAAATTCAAAATGCTGACTCTACAGCAACTCCTTCCCATGCTGGGCAAGGGGTCTTGGCTGGTTACTCTAGAACTCAAGGAGGCATACCTGCATGTCCCTATCAGACAAAGTTGCAGAAGATACCTCAGATTTCTTGCAGGGTCAGAGCATTATCAATTCTCAGCATTGCCCTTTGGCTTATCTACTGCACCCAGAGTATTCACAAAATGCCTGGCATCAGTAATAGCACACTGCAGACTCCAGGGGATTCAAATCTACCCATATCTGGATGACTGCCTTATATAAGCGGACAACCAACAAACTTTGATAAAGGACTTAAATTATGCCATCAATCTTCTACAGGCCTTGGGATATACAGTCAACATGCACAAATCAAGACTTGTTCCATCCCAAAGATTAACCTTTCTGGGTGCGGATCTAGTTACAACCACCCAAATGGCTTATCTCACAGAAGAAAAGCAAAGTAAACTACCGGATTACTTCAAGAATCTGACAAGACAAACCCAGCTGACTGCAATGAAAATCCTGCAGGCCCTGGGTTACATGGAATCCTGTATTCTTTTGATTCCACAAGCAAGGCTACATATGAGAAAGCTACAGTGGTACCTAAGGTGTTTATGGACTCAGCACAGTCACAGTTTGGAAACATTGATCCCACTCATTCCATGCCTTCACAAGGAATTTCTGTGGTGGGCTCAGGCCAGCCAGTCCAACAGAGGGTTGACCTTCACAAAGCCAAAAACCTCCCACACTATTACAACAGATGCTTCAGACCTAGGTTGGGGAGCACACATGGAGGGCAGAGGTATCCAAGGACAGTGGTCACAAAAGGAGCTACGCACGCACATAAATCAAAAAGAAATGCTAGCAGTGATACATGCAATCGAGGCCTTCAAACTCTTTCTGCATCAAGGCCATCTACTAATAAGGACAGACAACACCACAGTTATGTGGTACATAAACAAGCAAGGAGGTACCCATTCTTACCCACTTTGCAGACTGGCAATGAATCTATGGGATCTTTCCTTGAAACTCAATATGCAGCTACAAGCTCAGTTTGTGCCAGGAAAGAACAATACACTGGCGGACAGCTTAAGCAGAAATATCATGGATGCACACGAATGGATGCTGCACCCAGACATTTTCCAACAGATAACACAATCTTGGGGGAGCCCGGACATAGATCTATTTGCATCCCCCCACAATCATCAACTGAAGAAATTCTGCTCAAGGACATACCACCCACAAGTGTGGAAAGTGGACGCCCTCTTGTTCAGCTGGAGAAATCTGACAGTGTATGCATTTCCTCCTATTCCATTAATGACCAAGGTGTTAATGAAGATCAGGGCAGAGCAGCCAAAAGTGATTCTGATAGCTCCGGACTGGCCAAGACAGCACTGGTATCCACTGCTAAGGAGCATGTCACGTACGAAACCATGGCCCCTACCTCTATGGCCACTTCTACTGACACAGCACAGGTGCAAAACTCTACATTCCAACCTGAAAACATTGCAACTAACAGCGTGGAGAATACCTTGACTCCTCCTCAGGATAAGCTATCCCAGAGAGTGAAGCATATTATTATGGAAGCTCGCCGCCCTTCCACAAGGAAGGCATATTCAGCAAAATGGAAAAGATTTCTCATCTGGAACAACACAAAGGGCCTAGATGCGACAATGATAGACATGGCACATATCCTGGAATATTTGGCAGAAATGTTCCACAATGGGCTGTCTTACTCTTCTATTAAGATTCATGCTTCAGCAATTTCAGCTGAGTACAATACTGATCCACCTGTCTTTTCTCATCCTCTCCTAAGACAGTTTCTAAGAGGAATTAAAAACATCAAACCTCCTAAGAAACCAACTCTACCTGCTTGGGACCTTAACTACGTGTTGGAAAAACTAACACTGCCGCCATTTGAACCAGCAGCATCTGCAGATTTACAGTACCTCTCATGGAAGACTGCTTTCCTTCTGGCAATAACCTCAGCAAGAAGGGTTTCGGAATTGCAGGCCCTGATGGCAGTTCAGCCATTTATTATTTTTCACCAGGACAGAGTTTCATTAAGAACTAATCCTACTTTTATGCCAAAGGTGGTGTCCAGGGTTTCATTGAATCAAGCCATTCACTTGCCTACCTTCTTCCCAAATCCGCAAAACAAAGGGGAGAAACTGCTGCACACCCTGGACATTCACAGACAGTTGCGCTACTACTTGGACAGAACTAAAGGTTTCAGGAAAACTGACCAGCTGCTGGTAGCATATGCTGCTGGTACTCAAGGAAAAGCAATTTCCAGACAGACAATTTCAAAATGGATAGGAAATTGCATCCGCTTTTGTTACTCATTTCATGGAAAGACTGTACCAGCTAACATTAGACCTCATTCTACGAGAGCCACAGCCACCTCCACAGCCTTCTTAAGAGGGGTGGCTACAAAAGACATTTTAGAAGCTGCCACATGGAGCTCCGTGCATACATTTGCCAAGCATTACAATTTACCTTTATATTCCAGATCCAGAGCAGGCTTTCCTACGGCTGTCCTGCAGGGTATCTTAGCTGCACCATCCTTTTCCTAGTACCTCCTCCCCCAGATTGGCTATGGTATTCTACCCATATGTGATGACTGCAGATGCATCCTTGAAGGACATAGTACAGTTTTGTACATACCATAAATGTAGATGTCCGATAGGTATGCATCTGCAGTCAGGTTTACCCTCCCTCCTTCCTCTCTGTGGTATTCCTAGGGTGCTTACCTCTCTATTAGCTAGCTGGGGGGATCTAGTATGGTGTATTTGTTTTTACATATATATATATATTTTTGCAAATGTTTGGATTTTTTATTGCTTATTTTCCAAATTTAGCCTTCCTAGAGGGCACCTGGCATCTGGGGCAAGAAAAACTGAGGAAGATGGCGTCAGCTGATGCTTTTATACCCCAGGCGCTGTGACGTCGGGGAAAGGGCGACAACAGCCGACGCTGGACCCAGACTTTTTAATCCGGCCGACCGAAGGGCTGCCTGAGGCAGGACAACCCATATGTGATGACTGCAGATGCATACCTATCGGACATCTACATTTATGGTAGGTACAAAACTGTACTTTTCTGTGTTGTGCATGTGATACTGTCAGTATTAGCCGATGTTTCTGTGTTGCGCATGTGATGCTGTCAGTATTAGCAGGTTTCTTTGTTGTGCATGAGATGCTGTCAATATTAGCCGATGTTTCAGTGTTAAGCATGTGATGCTGTCAGTATTAGCCGATGTTTCTGTGTTGTGCATATGATGCTGTCAGTATTAGCTGATGTTTCTGAGTTGTGCATGTGATGCTGTCAGTACTAGCCGATGTTTCTGTGTTGTGCATGTGATGCTGTCAGTATTAGCTGATGTTTCTGTGTTGTGCATGTGATGCTGTCAGTATTTGCTGATGTTTCTGTGTTGTGCATGTGATGGTGTCAGTATTGGCCGATGTTTCTCTGTTGTGCATGTGATGCTGCCTGTATTAGCCAATGTTTCTGTGGTCGGCATGTGATGCTGTCAGTATTAGCCAATGTTTCTGTTTTGTGTATGAGATGCTGTCAGTATTAGCTAATGTTTCTCTGTTGTGCATGTGATGCTGTCTGTATTAGCTGATGTTTCTATGATGTCCTTCAAGAATGCAACTGCAGTCATAACATATCGGTTGTTCTGCCTCAGGCAGCCCTCGGTCAGCCGTATTCCAAAGTCTGGGTCCGGCGTCGGCTGGTGTCGCCTCCTCTCTGACGTCAGAGCAACTGGAGTATAAAAGCATCGGCCGACGCCATCTTCTTCAGTCTTTCTTGCCATGCGGTGCCTGAAGCAGAAGCAGTTCGCAAGTGCCGGTCGGTCAGTTCCTGTGTTTTCAGTACCGAAGTCATCTAAAAGCTAAGTACCCCATTGGGGAACATTTTTTCTTGCCTCAGCCGATGTCAGAACAAATTGAGAAAGTTAATAATTGTTTGTCTTGTGGTAAACAAATACCTCATAAGGACTTCCATTCTTACTGCCTTCCTTGCCTGGGCCCAGACCACAACGTCTCGGCCTGTGCTGCCTGTGCTTGCTTTAATAAGCGCACTCTCAGGCACCGGGCAGAATTTGCCGAATACTTTTTTGGTGAATCTTTCGCATATATTATGCCGTCGGATCAACCGACTACTCAATCTACCAAAAAACGAAAGGACCGGGACCGACATCCTCGGCCCGCGTCCACCACTGATGCAACTCCTAAACCCTCCGCTAGTGTTTCGGTCCCTTCAGAAGCGGTAATTCAACCGCTCCAGGCCGACGACACAGCGCTAACATGTCCTTCGGTCTCGGAGACCTCTCCGGTGCTGGTTGTTGATTTTCCTCCGGAAACCGAAGTTCTGGATCTACCCGACACCATTCCTGTAGACAAGGTTACTCCTGCACGTGGGGCTGCAAGGCCTCCTGTATCCATGTCCATCAAGGCCTTTGCACGTGCTAAGGCCGCCAGCCAGGCCAAGGCCCATCCTAAACCTGCTGCTCAGGCCCCTTCTTCTGATAAACAGATCATGTCTCTTGCTGCAGATCTTATTTCTCTTATCAGGCGGTCTCAGCCTCACCCAGACAGAGGTTCTCAGCCACCTGCAGAGAAAAGGCCCAGAACTGAGCAGGCTGACAACCTCTCTTCAGATGAAGCCTCTGGGGATTCTGAGCATTCAGATACCCAAGAAGAATCCTTCCAGGCCTATGAGGACTCTGATGCTGAGGAATCAATTCCCTCTGCCTCCCCTCCAGAGGATTTCTCGTTTGATGAAGTCCTGCACTCTATGAGGGAACATTTTAAATGGCAGGGTCAGGAATTCTCTGATTCCAGGAAAAGGCTACGTACCTTCCTAAAGCTTCCCCAGCACAGACCTCTAGCTATTCCTCCAGTTATGGATGTTTTGGATGATGTTTTCTCTGACTCCAGTGCTAACCCTGATTCTCTCCCCCCTGCTCCTGTCAAGCCAGACAGATATTATAGGGTCCCTGACACTCACAAACACCTCTTTAAGGCCCACTCTGTGGATCTAGAAACTATTTCACAGGGCCCCAAGGGAGTGGCTACTTCCACTGCCAAGAATCCACTGCCAGCGGATAGGGAAGCTAGGTCCCTGGAGAGATGGGGTAAAAAAGTTTATACCTCTACCACCCTGGCCATGAGGTCACTTAACTGCCTTTTTCATATGTTTCAGTACCAGGATTTTTTACTGGATGATTTACAGAAAAAGCTAGCCTCTCCTGAGCCTATTGATAGAAAAGCATTGCAGGATCATATACATAACACTCAGCAGGTTAACAATCATTTTCTTCAGTGTGGTTATGATGCATTGGAGGCTTCATGTAGGGCAGCTATGACTGGGGCTGTGATACGTAGACATGCTTGGTTAAAAGATCAGCCATTGCCAGACCATGTTAAAGTAAAGTTACTTGATGCACCTCTGGAAAAACAGAAGCTGTTTGGTGCTAATGCACAAGATGTATTGAAATCCATAGAGGAAAAAGCAAAGTCAGTACAGACAGTCAAGGATTTCCTTCAGGTTCAGCCACCCAGATTCAGCAGAAACTGGCCCTCCAAGAATTGGTCCTTCCCCGGCTCTGACAAGTTTCAAAGGGGAAAAAAGCAGACGTGCCCAAGGTAGAGGGCAATACCGAGGATCTTACAGGGGACGCCAATGGCAACCTCCAAATCAAAGAAGTGGCGCAGACAATTCAGCTGCACCACAAGGACAATCACAATGACTTGACTTTCATACCACCTACAAAGGCTCAAAGAGAAGCACCTTTGGGCGGAAAATTATCCTTATTCTCAAAAAACTGGCATATCTTAACCAAGGACAACTGGATTCTGGATTTAATAGACAAGGGTTACAGATTCCACTTCCATACTTTACCAATAAGACAAGGCATGCTAAACCTGCCACAACATCAAAGGGCAGAGGCACTCACTCAAGTTTCAAAGCTAAGTATAAAAGCAATAGAAAGGGTTCCTCCTCAGGAACAAGGCCAGGGATTTTATTCAAGACTGTTCCTTGTTCCAAGAAAAGAAAACAAATGGAGGCCTATACTGGACTTGTCTACTCTAAATACTTTTCTCATTGTGCCAAAGTTCAAAATGCTGACGTTGCAGCAACTCCTTCCCATGCTGGGCAAGGGGTCTTGGCTGGTCACTCTGGACCTCAAGGAGGCATACCTGCATGTCCCAATCAGACAAAGCTGCAGAAGATACCTCAGATTTCTTGCAGGGACAGAGCATTATCAATTCTCAGCATTGCTGTTTGGCTTATCTACCACGCCCAGAATGTTCACGAAATGCCTGGCATCAGTAGTGGCACACTGCAGACTCCAGGGGATTCAAATATACCCCTACCTGGACGACTGCCTCATACAAGCAGACAACAAACAAACCTTAATAGCAAACTTGGACTATGTCATTCAACTACTGCAGGCCTTGGGATACACAATCAACATTCAGAAATCAAGACTACTGCCATCCCAACAGATTATTTTCCTAGGAGCCAAACTGGACACAGAAACTCAAATGGCCTACCTCACAGAGGAAAAACAACAGCAGTTACCAGAGTACTTCAAAGGCCTAGCAAAGCTCTCCCAGCTGACTGCAAGGAAAATCCTGCAGGCCCTGGGGTTCATGGCATCTTGCATTCTTCTGATACCTTTGGCAAGACTTCATATGAGAAAGCTGCAATGGTACTTAAAAAGCTTATGGTCCCAACACAGCCAAAGCCTAGAGGATGTAATCCCACTCATTCCATGTCTGCAAAAAGAATTTTTGTGGTGGGCTCAAGCAAGTCAGTTAAACAAAGGCATGTCCTTCAACAGACCTCAAGCAGGTCAAATGATTACAACAGACGCCTCAGATCATGGATGGGGGGCGCACATGGAGGGCAGATGCATTCAAGGTCTATGGACACCAAGGGAAAGACATCTGCACATAAACCAAAAAGAGATGTTGGCAGTGATACATGCAATCGAGACTTTCGAAAAATCACTACAACAAGGACATTTGCTAATAAGGACAGACAACACCACGGTCATGTGGTATATAAACAAACAGGGAGGCACTCATTCATATCCCCTCTGCAGACTAACAATGATTCTCTGGGAAAAATCCCTGCGTCTGAAGATACATTTGCAATCCCAGTTTGTGCCAGGCAAGGACAATGTACTGGCGGACAAGCTGAGCAGAAATTTCTTGGATCCACACGAATGGATGCTGAATCCTCACATTTTCTCACAAATAACAAAGACATGGGGAAGACCGGACGTAGATCTCTTTGCTTCTCACATGAATCATCACCTGGAAAAGTTCTGCACAAGGACCCACCATCCTCTAGCCTGGAAAATGGATGCTCTCTCCTTCAGCTGGAATTCCCTAAAAAATTATGCATTCCCTCCTCTACCTCTGCTGACCAAGGTGATACTGAAGATTAAAGCAGAACAACCAACAGGCTTTCTGATAGCTCCAGACTGGCCAAGGCAACACTGGTACCCATTGCTGTTGAGCATAACTCGGACCAAACCGTGGTCTCTGCCCCTATGGCCCCTGCTTCTAACACAACACAATTACAGGACTGTCCATCAAAACCTGAAAACATTGCATCTGACAGCCTGGAGGTTACCATGACTCCTTCCGCTTTCTCTCTTTCCAAAAAAGTTCAAGAGATCTTACTGGAAGCACGCAGACCTTCCACCAGAAAAACCTATTCAGCCAAGTGGAAGAGATTCAGCATCTGGAATGCCAGCAGGGGTCAGGATACAACATTACTGAGTATACCTCAGATATTGGAATACTTGGCAGAAATGTTTCATACTGGACTCTCATATTCTTCTATAAACATTCACGCCTCAGCAATCTCAGCAAAATACGATTGTGATCCGCCAGTGTTTTCACATCCTTTACTAAGTCAGTTCCTAAGAGGGATAAAGAATATCAAACCTCCCAGAAAGCAGCCAGTACCTGCATGGGACCTCAATTTCGTTTTGGAAAAATTAACTCTTCCTCCTTTTGAACCAGCAGCAACTTCAGAAATGCAATTTCTATCATGGAAAACTTTTTTTCTATTGGCAGTCACATCTGCAAGAAGAGTCTCGGAGATGCAGGCACTCATGGCAGTACCTCCCTTCCTCATTTTTCATCAGGACAGAGTCTCTCTAAGAACCAATCCTACATTCATGCCAAAAGTAATTTCCAGGGTGTCTCTAAATCAAGCTATTCACCTGCCTACTTTCTTCCCCAATCCTCAAAACAGGGGGGAAAAACTGCTGCATACTTTGGACATACACAGGCAACTACGCTACTACTTGGACAGAACTAAGGCCACCAGAAAGTCTGACCAACTGTTTGTAGCCTATGCTGCTGGAGTACAAGGAAAAGCAATCTCCAAACAAACAATTTCAAAATGGATTGGACACTGCATCAGATTCTGCTATTCTTTCCATGGAAAAAGTGTGCCAGCCAATATTAGGCCACATTCCACCAGAGCTATAGCCACATCCACAGCTTTCCTAAGAGGAGTGGCTACAAAGGACATTCTAGAGGCTGCTACATGGAGCTCCGTGCATACATTTACCAAGCACTACAACCTGCCCTTATACTCCAGATCCCGAGCAGGCTTTGCTTCGGCAGTCCTGCAGGGCATTTTAGCTACACCATCCCTTTCTTAGCTCCATCCACCCCCAGCTTGGCTATGGTATTCAACCCATATGTTATGACTGCAGTTGCATTCTTGAAGGACATAGTACAGTTTTGTACCTACCATAAATGTAGATGTCCGATAGATATGCAACTGCAGTCGGATTTTCCCACCCTCCTACCCCTCTGCAACCTTCTTTATGGGTCCACTACCCCTTCCTATTAGCTGGGGGTATCTCCTATGGTGTATCTGTTTATTACTGTTGTGCATGTCTGGAATTGTTTATCCATTCACCAAATTTAGCCTTCCTAGGAGAGCACCTGGCATCTGGGGCAAGAAACACTGAAGAAGATGGCGTCGGCCGATGCCTTTATATTCCAGCCACTCTGACGTCGGAGAGGAGGCGACACCAGCCGACGCCGGACCCAGACTTTGGAATCCGGCCGACCGAGGGCTGCCTGAGGCAGGACGACCCATATGTTATGACTGCAGTTGCATATCTATCGGACATCTACATTTATGGTAGGTACAAAACTGTACTTTGTGCATGTGATGCTGTCAGTATTAGACAATGTTTCTGTGTTGTGCATGTGATGCTGTCGGTATTAGCTGATGTATCTGTGTTGTGCATGTGATGCTGTCAGTATTCACTGATGTGCATGTGATGCTGTCAGTATTAGCCGATGTTTCTGTGTTGTGCATGTGATGCTGTCAGTATTAGCTGATGTTTATGTGTTCTGCATGTGATGCTGTCAGTGTTAGCTGATGTTTCTGTGTTGTGCATGTGATGCTGTCTGTATTAGCCGATATTTCTGTGTTGTGCATGTGATGCTGTCAGTATTAGCTGATGTTTCTGTGTTGTGCATGAGATGCTGTCTGTATTAGCCGATGTTTCTGTGTTGTGCATGTAATGCTGTCAGTATTAGCCGATGTTTCTGTGTTTTGCATGTGATGCTGTCAGTATTAGCTGATGTTTCTGTGTTGTGCATGTGATGCTGTCAGTATTAGCTGATGTTTCTGTGTTGTGCATGTGAAGCTGTCAGTATTAGCTGAAGTTTCTGTGTTAAGCATGTAATGCTGTCAGTATTAGCCGATGTTTCTCTGTTGTGCATGCGATGCTGTCAGTATTAGCTGATGTTTCTGTGTTGTGCATGTGATGCTGTCAGTATTAGCTGATGATGTTCATCATGTTACCCTGCTGCAGTCATCCCACTTGGGTTATCCTGCCGTCAGGTGGTCCCGCAGTCGGCCCGAGTTCCAAAGTCTTGGTCCAGCTTCGGTTGCTGTCGCTTCCTCCCTGACGTCAGTGCGCCAGGGTTATATAAGAGGCATCCAACGCCATATTCTTCAGTCTTTCTTGCCGTGCGGTGCTCGAAGCAGAAGCAGTTCGCAAGTGCCTGTCAGCCGACACCTGAGATTTTTTATTTGAATTTCAGTCCGAAGTCTTCAATAAAGCTAAGTACCCCATTGGGGAACATTTTCTTGCCTCAGTCCGATGTCAGAAAAATTAACAATGCATTTCTTGTGGGAAGCAAATACCTCATAAGGACTTCCATTCCTATTGTATTCCTTGCCTAGGCCCAGACCACGACGTCACAGGTTGTCGGTTTTGCGCTAGGTTTAATAAACAAACTATCAAATGCCGTTTTGACTTTGCACTGCATTACTTTGGTTGGAAATTTAATTATATCATGCCGTCGGAGCAGTTGACGACCGCTACTCATAAAAAATGCAAGGATAAGGACAGGCAGCCTAGGTCGGTCTTGTTTGGATATTTCGCAGCCTAGGAATAAGCCAGACACCGAGGCCTCAGCTGGGCCTGTCGCCGGTTCTACGGTTTTCCGTGAGGCACCTACGCTGCCCCTGATGACCGCAGAGCTGGAACCCCAGACAGCTGCGGATTCCCATGTGGAGTCTACTAGGCTGACGCAGCCTTCTACCGATGCCAGAGCAGAACTAGACACCGGTGCAACGGAAACACCTTCGGTTTCTGAAGGTGTCTTCAGACCGACTACACTCATCATTAAATCTTATGCTAAACTTAAAACTCCTTTTAAACCTAAGAAAACTGTACATTAGTCTACAGTTCAAAGCCCCATGCCTAAGAAACAGATGCTTAAGATTGCTGAAGATTTGATTACCCTTATCAGGGGTTCCCATCCCCCTCCTGATAAAAGACCAAGACAAGAGGTGGATTATGCATCCTCTGACCAGGTTTTTCTCTCCTCAGATTCTTCTGAGGAACAGGATTACACTTTTCTACCTTATGAAGATTCTGATGCTGAAGACTCTATTCCCTCAGCATCTCCCCCTGAAGACTACTCCTTTGGGGAAACTTTACATACCATGAGGGAACATTTCCACAGGGAAGGCCAGGATTACTCAGATTCTAAGAAAAGGCTCAGAGAGTTCCTTTTACTACCCCAGCACAGACCTCTTGCTATCCCTCCTGTTCTGGATATTGTGGATGATGTTTACTTAGAGTCTATTTTAAATCCAGACTCTCTTCCTCCTGCTCCAGCCAAACCAGACAGATACTACAGAGTACCTGACTCACATAAATTCCTTCATAAAAGCCCTGTAGCTGACCCAGAAACTATTTCCCAGGGTCCTAAGGGAGCAAAAGCTTCAATGGCTAAAAATTCTGTGCCCTCTGAAAGGGATTCCAGAGCCCTAGATAAATGGGGCAAGAAAATATACACCTCAGCTACTCTGGCTATGAGAGCATTAAATTGCCAGTTTCACATGTTGAAATATCAACAATTTCTAATGTCTCAGTTAAAACAAAAAATGAGCACACATTCAGAACTGCCTGAATTCAAAGAAATGCAGGATCTGTTGCATGCAGCTGAACAGGTGGGCAAACATACTTTACAATGCGGATTTGACTCATTGGTAGCTTCTTGTAGAGCAGCTGTTACTGGCTCTGTCATATGTAGGCATGCTTGGTTAAAAGAATAAACACTCCCTGACCATGTTAAAGCAAAATTATTGGATGCACCTTTACAACAGGATGTATTATTTGGTGTCAAAGCAGAGGAGGTTTTAAAGAAAATGGAGGATAAGGCAAAGTCTATGCAAATGGTCAAGGATTTTTTGCAGGTACAATCCCCTCGATTCAGCAGAAATTGGCCAATAAAAAATGGTCCTTTCCAGCTTCAGACAGATCACAGAGGGGTAAATACAGATGCCCAAGGGGCACAGGTCAGTCACAAGGCCCTTACAAACCTCGCCAATGGGGTTCTGCTACCCAGAAAGGAGGAGAAGACAGGCCCCAAGCTAGCAGAAGACAATCACAATGACTCTATCCACAAACTACTAAGCAATTCTCCCCTGGCAACTTCCTTGGGAGGAAAACTAACATTTTTTGCAGACAACTGGCACATCATCACAAAAGACAGGTGGGTTCTAAACATTGTCTCTCAAGGATACAGATTCCAGTTTCATACCTTACCAAGGAACAAAGGAATGCCAAACCTGCCACCAAATCAATGGGCAGAGGCACAAAAACAAATTATAGCTCTCATGAACATGAGAGCCATTCAACAGGTACCTACACAGGAGCAAGGACACGGATTTTACTCAAGATTCTTCCTTGTCCCAAGAAAGGACAAAGCATGGAGACCCATTCTGGATCTTTCAATTCTGAACACCTATCTGCAAGTACCAAAATTCAAGATGCTAACACTACAGCAGCATCTTCCCATGCTGGGCAAGAATGCTTGGCTAGTCACTTTGGACCTCAAGGAGGCATACCTGTATGTCCCTGTCAGACAAAATTGCAGAAGATATCTCCGCTTCATTACAGGTTCAAAGCATTACCAATTCTCTGCACTGCCCTTTGGCTTATCTACTGTCCCAGGGTCTTCACTAAATGCCTGGCACCAGTAATTGCATACTGCAGACAAAGAGGAATTCAAATATACCCATACCTGGACGACTGCCTTATTCAAGCAGAAAGCAAACACATTCTTTTAAAGCATCTGGCATTTGTCAAACACCTTCTAAGTTGCCTAGGGTACACAGTAAATGAAAAGAAATAAAAAATAGTGCCCTCACAAAACATAATATTCCTGGATGCCAGCTTGAATACAACGGCCCAGATGGCTTATCTCACACGAGACAAGCAGTGACAACTGCTTCAATATTTCAAAATAATGGCAACAAAGACCCAACTCCCTGCAAGAAAAATTCTGCAGGCCTTGGAATTCATGGCATCTTGCATATTACTAATACCATTTGCAAAACTGCATATGAAGAAATTACAATGGTACCTGAAAAGTGTATGGGCTCAGCACAGCCACAGCTTGGAAACAATGATACCACTCATTCCCTGCCTTCAACAGGAGTTTCTATGGTGGGCACATTCATGTCACCTCAACAAGGGTCAGCCTTTCACCTTACCCACAGCCAGGCAAACTATGACAACAGATGCATCGGACTATGCCTAGGGAGCACACATGGCAGGGCAGTGCATTCAGGGCAAATGGACTACAGATCAGAGGCATCTGCATATCAGTCAAAAAGAAATGCTAGCAGTACAGAATGCCCTAACAGCTTTCAAGGACCTTCTACACCCAGGACAACTACTAATAAAGACGGACAATACCACAGTCATGTGGTACATAAGCAAGCAAGGAGGCACACATTCCTACCCTCTATGCAGGCAAGCAATGACCTTGTGGAACACTGCACTGTCTTACCAGGTTCAATTACAAGCACAATTCCTGCTAGGACAGAAAATCACATTGGCAGACGACCTAAGCAGAAACATCATGGATCCACACGAATGGAAACTAGATCCACAAGTATTTGCAATGATAGCTCAAAAATGGGGACGCCCAGACATAGATCTGTTTGCAAGCCCCCATAACCACCAACTTCAAAAATTTTGCACAAGGACCTCCCATCCACTAGCTTGGTAAGTGGACGCCCTCTCATTCAGTTGGAAAACATTAACAGTGTATGCCTTCCCTCCACTACCTCTTCTAGCAAAGTTACTGCTGAAAGTCAGATTAGAGAGACCACAAATGATACTTGTTGCACCAGACTGGCCATGCCAGCATTGGTACCCAATTTTAAGGAACATGGCCCACGGCCCACCATGGATTTTGCCACAAATTCCACACCTGCACACCCAGCGAGATCATCAGATTCTACACAGCCAGCTCAAGACTTTAAACTAGCTGCATGGCAAATTACCTAAACAACCAGCCAACACCTTTATCCAAAACTGCTATGGATGTCATTTTGGAGGCCAGGAGACCCAGAACCAAGAAAACCTATTCAGACAAATGGAAAAGATTTTGCGCCTGGACCCAGGCTAAAGGCCTAAACCCCCTTGATCCAAACATCCCTCGGATTCTACAATATTTAACTGAGATGTTACACAAATGACTTTCCTTTTTATCTATTAAGATCCACGCCTCAGCAATTTCAGCTCATTACAGCACAGATCCTCCTTTAGTCTCACATCCACTCCTGAGACAGTTCCTCAGAGGGGCTAAGAACTTAAGACCGCCAAGGAGAGGTCCAACACCTACTTGGGATCTCAACTTTGTTCTGGAAAAAGCTTAGACTTCCACCCTTTGAACCAGCCTTTTCTGCTGATTTAAAATTTCTTTCATGGAAAACTGCCCTTCTACTAGCAATAACCTCAGCTAGAAGAGTCTCAGAGCTGCAGGCACTAATGGCAGTGGAGCCTTTCATAATTTTTCATCAAGAGAGAGTCTCTCTACAAACAAATCCTTCCTTTATGCCAAAGGTGGTATCCAGTGTGGCCCTAAACCAAACCATTCACTTGCCCACCTTCTTCCCAAATCCCCAGAACAAAGGAGAAAGACTCCTGCACTCTTTGGACATTCACAGGCAATTACGTTACTACTTGGATAAAACTAAGGCTTTCAGAAAAACTGACCAGATTTTTGTAGCCTTTGCTACAGGATCACAAGGAAAAGCTATCTCAAAACAGACCATTTCAAAATGGATAGGGCATTGCATACGTTTCTGTTACACACATCATGGGAAACCAGTACCTGCTAACATTAGGTCCCACTCCACCAGGGCTACAGCTACATCAGCAGCCTTTCTCAGGGGAGTACAAACCAAGGATATTCTGAAAGCTGCTACTTGGAGTTCAGTGCACACCTTCACCAAACACTATCACTTACCTCTCTACTCTAAGACAAGAGCTGGTTTTGCCACTGCAGTTTTGCAGGGCTTACTAGCTTCTTCTAACCCTGTCTGACTCCACCTCCCATCCTTAGCTTTGGGATTCAACCCAAGTGTGATGACTGCAGCAGGGTAACACGATGAACATAGTACAGTTTTGTACCTACCATAAATGTAGATGTTTGAGTGTTCACCCTGCTGCAGTCCAGGTTACCCTCCCTCCATCCCCTCTGAACTAGCTGAACTTATCTCTACCACTCTATCCTCTGGGGTGTATTTGCTTGTATCAAAGGGTTTTATTTTTATTTTTATATAGCTATATGTATATATATATTTATATATATATTGCCTAACTATTGGGGGCACCTGACATCTTGGGCAAGAAAAACTGAAGAAAATGGCATTGGATGCCTCTTATATACCCCTGGCACACTGACGTCAGGGAAGAAGCGACAGCAACCGACGCCGGACCAAGACTTTGGAATTCGGGCCGACTGCGGGACCGCCTGATGGCAGGATAACCCAAGTGTGATGACTGCAGCAGGGTGAACACTCGAACATCTACATTTATGGTAGGTACAAAACTGTACTTTTCTGTGTTGTGCATGTGATGCTGTCAGTATTAGCTGATGTTTTTGTGTTGTGTATGTGATGCTGTCAGTATTAGCTGATGTTTCTGTGTTGTGCATGTGATGCTGTCAGTATTTGCTAATGTTTCTGTGTTGTGCATGTGCTGCTGTCAGTATTAGCCAATGTTTCTCTGTTGTACATGTGATGCTGTCAGTATTAGCTGATGTTTCTGTGTTGTGCATGTGATGCTGTCAGTATTAGCCAATGTTTCTGTGTTGTGCATGAGATGCTGTCAGTATTAGCCGATGTTTCTGTGTTGTGCATGTGATGCTGTCAGTATTAGACAATGTTTTTGTTTTGTGCATGTGATGCTGTCAGTATTATCCAATGTTTCTGTGTTGTGCATGTGATGCTGTCTGTACTATCTGATGTTTCTGTGTTGTGCATGTGATGCTGATGTTTCTGTGTTGTGCATAAGATGCTGTCAGTATTAGCCGATGTTTCTGTGTTGTGCATGTGATGCTGTCAGTATTAGCTGATGTTTCTTTGTTGTGCATGTGATGCTGTTAGTATTAGCCGATGTTTCTGTGTTGTGCATGTGATGCTGTCAGTATTAGCAGATGTTTCTGTGTTATGCATGTGATGCTGTCTGTATTAGCTGATGTTTCTGCATTGTGCATGTGATGCTGTCAGTATTTGCCGATGTTTCTGTGTTGTGCATGTGATGCTGTCAGTATTAGCCAATGTTTCTGTGTTGTGCATGTGATGCTGTCAGTATTAGCTGATGTTTCTGTGTTGTGCATGTGATGCTGTTAGTATTAGCCGATGTTTCTGTGTTGTGCATGTGATGCTGTCAGTATTAGCTGATGTTTCTTTGTTGTGCATGTGATGCTGTCAGTATTAGCCAATGATGTCCTTCAAGAATGCAACTGCAGTCATAACATATGGGTTGTCCTGCCTCAGGCAGCCCTCGGTCGGCCGAATTGCAAAGTGTGGGTCTGGCGTCGGCTGGTGTCGCCTCCTCTCCGACGTCACAACAGCTGGAGTATAAAGGCATCGGCCGACGCCATCTTCTTCAGTCTTTCTTGCCGCACGGTGCCTGAAGCAGAAGCAGTTTGCAAGTGCCAGTCAGTCAGCTCCTGTATTTTCAGTACGGAAGTCATCTAAAAGCTAAGTACCCCATTGGGGAACATTTATTCTTGCCTCAGCCGATGTCAGAACAAATTGAGAAAGTTAATAATTGTTTGTCTTGTGGTAAACAAATACCTCATAAGGACTTCCATTCTCTCTGCCTTCCTTGCCTGGGCCCAGACCATGACGCCTCGGCCTGTGCTGCCTGTGCTTGCTTTAATAAGTGCACTCTCAGGCACTGGGCAGAATTCGCCGAGGACTTTTTCCGTGAATCCTTTGCGTATATCATGCCATTGGATCAACCGACAACCCAATCTGCTAAAAAACGCAAGGACCGGGACCGACATTCTCGGCCCGCGTCCACTACCGATGTGACTCCCATATCCTCGGCTAGCACTCCGGTCCCCTCGGAAGTGGTAGATGAACCGCTCCAGGCCGGCGACACAGAATTAACTCGTCCTTCGGTCTCGGAGATCTCTCCGGTGCCGGTTGTGGATTTTCCTCCGGAAACCAAAGTTCTGGATCTACCCGACACCATTCCTGTGGACAAGGTAACGCCTACACGTGGGGCTGCTAGGCCTCCTGTTTCCATGTCCATCAAAGCCTTTGCACGTGCTAAGGCCGCCAGTCAGGCCAAGGCCCATCCTAAGCCTGCCCAGGCCCCTTCATCTGATAAGCAGATCATGTGTCTGGCTGCAGATCTTATTTCCCTTATCGGGGGGTCTCAGCCTCATCCGGACAGGGGTTCTCAGCCACCTGCAGAAAAAAGGCCTAGAACTAAGCAGGCAGACAACCTCTCCTCGGATGAAGACTCTGGGGATTCTGAGCATTCTGATGCCCAAGAAGAACCCTTCCAGGCCTACGAGGACTCTGATGCTGAGGAATCAATTCCCTCTGCCTCCCCTCCAGAGGATTTCTCTTTTGGTGAAGTCCTGCATTCCATGAGGGAACATTTTCAATGGCAGGGTCAGGAATTCTCTGACTCCAGGAAAAGGCTTCGTACTTTCCTCAAGCTTCCCCAGCACAGACCCTTGGCTATCCCTCCAGTTATGGATGTTTTGGATGATGTTTACTCTGACTCCAGTGCCAACCTTGATTCTCTTCCTCCTGCTCCTGTCAAGCCGGACAGATATTACAGGGTCCCTTACACTCACAAGCACCTTTTTAAGGCTCACTCCGTGGACCTAGAAACTATTTCACAGGGCCCCAAGGGAATGGCTTCCTCCACTGCCAAAAACTCACTGCCAGCTGACAGAGAAGCTAGGTCCCTGGAGAGATGGGGTAAAAAAGTATATACCTCTACTACTTTAGCCATGAGGTCTCTTAACTGCCTCTTTCACATGTTTCAGTACCAAGATTTTCTCCTAGATGATTTACAGAAAAAGTTAGCCTCTCCTGAGCCTATTGATAAAAAGGCACTGCAGGATCATATTCATAACACTCAGCAGGTTAATAACCATTTTCTACAGTGTGGTTATGATGCACTGGAAGCTTCATGTAGGGCAGCTATGACTGGGGCTGTAATACGTAGACATGCTTGGTTGAAGGATCAGTCTTTGCCTGACCATGTTAAAGTAAAGTTACTGGATGCACCATTGGAAAAACAAAAGCTTTTTGATGCTACTGCACAAGATGTATTGAAATCCATAGAGGAAAAATCAAAGTCAGTACAGACAGTCAAGGATTTCCTTCAGGTTCAGCCACCCAGATTCAGCAGAAACTGGCCCTCCAAGAATTGGTCCTTCCCCAGCTCTGACAAGTTTCAAAGGGGAAAAAGCAGACGTGGCCAAGGTAGAGGGCAATACCGAGGATCTTACAGGGGACGCCAATGGCAACCTCCAAATCAAAGAAGTGGCGCAAACAATTCAGCTGCACCACAAGGACAATCACAATGACTTGACTTTCGTACCGCCTACAAAGGTTCAAAGAGAAGCACCTTTGGGCGGAAAATTAGCCTTATTCTCACAAAACTGGCATATCATAACCAAGGACAATTGGATTCTGGATTTGATAGACAACGGTTACAGATTCCACTTTCACACATTACCAATAAACCAAGGCATGCCAAACCTGCCACATCATCAAAGGGCAGAGGCACTCACTCAAGTTTCCAAGCTATTAAGTATAAAAGCAATAGAAAGGGTTCCTCCTCAGGAACAAGGCCAGGGATTTTATTCAAGATTGTTCCTTGTTCCAAGAAAAGAAAACAAGTGGAGACCCATACTGGACTTGTCAACTCTAAACACTTTCCTCATTGTGCCAAAGTTCAAAATGCTGACATTGCAGCAACTTCTTCCCATGTTGGGCAAGGGGTCTTGGCTGGTCACTCTGGACCTCAAGGAGGCATACCTGCATGTCCCAATCAGACAAAGCTGCAGAAGATACCTCAGATTTCTTGCAGGGACAGAGCATTATCAATTCTCAGCATTGCCATTTGGCTTATCTACTGCACCCAGAGTGTTCACGAAATGCCTGGCATCAGTAGTGGCACACTGCAGACTGCAGGGGATTCAAATATACCCCTACTTGGACGACTGTCTCATACAAGCAGACAACAAACAAACCTTAAAAGGGAATTTGGACTATGTCATGCATCTACTGCAGGCCTTGGGATACACAGTCAACATTCAGAAGTCAAACTTACTACCATGCCAACAAATTATATTCCTAGGAGCCAAACTGGACATGGAAAAACAAATGGCCTACCTCACAGAGGAAAAACAGCAGCATTTACCAGAGTACTTCAAAGGCCTAGCAAAGCTTTCCCAGCTGACTGCAAGGAAAATCCTGCAGGCCCTGGGCTTCATGGCATCTTGCATCCTTCTGATACCTTTGGCAAGACTTCATATGAGAAAGCTGCAGTGGTATCTAAAAAACTTATGGTCTCAACACAACAACAGCCTAGAGGACATGATCACACTTATTCCATGTCTGCAGAAGGAATTTCTATGGTGGGCTCAAGCCAGTCAACTAAACGAAGGCATGCTTTTCAACAGACCTCAAGCAGACCAAATGATAACAACAGACGCCTCAGACCATGGATGGGGGGGGCGCACATGGAGGGCAGATGCATTTAAGGTCTTTGGACGCCAAAGGAAAGACATCTGCACATAAACCAAAAGGAGATGTTGGCAGTGATACATGCCATCGAGACTTTCGAAAAAGCACTAAGACAAGGACATTTGCTAATAAGGACAGACAACACTACTGTCATGTGGTACATAAACAAGCAGGGAGGCACTCATTCTTACCCCCTCTGCAGACTAACA
Organism: Protopterus annectens; assembly: GCF_019279795.1. Lineage (NCBI taxonomy): Eukaryota > Metazoa > Chordata > Ceratodontiformes > Protopteridae > Protopterus > Protopterus annectens. Next base: position 81,003,484 of record NC_056750.1, read on the forward strand.
ATGCTTCTCTGGGAAAAATCCCTGAGCCTGAGGATACATTTACAATCCCAATTTGTACCAGGCAAGTTCAATGTACTGGCGGACAACCTGAGCAGAAATTTCATGGATCCACACGAATGGATGCTGCACCCTCACATTTTCTCTCAACTGGCAAGGACATGGGGAAGACCGGACGTGGATCTTTTTGCTTCCCACTTAAATCATCACCTGGAAAAGTTCTGCACAAGGACGCACCACCCTCTAGCTTGGAAAACGGATGCTCTCTCCTTCAGCTGGAATTCTCTAAAAATGTATGCATTCCCTCCCCTGCCTCTGCTGACCAAGGTGATACTGAAGATCAAAGCAGAACAACCAACAGGGATCTTGATAGCTCCAGACTGGCCGAGGCAACACTGGTACCCATTGCTATTGACCATAACTCGGACCAAGCCATGGCCTCTGACCCTATGGCACCTGCTCCTAACTCAACACAATTACAGGCCTGTACATCAAGACCTGAAAGCATTGCATTTGACAGCCTGGAGGCTACCATGACTTCAACACCAAACTCTCTTTCCAAATCTGTTCAAGAGATCTTGCTGGAAGCACGCAGACCTTCCACCAGAAAAACCTATTCAGCCAAGTGGAAGAGATTCAGTATCTGGAATGCCACCAGGGGTCAGGACACAGCATTACTGAGTATACCTCAAATATTAGAATACTTGGCAGAACTATTTCATACTGGACTCTCATACTCCTCAATAAAGATTCATGCCTCAGCAATCTCAGCAAAATACAACTGTGACCCTCCAGTGTTTTCGCATCCTCTGCTAAGACAGTTTCTAAGAGGGATAAAGAATATCAAACCTCCCAGAAAACAGCCAGTACCTGCATGGGACCTCAACTACGTGTTGGAAAAACTAACTCTCCCTCCATTTGAGCCAGCAGCAACCTCAGAAATGCAATTTATGTCATGGAAGACGGTCTTCTTATTGGCAGTCACCTCTGCAAGAAGAGTTTCGGAGATACAGGCACTCATGGCAGTGCCCCCCTTCCTCATTTTTCATCAAGACAGAGTCTCTCTAAGAACCAATCCTACATTCATGCCAAAAGTAATTTCCAGGGTGTCTCTAAATCAAGCTATTCATCTACCTGCATTCTTTCCCAATCCTCAAAATAGGGGGGAAAAACTTCTGCATACTTTGGACATATACAGACAATTACGCTACTACTTGGACAGAACTAAGGCCACCAGAAGGTCTGACCAGCTGTTAGTAGCCTATGCTGCTGGAGTACAAGGAAAAGCAATCTCCAAGCAAACAATTTCAAAATGGATTGGACATTGCATCAGATTTTGCTACTCTTTCCATGGAAAAGGTGTGCCAGCCAATATCAGGCCACATTCCACCAGAGCTATAGCCACTTCCACAGCTTTCCTAAGAGAAGTGGCAACAAAGGACATTTTAGAAGCTGCTACATGGAGCTCCGTGCATACATTTACCAAGCACTACAACCTGCCCTTATACTCCAGATCCCGAGCAGGCTTTGCTTCTGCAGTCCTGCAGGGGATTTTAGCTACACCATCCTTATCTTAGTTCCATCCACCCCCAGGTTGGCTATGGTACTCAACCCATATGTTATGACTGCAGTTGCATTCTTGAAGGACATAGTACAGTTTTGTACCTACCATAAATGTAGATGTCCGATAGATATGCAACTGCAGTCGGATTTTCCCACCCTCCTACCCCTCTGTATCCTTCTTTTTGGGTCCCTACCCCTCTTCCCTTCAGCTGGGGGTATCTCCTATGGTGTATCTGTTTATTACTGTTGTGCATGTTTTGGATTATTTTATCCATTTACCAAATTTAGCCTTCCTAGGAGGGCACCTGGCATCTGGGGCAAGAAACACTGAAGAAGATGGCGTCGGCCGATGCCATTATACTCCAGCCATTGTGACGTCGGAGAGGAGGCGACACCAGCCGACACCGGACCCAGAATTTGCAAGTCGGCCGACCGAGGGCTGCCTGAGGCAGGACAACCCATATGTTATGACTGCAGTTGCATATCTATCGGACATCTACATTTATGGTAGGTACAAAACTGTACTTTTCTGTGTTGTGCATGTGATGCTGTCAGTATTAGCTGATGTTTCTGTGTTGTGCATGTGATGCTGTCAGTATTAGCCGATGTGTCTGTGATGTCCTTCAAGGATGCAACTGCAGTCCTGACATATGGGTTGTCCTGCCTCAGGCAGTCCTTCGGTCGGACGGATTCCAAAGTCTGGGTCTGGCGTCAGCTGATGTCGCCCTTTCCCCGATGTCAGAGCGCCTGGGGTATAAAAGCGTCAGCCGACGCCATCTTCTTCAGTCTTTCTTGCCGCTCGGCGCCCGAAGCAGAAGCAGTTCGCAAGTGCCGGTCGACCAGCTCCTGTGTTTTCAGCTACTGAAGTCTTCAAAAAAGCTATTTCTTGCCTCAGCCGATGTCAGATAAAACTGTAAAAGTTAATAACTGTTTAACTTATGGGAAACAAATACCTCATAAGGATTTCCACTCTTACTGCGTACCCTGCCTAGGCCCAGAACACAATGTCTCGGCCTGTACAGCTTGTGCTTCCTTCAATAAATGCACTCTTAGGCGTCGGACAGAGTTTGCACAGGATTATTTTGGGGAAGATTTCTGTTATATCATGCCATCGGAGCTTCCGACAGCACATTTACCTAAAAAACGGAAGGATAAGGACCGACACCCGCGGTCCGTGGTCTCGGCTGACACCATGCTTAGGCCTACAGCGAGTGTCTCGGTCTTCTGTGCCGGTTTTACAACCGCTACAGACCGATGACACCGCCCCACCAGTTACTACGGTACCAGAGGCCAGCTCGGTGCCAGTTTCTGTACTCCCCTCTGAGACCGTAGCCCAGGATATTTCTAACACCATTTCAGTGGATAAGACTACTCCAGCACGCGGGGCTGCCAGGCCTCCAGTGTCTATGTCCATTAAGGCCTACACACGTGCTAAGGCTGCCAAACAGGCTAAGTCTCTCCCTCCAAGATCTGTTTCTCTGGGATCCACTTCTGGTTCTCAAATTTTAAGTTTGGCTGAGGACCTTATTTCTTTAATTAGGGGTTCTCAGCCACATCCAGATAGAGGCTCTCAGCCACCTTCTTTCAAGAGGCCTAGGGTTGAGCAGGTAGATCCCCAGTCCTCCAATGAGGCCTCAGGTGATTCTGCACATTCAGACTACCAGGAGGAGGCCTTCCCGGCCTACGAGGATTCTGATGCGGAGGAATCCATTCCCTCTGCTTCTCCTCCTGAGGAGTTTTCCTTTGGGGAAACGTTTCATTCCATGAGGGAACACTTCAAATGGCAAGGCCAAGAATACTCAGATTCTAGGAAAAGGTTAAGGGAATTTTTAAAGCTACCTCAGCATAAACCCTTAGCTATTCCTCCAGTTTTAAATGTTTTAGATGATGTGTACTTAGAATCTAGTGTTTCCTGACTCCTCCCCTGCTCCTGTCAAGCCAGACAGGTACTACAGGGTCCCAGACACACATCAATTTCTGTACAAGGGCCATACTGCTGACCCTGAAACTATTTCTCAGGGGCCTAAAGGGGTTTCCTCCACTACTGCTAAGAATCCACTTCCTTCGGAAAGAGATTCTAGGGCTTTAGAAATGTGGGGCAAGAAAGTATATACATCTTTCACCCTTTCTATGCAAGCATTAAGCTGTCAATTTCATATGATTCAGTATCAGGAATACATGTTGGATGACTTGCAAAAGAAATTGGCTTCCCCTGAACCATTAGATAGAAAGGGGTTACAGGAATTGGTTCATAATACTCAGCAGGTTAGCAACCATTTCCTTCAGTGTGGATATGATGCATTGGAAGCTTCATGCAGAGCAGCAATGACAGGTGTGGTTATACGCAGACATGCTTGGTTAAAGGAACAAACATTGCCAGACCATGTGAAAATTAAGCTTTTGGATGCACCACTAGAGAAACATAAGCTATTTGGTGCTACTGCACAAGAGGTTTTAAAGAAAATAGAGGAAAAGGCAAAATCAGTGCAAACAGTCAAAGATTTCCTCCAGGTACAGCCTCCAAGATTCAGCAGGAATTGCCCTTCTAAGCATTGGTCCTTTCCAGACACAGACAAATTTCAAAGAGGCAAAAACAGACGTGGCAGAGGTAGAGGGCAAACTCGAGGCTCCTACAGAGGACGTCAATGGCAGCCTCCGAACCAGAGAGGACCTTCCACTGCTCTGCAGGGACAATCTCAATGACTTGACTTTGACTCCGCCATCCAGGGCTCAATTAGAAGCACCTTTGGGTGGAAAATTATCTTTATTCTCTCAAAATTGGCACAATATTACAAAGGACAAATGGATACTGGACATAATAGACAAGGGATACAGATTCCATTTTCATACACTGCCAACAAGACATGGCAGGCCAAACCTGCCACCAAATCAAAGGGCAGAGGCACTCAAACAAGTAACAAACCTAGTTCAAATAAGAGCAATAGAAAAGGTTCCTGCTGCAGAACAAGGCCAAGGATTTTATTCAAGACTGTTCCTTGTTCCAAGAAAAGAAAACCAATGGAGACCCATTCTGGACTTGTCCGCACTGAATACTTACCTTATTGTGCCAAAATTCAAAATGCTGACTTTACAGCAACTCCTTCCCATGCTGGGCAAGGGGTCTTGGCTGGTAACTCTGGACCTCAAGGAGGCATACCTGCATGTCCCAATCAGACAAAGTTGCAGAAGATACCTCAGATTTCTTGCAGGCTCAGAGCATTATCAATTCTCAGCATTGCCCTTTGGCTTATCTACTGCACCCAGAGTGTTCACGAAATGCCTGGCATCAGTAATTGCACATTGCAGACTTCAGGGGATACAAATATACCCTTACCTGGACGACTGCCTTATACAAGCGGACAGCCAACAAGCCTTGTTAAAAACTTGGACTATGTCATTCACCTACTGCAGGCCTTGGGATACACAGTCAATATTCAGAAATCAAGTCTCGTACCATCCCAACAAATACCTTTCCTGGGTGCCACACTGGACACAAACACCCAGATGGCGTTTCTGACAAAAGAAAAACAAAAACAATTACCAGAATACTTCAGAAAATTGGCAACACACACCCAGATGACTGCAAGGAAAATCCTGCAGGACCTGGGTTTCATGGCATCTTGCATTCTTCTGATTCCACACGCAAGGCTGCATATGAGGAAACTACAATGGTATCTAAAAAGTCTATGGTCTCAACACAGCCACAGCCTGGAAGCATTGATCCCACTCATTCCATGCCTTCAAAAGGAATTTCTGTGGTGGGCTCAAGCAAGCCAGATAAACAAAGGTCTGCCTTTCAGCAAGCCTCATACAAGTCAAACCATAACAACAGACACCTCAGACCATGGATGGGGGGGGCGCACATGGAGGGCAGATGCATTCAAGGACAATGGACACAAAAAGAAAAGCACCTGCACATCAACCAAAAAGAAATGCCGGCAGTGATACATGCAATCAAGGCCTTCAAAAAGTTCATGCATCAGGGCCATCTACTAATAAAGACAGACAATACCACAGTTATGTGGTACATAAACAAGCAAGGAGGTACCCATTCCTACCCTCTTTGCAGACTGGCAATGAATCTCTGGGATATTTCCCTACAACTGAAAATAGAGCTACAATCCCAGTTTGTACCAGGGAAGGACGATGTTCTGGCGGACAGCCTAAGCAGAAACATCATGGATTCACATGAATGGATGTTGCATCCAGACATATTCTTACAAATAACTCAAGCATGGGGAAGGCCGGACATAGATCTTTTTGCCTCCCACCTCAATCACCATCTGAAAAAGTTTTGCACAAGGACATACCATCCTCAAGCATGGAAGGTGGACGCTCTCTCCTTCAGTTGGAACTCTCTAACACTATATGCCTTCCCACCTCTTCCTTTGATGACCAAGGTGTTACTAAAGATCAAGACAGAGCAACCGAAAGTCATACTGATAGCTCCAGACTGGCCAAGACAACACTGGTACCCACTGCTACGGAGCTTGACACACACCAATCCATGGCTCCTTCCTCAATGGCCACTTCTTCTGACACAGCACAATTACAGGACACTACACCCCAGCTTGAAAACATTGAAGCTGACAGCTTGGAAGATTCCATGACTATTCCTCAGGATACACTTTCCAAAAGGGTAAAAGATATCATCCTGGAGGCACGCAGACCTTCCACTAGAAAAACGTACTCAGCAAAATGGAAGAGATTTTTTATCTGGCACAGCAAAAAGGGTCAAGACCCATCAGTGATGAGCATTCCACAGATCCTAGAATATTTGGCTGAAATGCTCCACAATGGCCTTTCATATTCTTCCATAAAAATACATGCTTCAACAATATCTGCCAAATATAACACTGATCGGCCTGTATTTTCTCACCCATTGCTAAGACAGTTTCTAAGAGATATAAAGAACATCAACCCTCCAAGGAAACCACCAGTGCCTGCATGGGACCTCAACTTCATGCTGGAAAAATTAACTCTTCCTCCCTTTGAACCAGCAGCATCTTCAGAGTTGCAATTTCTGTCTTGGAAGACAGCTTTCCTTCTGGCAGTAACCTCAGCAAGAAGAGTCTCTGAGCTACAGGCCCTTATGGCAATACAACCATTTCTAATTTTCATCAGGACAGAGTTTCTTTGAGAACCAATCCATCATTCATGCCAAAGGTGGTATCCAGGGTGTCCCTGAATCAAGCTATTCACCTGCCTACCTTCTTTCCCAATCCTCAAAATAAAGGAGAGAGACTTCTGCACACCTTGGACATACACAGACAGTTGCGCTACTACTTGGACAGAACAAAGTCTTTCAGAAAATCTGACCAGCTTTTTGTAGCTTGCGCTGCTGGATTGCAGGGAAAAGCAATTTCCAAACAGACAATTTCTAAATGGATTGGAAATTGCATTCGATTCTGCTAATCTTTTCATGGAAAAACTGTGCCAGCTGACATCAGGCCACATTCCACCAGAGCTACAGCCACCTCCACAGCCTTTTTAAGAGGAGTGGCAACAAAGGACATTTTAGAAGCTGCTACATGGAGCTCCGTGCATACATTTTCCAAACATTATAACCTGCCTTTATATTCCAGATCCAGAGCAGGGTTTGCTTCTGCAGTCCTGCAGGGCATTTTAGCTACACCATCTTTGTCTTAGTGCCTACCACCCCAGGTTGGCTATGGTATTCAACCCATATGTCAGGACTGCAGTTGCATCCTTGAAGGACATAGTACAGTTTTGTACCTACCATAAATGTAGATGTCCGATAGGTATGCAACTGCAGTCAGGTTTTCCCTCCCACCTACCCCTCTGTGGTATTCTTTTGGGTTTCTACCCCTCATTTTAGCTACCTGGGGTAATCTTTTATGGTGTATTTGTTTTTATGCTGTTGTACTTGTCTGGAATTTTTTCTCTATTTTCAAAATTTAGCCTTCCTTAGAGGGCACCTGGCATCTGGGGCAAGAAACATTGAAGAAGATGGCGTCGGCTGATGCTTTTATACCCCAGGCACTCTGATGTCGGGGAAAGGGCGACATCAGCCGACGCCGGACCCAGACTTTGGAATCCGGCTGACCGAAGGGCTGCCTGAGGCAGGACAACCCATATGTCAGGACTGCAGTTGCATACCTATCGGACATCTACATTTATGGTAGGTACAAAACTGTACTTTGTGCATGTGATGCTGTCAGTATTAGCTGATGTTTCTTTGTTGTGCATGTGATGCTGTCAGTATTAGCCGATGTTTCTGTGTTGTGCATGTGATGCTGTCAGTATTAGCCCATGTTTCTGTGTCATGGATGTGATGCTGTCTGTATTAGCCAATGTTTCTGTGTTGTGCATGTAATGTTGTCAGTATTAGCAGATGTTTCTGTGTTGTGCATGTGATGCTGTCAGTATTAGCCAATGTTTCTGTGTTGTGCATCTGATGCTGTCAGTATTAGCCGATGTTTCTGTGTTGTGCGTGTGATGCTGTCAGTATTAGCCGATGTTTCTGTGTTGTGCATTTAATGTTGTCAGTATTAGCCGATGTTTCTGTGTTGTGCATGTGATGCTGTCAGTATTAGCCGATATTTCTGTGATGTGCATGTTCTGCTGTCAGTATTAGCTGATATTTCTGTGTTGTGCATGTGATGCTGTCAGTATTAGCTGATGATTCTGTGTTGTGGTTGTGATGCTGTCAGTATTAGCAGATGTTTCTGTGTTGTGCATGTGCTGCTGTCTGTATTAGCTGATGTCTCTGTGTTGTGCATGTGATGCTGTCAGTATTAGCTGATGTTTCTGTGTTGTGGATGTGATGCTGTCAGTATTAGCCGATGTTTCTGTGTTGTGCATGTGATGCTGTCAGTATTAGCTGATGTTTCTGTGTTGTGCATGTGATGCTGTCAGTATTAGCCAATGTTTCTGTGTTGTGGATGTGATGCTGTCAGTATTAGCCAATGTTTCTGTGTTGTGCATGTGATGCTGTCAGTATTAGCTGATGTTTCTGTGTTGTGCATGTGATGCTGTCAGTATTAGCTGATGTTTCTGTGTTGTGCATGTGATGCTGTCAGTATTAGCTGATGTTTCTGTGTTGTGCATGTGATGCTGTCAGTATTAGCTGATGTTTCTGTGTTGTGCATGTGATGCTGTCAGTATTAGCTGATGTTTCTGTGTTGTGCATGTGATGCTGTCAGTATTAGCTGATGTTTCTGTGTTGTGCATGTGATGCTGTCAGTATTAGCTGATGTTTCTGTGTTGTGCATGTGATGCTGTCAGTATTAGCCAATGTTTCTGTGTTGTGCATGAGATGCTGTCAGTATTAGCTGATGTTTCTGTGTTGTGCATGTGATGCTGTCAGTATTAACTGATGTTTCTGTGTTGTGCATGTGATGCTGTCAGTATTAGCCAATGTTTCTGTGTTGTGCATGAGATGCTGTCAGTATTAGCAGATGGCAGATGTTTCTGTGTTATGCATGTGATGCTGTCAGTACTAGCCAATGTTTCTGTGTTGTGCATGTGATGCTGTCAGTATTCCTTTTGTTAAATACCTGACTGTGCTGTTTTTGTCTTTACTTTCCCACTGCGGGATCCACAGCACAAACCACAACCTTTTCACAGCAGGAGTGTGTCAGTGGTCAGTGGTATGCTATTACATTTGTTTCATACCTGTCCTTGTTGTTAATCCTGTAGCTGTCCTTAATTTATACTGTGTCCTTCTTACCATTCCTAGGTCAGTCTACATCAATGACCTCCAGTGCACATACGAGTGGTACATGTGTGTCACATTCTGTATGTTTTAACTGTGCTAACATAGTTAATGGTGTAAATGATGGGATCAGTAATGCTGTTTGTTTTTCAACATTAGTTGTAGTTCATCCCAGTGCAACACCACCATCTTCCTATGAGTGTTTTCCTGGTATGTTTTTATGCATCACATATGATGGCCACATAAACAGATTATTTACTTATTATATGTACATTCTGTGAAACATACATACATGCATACATACAGTAGACTGCGAGTGAGGTCATTATTTGCAACATTGCAGTGAGATATATATAACGGTTTACCTTTGAAATTGTTGAAGTGCAACGTTTCGAAGGACAGATGCATGAAAGTACGTTTTGATGTTCACAGTTAGCTGAAAAAAAAATGTATTGAATGTGCAATGATCAAATGCACATTGACATTCACTCATTGCAGATTCAGCATTGTGGGTGCGGAGTGTGCTATAGTGGGGATGGGGAAATGGATTCCTTCCCCACTGTAGTGCGATCTCGGAGTTAAAATAATAAAGTAGGGGGTAGGGGGTGTGGGGGGTGCAGGGTGGCTTGCCCCCCTGCATTACAGTGTGCGTTTGACATTGGAGTTTGAAACTGAGTGAATCTGCTGCTTGATTTGCTGAGTTTCAAAGTTCAGAGACATTCAACAGTCTATATTCAGCTTTATGGGTCACCCAACTGGCTGTTCATAAAGCCGACTTTCAATGTTTCAAAGGTAAATCATATATACCATATGTTTTTGATGATATCCATCATGTGATGTAAACACATTGTCCTGATCTGTGTCTTTGTATCTTGTAGCACATAAGCTATCTTTATCATCCAGCAGCCCATGTTATGATCATGATATTCATGAGGTGTCACAGCATGATATTATGGCCCCTGGCACAGAGGACTTTGAATTGTTCAGAGAGTCCATCCATGAGGTTGACATTGATGCTGCAGCTGATGTAGCCTCATATGTGGAGGTCCACTTGTCTAGCCATTCAGAGGATGCTGCAAAACTTGATGTTGAACAGAGTGAGGCTGTTGATCAACTCACCACAGTTGAGAGCACTGCTGCTGGCAGCTCCACACAGCAACCAGTGACAGGGTGTCACTGTAGATGTAGGCGATCAGATGTTGTACATGGCCAGGTGTCAGAGGTTGTCCACCTCCTTGCTGCAGGCAAATGAATATTCAGAGAAATGGTATTGTTCAGATGTCCATGTACTTGCCCATGCCACACATTGTGTGGCACACCAGGTTGGGTGAGATTATAACTGCATTTGCCACTCAGAATGAGAGTCTGCTCTCTGTGGCATGGTCAGTAGAAACCCTGGCCTCTAGAGTACTGCAGCAGTGTCATACTATCAGCAGGATTCTGTGTTCCAAGACTGTGCTCAGCAGATTACAACCTGTGAGAGGCAGGCCACCTGTCTCCAGAACCACCACTGGCCATTAAGAATCACTGCCTGTGGCCCAACCTGCACAGAGTTTGATTGCTGGTCAATCTGCAGAGGTCTTATCTCAGTCAGAATGCCTTCAACTTGCAGTCATGCTCTTTCACCTCAGCATGGTGTTGTACCCCCATGCATGTCCACTGTAGTGCAACCAGAGCAAGATGTGTCTGTACATAGTTGGATCAGGGCAGACTGTGGTTTGAGATGTCAGCAAGGTTACCAGAGAGTGCTTTATAGTGTGTACAAAAGTGTAGTACACATTACTGGATCATATCATTGCAATATTACTATACTGTCATGTGTTTTCTGAAATTAAAATTTCTGTGTTATATTATGTACAGATATGAATGTGTAGCCTTACTGTTTACCATGCAGTGATGCAACAATCTGAGTGTGTATGCATACCTGTCTCAATTGTGCCCTGAGCTGATGATCCCCATCAATACACATTTGCATATGTTCATGTTGGGATATGTTATGAGTATGTTATGTGTGATGCTCAGTGTATACATGCAGTGGGTACCTGCCATTAGATGCAATATCTGCTGCTGTGGGGAGGGGCAACACCTGAACATCAATGTTCAGTCGATGTACTCATGTAAGTGTGGCTTGTCATGACTTACATATTTGCGTCAGACACTGTTGTGTAGCCTGGGCCTGCACTTGTGGTCACAACCCACATTATCCATGCCTGTTCTTTCTGTCCCTTATGTCCTCCTACTCCTCCTCTGATACCTGTGGTGGGATGTCCTCTTCAGATATTTGGGGGACATAGGATAGTTCACTCACACCTGTAACTGGAAGACCAACATGTGCTCAGGTTAGCATGTTGTTCAGCATGGCACATACCATTATCATCTGTACTGCCTATTCAGGTGTGTATTGTAATGTACATTAGCATGTTGTGCAGCATGGCATACACCATTCTCATCTTTGCTGCCTTTTCAGGTGTGTATTGCACTGCACCACCATGTTCTCTAGTTATGTTGTGCAGCATGGCACACATCATTATCATCTGTGCTGCCTTTTCAGGTGTGTATTGCAGGGCACGTTAGCATGTTGTTCAGCATGGCACAAAACATTATCATCTGTGGTGCCTTTTCAAATGTGTATTGCACTGAACCACCATGCGCTCTAGTTATGTTGTGCAGCATGGCGCATGCCATTATCATCAGTGCTGCCTTTTCAGGAGTGTATTGAACTACACCACCATGTGCTCTAGTTATGCTGTGTAGCATGGCACACACCATTATCATCTGTGCTGCCTTTTCAGGTGTGCATTGTAATTTAAGTAGGCATGTTGTGCAGCATGGCACATACCATTATCATCTTTGCTGCCTTCTCAGGTGTGTATTGTAATGTACATTAGCATGTTGTGTAGCATGACACACACCATTATCATCTTTGCTGCCTTTTCAGGTGTGTATTGCAATGCACCACCATGTGCTCTAGTTATGTTGTGCAGCATGGCACACAACATTATCATCTTTGTTGCCTTTTCAGGTGTGTAATGTAGTGCATGTTAGCATATTGCGCAGCATGGCACATGCCATTATCATCTGTGCTGCCCTTTCAGGTGTGTATTGCACTGCACCATCATGTGCTCTAGTTATGTTGTGCAGCATGGCACACACCATTATCATCTTTGCTGCCTTCTCATGTGTGTATTGCACTGCACCACCATGTGCTCTAGTTATGTTATGCAGCATGGCACACACCATTATCATCTCTGCTGCCTTTTCAGGTGTGTATTGCAGTGCACATTAGCATGTTGTGCAGCATGGCATACACCATTGCATCTGTACTGCCTTTTCAGGTGTGTATTGCACTACACCACCATGTGCTCTAGTTATGTTGTGCAGCATGGCACACACCATTATCATCTTTGCTGCCTTCTCAGGTGTGTATTGCACTACACCACCATGTGCTCTAGTTATGTTGTGCAGCATGGCATACACCATTGCATCTGTACTGCCTTTTTAGGTGTGTATTGAACTGCACCACCATGTGCTCTAGTTATGCAGTGCAGCATGACACACACCATTATCATCTGTGCTGCCTTTTCAGGTGTGTATTGCAGTGCACATTAGCATGTACTGCAGCATGGCAATGTTGTGCAGCATGTCACACACCATTATCATCTTTGTTGCTTTCCCAGGTGTGTATTGTACTGCACCACCATGTGCTCTAGTTATGTTTTGCAGCATGGCACACACCATTATCATCTTTGTTGCCTTATCAGGTGTGTATTGCACTGCAGCACAATGTGCTCTAGTTATGTTATGCAGCATGGCACACATCATTATCATCTGTGCTGCAGTTCCAGGTGTGTATTGCACTGCACCACCATGTGCTCTAGTTATGTTGTGCAGTATGACACACACCATTATCATCTGTGCTGCCTTTTCAGGTGTGTATTGCAGTGCATGTTAGTATATTGTGCAGCATGGCACACACCGTTATCATCTTTGCTGCCTTTTCAGGTGTGCATTGCACTGCACCACCATGTATTCTAGTTATGTTGTGCAGCATGGCACACACCAGGTGTGTATTGTAATGCACGTTAGCATGTTGTGCCACATGGCACACACCATTATCATCTTTGCTGCCTTCTCAGGTGTGTATTGCACTACACCACCATGTGCTCTAGTTATGTTGTGCAGCATGGCACACACCATTATCATCTTTGCTGCCTTTTCAAGTGTGTATTGCACTGCACCATTGGATGCATCCAGACATCTGAACCTTAGCTTTCAGTACACCAAATCATGCTCTGTGGTGCTTCTAATGGTTGCATGTGCTCTATTGTAGGTCTCCTGTGAAGGATTGGATGTTGACAGTAAGGGGTCATTAGCCACGGCTCAAGAGGATAACCACAGTCACCTGTTCTGGGGAATAAAACCACTTTTTATCAGGAGGAATATTGTTGATTGGATCCTTAGTGGATGGGACCCTTAAATTACATCCTAGGTGTGTTCCTGTACTTACTCAGAAGCAAACTCTCTGTTGGACTGCAGCCCTGAGTCCATTTTCCCTACAAATGGCAACATCATGGACACTTCTTGGGCTTGTTGCCATGATATTTGTTATGCAGCCTTCTGCTGCAAACATAGCTTGACAACTGATGGATGGCCATGTCTTTCTGTTTATGTATTGGTCTGCTTCTGGATGTCCTGGTGTCTTGACATCTATGTGTGTGTACATGGGGGGTGTTTGCAATATTGTAGCATTGGTGCATTTCAGTTCTCCGCTCCATGGATGTGGATGGGGAGTATATGTTGTCTTGCACCTTGCTTCTCATTACAGCCAGGAATTTAGCCAGGATATGACTTGCAGCTGTCTGCAATACTCCCACAGAATCCCCCATGTGTCTCTGGAATGTCCCAAATGCGAGTATAATGCAGGCTAAGACAAACTTTGATTTCAAGGAGGGGGATTCCTCACCAGGTCTGCACAGAGATGTGTGGGGCACACAAATGTAAAGACAACATGCACTATTTGGCTCTCTAGACTGTATCTGTCAATTACTTCCTGGTCTGACAGCTGATTTAGCTGCAGCTTTGCTCTGACTCTAGCTGGGTAACTTCTAGGACACACAACCATACCTTCACTTATGGCTTGTATCACTGCTGCTTGCTGTAGTTTATTAACAGCAGGTTACATTGTTATATGTTGTTTTTGTTTCAGTTTTGATACAGTATTCACATGAATTCCTTGTAAATGTATGCGCCAAGGATTTCAGAAACAAAGTTGGCACATTTTAGTTGTGTTGTGTATGCACAATGTGTTTTGGAATCACACTGGTATGCTCAGAATCTCTAAATATCCTACATTGAATACTTAAGTAGTCAGTCTGCCTCCAAACTGTCTTCTGGACTTGCATCCACAGCAGGTGTACTAAAGTCTTCCTTCGGTGTGCTGTGCTGTCTGCATATAGCTCTGTGAACTTTATGCAATCTGGCCTATAATCTCAGTACTAACCTACCTCTTAGATTTTTCTCAGCACATCCCTTTATGTTGCAGATGAAAATGGCAAATGTAATTGTCCTGATTACACATAAGCTAGTCACCTCTGTCTCTCTATATTTGAATTATATATATATATATATATATATATATATATATATATATATATATATATATATATATATATATATATATATATATATATATATATATATATATATATATGGATTCACTTTATAAGCTTGAAATTCTGAAATCCTGAATTACAGAATCTCGAGATCCATAAAGCAGAAAATCCAAATACCCGAAACTACACAATCACAAAGCCCTAAATCCCAAAACCACAAAACTGCAAAATTCAAACTCTCAACACTTTCAAACACCATTACAACACATGCACACAACTAAATAAACACACACACTTACCTTTATGATACCCCCTGCACACCCCCCCCACTTAAATATTCTAACTCCAAGGTCGCATTACATACACACAGACACAAAACACCACCACACAAACTACATTTCTCTTGCACACATACATCACAGTAACAACACACACTAACACATACTTCAGCCCCTACCCAACAACCTTAAACATAAACATTTACCTGAATCCACGAACACAGTGCAACACCAGAACCGCTAATTCAAAATCTCCCACATTCGAGATTTTGAATTTCACAGTTCTGGGGTTATGATCTTCCGATCATTCCAGTTTATGAACTCGAAATACTGAATTTCGAGATTTCAGTATTTCGAGCTTATAAAGTGTTCCTATATATATATATATATATATATATATATATATATATATACATATATATATATATATAAATATTCATTGAGTAACCCATACAATGACCCTCCCCCCATTGTAGAAGGAAGTAGCAGTCCACAAAAATCATAAAAACTGATTGGCCAAAAAAGAAAAAGAGCCATAAAAATGATAGAGAGGACTATCGAGGATGAAAAAGATATTATGTATTGTTACTATTATGCAAAAAGCCAAAAATGTCCAGACACAAGATATTCAAAAAGATTAAAAGGGAAATTAGAGGAAAGAAAAATGCTTCCACAAGAAAAACTGTCAGAAGCTTCAAATAAAAATGTATAGTCATTAATACAACAGATTTGTGAAAAGTTGTATATAGAGCAAGACATTTTGATATGTTTGGAAAAAGAAGCATTTGAGGAAGTGCAAAAATATAAACAACAAAACCTAGATATTTTTATAAAGTATAAAAAAGAAATATGGACATGGGAAAGAAAAAGAGATTTGATATGGTGCAATATTTATGCAAAGGCAAAAAACAAATTAATCAACCTAAAGAAGGCACCCCCAAAGATATTCAAAGAGAAATACAGGCAAAGGCATCAAGACATGAAAAATTTCACAATAAAAAAAAATAATATCAGAAATAAGGAATGTAGAAAAGAAGATTAGTAAAGTAGAAGTTAAAAAAATAGAAGTTGAAGTTATGGAGTGCCTGCGAAATGAAGGATTTGGTGTAGAAGGTCTAACACAGGTTACATCACAGCATTATGGAGTGAGTCCCCAAAGTAAGGAGAAACAGGAAGAGCAGGAAACATCTGAAGAAGAAATATGGACAGGGAAAGGAAAAGAGATTTAATATGGTGTAATATTTATGCAAAGGAGAAAGCAAAACGAATCAATACAAAAAGAGCAGCGCCAAAGATATTTGAAGAGAAATACAGGCAAAGGAATCTGGACATGGAAAATGTTACATTGCAAAAAATAAGAAGTCAAAGAGGAAGAGCAGAAAAGGAGATCAGTAACAGAGAAGTCAAAGAAGTAGAAACTGAGGTTATGGAATACCTCAGAAGTGAAGGACTTGGTGTAGAAAATCTGATTCAGAAAGCAACATAGCAGGATAGAGCAATGGATACCCAAAGTAAGGGGAAACCAGTGGAACTGGAAGTAACTTGTCAGATGTGATATGAAGATACTTTGGAGCCTCCCACAGGAAACCAGTATACATGTTCACTTGAAGCTAAACAACAAGGAAAGGAACAGGAAACTGCGGCAACTCTGACACAGTCAATGTTGAGGAGTGATAGGCCAGTGAGTTCCCATATGACAGAGCAACAGATGGCACAGGATGAAACTGAAGAGAATGTGCCACAGGAAGATGCTATAGAACTTTCTATAGAATATCCGCATAAAATGGAAAACAAAAAATGTGTCCTCAGCTTAGACAAAAATGAGCTAAGAGAAGAGCTGCTTGACATAATACAGATAGATAGTAAGATCAATGAAAGTGATAAAACCCAAAAAGTCAGAGGTCTGATAAAACAAATGAACACAGTAATTAGGACTGTCCATAGAGATCCATACGATGTTACACAAGTAAACAGGATATGTTACTGTGCTGCTAAATTAGTAACTGATAAAGTTCTACCACAAGAAGACAGGGTAGTGAGGGAGAAACTGAATACCATCATGGAAGTATCGAATAGAGAAAATTATAAAGCAATTAAGACAAGAAGTGTCACTGTTAGAAAAGTATAGAAGAGGGAACAGATCAGCAAAAACACTTAGAAAGATAGACATGATAAAAGCAATGCACAGTATTAGAACAGATCAGGATCTATCACGTCTATCTAAGTGTTTTTGTTGATCTGTTTCCTCTTCTATACGTTTATAACAATGACACTTCTTGTCTTAGTTGCTTTATAACAAACTGAGAATCTCAGCACAGGTAGAAAAACTTAGAAGATGCACAGATAAATATAAAGGAAAAGTACAAAATAAAACAGACAAAACAGTATCCTTCAGTGGATAAACATTTTATAACACAAAGTCCCAAAGGCATAAAAACAAGCAAAAAGTGTATAGGATGAAACATGGCAGATAAATCATATAAATAATTTATTGGTAAGTGCTTTCACACCAACTCAAAGGTGTTTCATCAGACCATTTTAAAAACCACGGTATTCACTTAAATAACCACACATCATCGATTACATTATCCCGTAGTCCAATCAGCATAAAGACATCATAGATAAATAAATTCATTGTAAGCAAATACAAAGAATAACTCAAATTATACAATAAAAAATAAAAATATAAACTGAAATGCATACAAAAATACAATTATAATAAAATATAAATAAAATAAATAAAAACCTAAATCTATGTGGCCGTGCTTGTAAATAAGGCTTAAGGGAAACACTTGCATTTAGTTCAGGAGACATATGTGCATGTAGCCGTATAATCCATCTTGTTTCACACTATTCAACTAAATTATCAAAGTCACCTAAGTGTCGATTCAAACTTAAAGTTCCAATAACTGTAAAGCCAAAAACATGTTCATATCCCTTTTCAATAACATGTTTTGCTAAAGCACTTCTTTCACAGTCTTTATTCCTGATAGCCTTCAAATGCTCCCTTATATGCTCATGCAGTGAGCGAATGGACTTACCAACATAGAAAGAAGTACAGTTGTTGCACACAGCAAGATAGACCACATACAAAGTGTTAAAATTAGCAGAAATATTAGGAGAATAAATCTAAGATGATTTCCCTGCTTAGATTAGCAGAAGCATATCAGTATCAAGCAGGAATGGAAATCAAACCAGAAGTAGATAAAAACCAGGCAGCAACTGAATG
Source organism: Protopterus annectens (assembly GCF_019279795.1). Taxonomy (NCBI): domain Eukaryota; kingdom Metazoa; phylum Chordata; order Ceratodontiformes; family Protopteridae; genus Protopterus; species Protopterus annectens. Next base: position 81,021,841 of record NC_056750.1, read on the forward strand.
TGCCAAAAAACAAAAGAAAGAATATAAGGTGAAGGACCAGATGAGAAGGCAAGAAATATGGAAAATGCATAAATATAGTTGCAAGTATAGAAAACTTCTGGAAGAACCTCACGTTAATCAGGAACGAATGCAGCAATGGTTAAGGAGA
>NC_056750.1:81026988-81164488 GCF_019279795.1 Protopterus annectens
GTGGTCATCTTGTTGATTAATTGGAAAACATATTTTGTTGTTCTATTTTTTCTTATTTATACATCTGTTCTACTCAATACTATTTTCTATATTGTTTTTGGTATACAACTTTATTGGTACTTCTTCCTTGATTGAATTTTGCATGTGTTCTTCTGTAAACTTTTTCAAGATTGTACTTTATATATGTTTTTTATTGTTTATTGTTTTTTTGTTTGTTATTCTTGGAGCTTTTCTCCCCGGGCCTCTACTGAAAATGGACATGTATCCAGCTAGACTAGTCCGGTCAACAAATGTAAAATAAATAAATAAACTAAATAAATAAATAAAAATTTTATTTAGGTAGTTATTCATGGAAAAAAGTGTATTGCTGAATGTTAAACTACTTTTCCTTTGCTTCATCTCCACTTTTTCTCTCTCTCTCTCTCTCTCTCTCTCTCTTTCTCTCTCTCTGTCTCTCTTTTTCCTTGTCTTTTAGATGGTGCATACCCACTGAAACCTTGGTTCATGACACCAGTAAGAAATCCAAGTGAAGCTGCTTAAGAGTCCAATATCACATCCTTGTCATAGACCCATATTGTCATTGAGAGGGTTACTGCCTGCAGGGTGTTTACGGAATGTTATATTCTGCACAAGATGATTGTGCACCAGTCTGGTGGTGAAGTGACCCACGATGTCACTGCAGCTACCAGTCTGGTGGTGAAGTGACCCATAATGTCACTGCAGCTCCCTACCTGGTGGTGAAGTGACCCACGATGTCACTGCAGCTCACAGTTTGGTGGTGAAGTGACCCACAATGTCACTGCAGCTCCCAGCCTGGTGGTGAAGTGACCCATGATATCACTGCAACTCCCAGTCCAGGTCCTGCTATGACTAACAATGACCAGCCAGCAGCAGTATTAAGGGACCCCATGCTGCAGGTTCATGCATCGCGTGCAGCTGTGCAGGTAAACAGCCAGTGTCTAGTGCAGAACTACGGACCATGTCATTCATGTTAATGTTTTATATCTGAGGGCTATGCTGTGTGGTGCACGATCGACTGTCTCTGTCACCTGACATCCTCTCTCATCTTAAAATTATTTATTGCTTTAATTTCAGAACAGGTACTCATATTATTGTTTGTAAAACTCACGCCTGAGTGCTTCCTGACTCCTGTCCAGTGATGTCATAAGGCATCATATAAGGAATAATCACGTTTAACTGTTTTGCCCAATAAATTCTGCTGAGGGGATTCCTAAATCTGCACATATTGAATTACCTCAATTGCCATACTTATTGAAAACTGTTAATTCAGCATTTACCATGAGTTCATAACTTGAATTGAATGAAAACTTATATTGTTTTCATATTATGCACTGTTTTCTGAAGTTTAAAGTATGCTTTGTATTGAGGAACTGTACATCAGATTATTTTATTTTGTTATATACAATGCTTTGTTCGTTCAGAGACAAAAATATTATCGGTGGTGTAGAGGTGAGGGTAAGGGGGCAGCAGTGTTTGTTTATGTGGCAGGATACTCATTTTAATCTGTAATTTTCTGATTAGTGTTTCGAATGTAAATGCAGAGAGCATTTACAGGATTAATCACTGCAATCTTAAGTCATGCAGATTTCTGTCCACAGTCCCTGAGTTTTTCTAAGTAGAACTCATTACAGGGATGAAATGTGTGCAGTTATAAAGTGTCCTGGCTCCCCCTTTATTTATTTATTTATTTATTAATTTATTTTTCAAAAAGTTTTCCCTTTCAAGTAAAACATTGACCTGTGTTTCTGCAGGTTAAGGTGCAAGTAACAGAAATGTCACACTTGAATCACAGTAAGTCAACATCAAATGAGTCATACACAGCTCCTAAAGACAGGCTACGTGACAGTGGAAGGGATTTTGAAGAGGGGCTGTCATGAGAGCTGGATGGTGGTTTGCTTGATGCAGGTGATCCTGCAGACACCAATCTGACAGAGCTGTGGACATGTGATCAGGACCTAGGATGAGAGGTTCTGCTAGGTCTAGATGAACTCTGATGTGTTCTGCATAAAATCTGTTTTCTTGTCCCCCCTCCCAAATAATTACAGCACTTTGCTGAGAAACACTAATAGTGTCATGGGATCTGCCCCCACTAGTTCAGACAGTACCCAGTCCTCCTCCCCTTCCAAGAGTGACTCCTGCTTGAGTCTGGTCAGTCCTAGCGCAGTCCTAACTGTGTATAAATGAAGGTGGCCACAAACGCTTGGTGTGCGTCACTGTGATTGTGTCATTATCCTTATTTGTACCAGTTCCAAGTAGTGCTAGAAATCTAAAGGCATGCCCTGGACAACTCTGACCATTTCCAGCTGTAGCAGTGCTCTGAGACCTAACAATGTCACAGTACAATTTGCTGCTGGGCAGCCAATGCTTTGTGTGTTTCCTTGGATAGCTGTAATAAATTCTTGCTCCTGTCTCTACTTTGTAAAGGTGTTGCTGTGGAAACTGCAACTGCTGAATGTCTGCCAACATCCTCAAAGTGTTCATTTGGGTTGTTAGATACTGGTATAGAGATGCAGGGGCTGCCTTCTTGCATAGCCATGCGCATAATGTCAGCTTGCATTTGATTTTGTGATGCACTTTCACATCCTGCAGAGTATCTAATATGTAGTATGGTGTGAGACCCTGTGATTAACCTTGGGGTGCACGACACTTTCCTCAGACTGTCATATAAATATAACTATGTTATCATCTTTATCATCACCAGCAGCCAGTCTGCTGTTGATATCAGCAAAATTAATTGGTATAGTGTTGTTTGTTTCTGCTACTGACACAATAAACATTAAATGAAATGCATTACAAATAAAGAAATAGCATGCACTGCTATATGCTTATTAAGGAGGTACTGGGGATACCTACCAACCACACAGAATTCATTGTCATTCTGTGCAGGTGGTTAATGTAATGATTCCTTGCCAGCATTAAATTCTCTATATAATTATAAGTTACTGTTTATAAACCTGAGCAGTCAAGTTTTGTTGCTGCAGATGTTGGTAATAACCACTGTCCACACTGGGTCTATATCATATGAGCGAATCACACAAATTGCATCGGAGACCCCCAGGTGTAACTGAAATACTAAAGGTGGGGGAGTATCCATCTTCATCAAGGATACCCACACCTCCAGGTTAGTGGCACTGCACGAGGCATCGGAGACCCTCAGATGCAACTGAAATACTAAAGGTGGGGGAGTATCCATCTTCATCAAGGATACCCACACCTCCAGGTTAGTGGCACTGCACGAGGCATCGGAGACCCTCAGATGCAACTGAAATACTAAAGGTGGGGAGTGTCCATCTCCATCAAGGATACCCACACCTCCAGGTTAGTGGCACTGCACGAGGCATCGGAGACCCTCAGATGCAACTGAAATACTAAAGGTGGGGGAGTATCCATCTTCATCAAGGATACCCACACCTCCAGGTTAGTGGCACTGCACGAGGCATCGGAGACCCTCAGATGCAACTGAAATACTAAAGGTGGGGGAGTATCCATCTTCATCAAGGATACCCACATCTCCAGGTTAGTGGCACTGCACGAGGCATCGGAGACCCTCAGGTGCAACTGAAATACTAAAGGTGGGGGAGTATCCATCTTCATCAAGGATACCCACATCTCCAGGTTAGTGGCACTGCACGAGGCATCGGAGACCCCCAGGTGTAACTGAAATACTAAAGGTGGGGGAGTATCCATCTTCATCAAGGATACCCACATCTCCAGGTTAGTGGCACTGCACGAGGCATCGGAGACCCCCAGGTGTAACTGAAATACTAAAGGTTGGGGAGTATCTATCTTCATCAAGGATACCAACATCTCCAGGTTAGTGGCACCACACGAGGCATCGGAGACTCCCAGGTGTAACTGAAATGCTAAAGGTGGGGGAGTATCCATCTTCATCAAGGATACCCACACCTCCAGGTTAGTGGCACTGCACAAAGCATCGGAGACCCCCAGGTGTAACTGAAATACTAAAGGTGGGGGAGTATCCATCTTCATCAAGGATACCCACACCTCAAGGTTAGTGGCACTGCACGAGGCATCGGAGACACCCAGGTGTAACTGAAATACTAAAGGTGGGGGAGTATCCATCTTCATCAAGGATACCCACATCTCCAGGTTAGTGGCACTGCACGAGGCATCGGAGATCCCCAGGTGTAACTGAAATACTAAAGGTGGGGGAGTATCCATCTTCATCAAGGATACCCACATCTCCAGGTTAGTGGCACCGCACGAGGCATCAGAGACCCCCAGGTGTAACTGAAATACTAAAGGTGGGGGGGTATCCATCTTCATCAAGGATACCCACACCTCCAGGTTAGTGGCACCGCACGAGGCATCGGAGACCACCAGGTGTAACTGAAATACTAAAGGTGGGGGAGTATCCATCTTCATCAAGGATACCCACACCTCCAGGTTAGTAGCACTGCACGAGGCATCGGAGACCCCCAGGTGTAACTGAAATACTAAAGGTGGGGGAGTATCCATCTTCATCAAGGATGCCCACATCTCCAGGTTAGTGGCACTGCACGAGGCATCGGAGACCCCCAGGTGTAACTGAAATACTAAAGGTGGGGAAGTATCCATCTTCATCAAGGATACCCACCATCTCCAGGTTAGTGGCACTGCACGAGGCTTTGGAGACCCCCAGGTGTAACTGAAATACTAAAGGTGGGGGAGTATCCATCTTCATCAAGGATACCCACATCTCCAGGTTAGTGGCACTGCACGAGGCATCGGAGACCCCCAGGTGTAACTGAAATACTAAAGGTGGCAGAGTATCCATCTTCAACAAGGATACCCACATCTCCAGGTTAGTAGGACTGCATGAGGCATCCAAGACCCCCAGGTGTAACTGAAATACTAAAGGTGGGGGAGTATCCATCTTCATCAAGGATACCCACACCTCCAGGTTAGTGGCACAGCACGATGCTTCAGAGATCATCCACATGCAACTAACAAATGGCAAAACTGCTAATGAAAATTATAGCTTGCTACAGGTCACCCACCATGTCCCAGGACCCCCACTCCGCATTCCTGTAAACACTGGGAAACATAAAGGTCCTGTCAAATACCATGATATTTAGTGATTTCAATTACCCAAACATTAACTGGGAGAACTACTCAAGTACAAACTCCCTTGCCCAACATTTCCTAGAATTTATAAACTCAAACATCCTGGATCAACTAGTCAACACCCCCACCAGAGGAGACAACATGTTGGACCTGGTCATCACCAACATGGGTGACCACACCAGAGGTCACCCCCTCGCTGGTTAGATCTGACAATAATCTACTCACTCTGGATATCCACATTTCTTCACCAACCCGGTCAAAGAAACCACCATGCAAAACTTTTCAAAAGCAAACTTCACATTACTTAAGACGAGGTGGGAAGTTTCAAAGCCCCCATGCTAAAGGATAACTCTGTCCAAGCTGCAAAATCTTTTACTAATGCACTCTACGGGCACCTGCAAGAATGCATGGATCGTGCTATCCCAAAAAAAACAAGACTCACTCCTCCAAGAAAAGGAAACCAGTCTGGTGAACTCCTGCCATAAACAAGCTATACAATAGAAGGAGGAAAGTAGTACAGAAAAGAGTAAAATCCCAAGAAGGGAAGACATCTACGTTCCCTCATAAAATCATCAAAGGCTAGCTTCAAAAGAAAAATTGCCATGGACTCCAAAGATAACCACAAGGCATTATTTAGCTATGTCAAGAATCTAAGTGGCAATTCTCAGATCTGCTCGGAGTTAGTACAGAATGGCACAAAATACACTGAACCGACCAATATAGCCAACATCCTGCAGACAGGTTCAGTGCAAACTTCAGCCCCCTCTTACCCCCAACAGGGCCTATAACTATACCAGAAGAATGTAGTGCCCCTGAAATCATAGACACTCAGGTTAAAACATCCCTCTCCAAAGCCAAAAACGCAGCATCAATGGGACCGGACGGATTCCCAGGCTGTGTCCTACACGAGCTCAAAGATGAACTAACCCCTCACCAAAACACACTGTTTAAACTCAGCCTCTTAACAGGCTATGTGCCCACAGAGTGGCACACAGCAATGGTTATTCAGCTCCACAAAGGTGAAGACACAAAGGACCCCAGGAACTATAGCCCTATAAGCCTGACTAGCTTGGTCTGCAAAGCTATGGAGTGCGCCATCATGGATCTCATTAACAGAGACATCGGGAACCTCCAAACACTGGACCCTACCCGGTTCAGCTTTGTTAAGGGAAGATCATGCCTCCTAAACCTGGTGGACTTCTTTGAGACAGTTACCAAGGCTATAGATGAGGGAAATATGGTCCACACAGCCTATCTAGACCTCGCAAAGGCCTTTGACACCATTCCCCACTCAGGTATTATAGACAAGCTCACCAGCCTGAACATAAGCCCCTACGTTACAAAATGGGTTGCCATCTGGCTCAAGGACAGAACCCACATGGTTAGAGTTGCGGGAGCTAGGTCTGACTCGAAACCCATTACAAGTGGTGTTCCCCAGTGCTCAGTCCTAGGACCCCTCCTGTTCAGCATAACTGCTCAGAGGTACAGGCAAGCACAGGAGGACAATGGCTGACCATAGTCAGACACACTGATGTCCCGCTCACCAGACTGAGTAAGGAGAAGGTCACAGTAAGCTGCCTGTCGGGCGCTAGAATCCGCCACATAACGCAAGCACTCAGGTCTCTCAACAGCAAGTACAAATATGACTCAGTCATTGTCCACGCTGGTGTAAACGACCTGAGACGCATCCTGGACTACATGAAAAGAGACATTGAGGAGCTCTCTGACTATGTAGCCCAGGCAGGTATGACCCTGACCTTGAGCAGTATCCTACCTTCACCAAGAGTGATGCCACAATACAGAGATAAGATGATCAGCTTTAACAATTGGCTTAAACACTGGTGTCATTCAAAGGGGATCCAGTATCTGTCTGCCTGGGATGACATGCTGGACAAGCCACGCTGCTTCCAAGGGATGGCTTGCACCTGTCACCCTGGGATTCGGATATTGGCAAAGGCTCTTGCCACCCCATAGTGCCTTTTTAGGCAAGGCTCAAATTCTAAACCTACCACCCTAGAACACAAAAAGGAAAAAACTAAGGGTAATGCTGCTCAATGCCAGAAGTCTCAATCTCAAAATGCACGCACTCGAGGCCCTTCTCAGTATGGAGAACATCGATGTCTGTGCTGTGACAGAAACCTGGTTCAAGGCTCCTGAGAGCACCCCAGTGCTATCAGGTTTTACCTCATATCATGCTCCGCCCCAAAATCCGGACAATACCAAGAAAGGAGGGTATCCATATTCATTAAGGACACCCACACCTCAAGACTGGTGGCAACGCACGATGCATCGGAGACCATCCAGGTGCAATTAACCATAGGCAAGACTGCTCTGCAAATTGTAGCATGTTACAGGCCACCCTCACAAACTCAGGAACCTCACATGGCCTTCCTGAAAACACTAGAGGGATAAATGTATCACCAAACACCATCATACTAGGTGACTTCAATTACCCTAATATAGACTGGGAACACTACTCAAGCCCAAACACCCTAGCCCAAAAGTTCCTGGAATTCATAAACTCAAATGCCATGGAACAACTAGTCACCATCCCCACAAGAGGAGATAACATACTTGATCTCATCATCACGAACATGGGAGCACAATGTTCAACACCGGAAGTATACCCCTCACTGGTGAGATCAGATCACAAACTAATCTCGCTGGAGGTCCTCATCCCACCCCACCTGAAATAAAAAGACCACAGTAAAGAACTTCTCAAAAGCCGACTTCACACTTCTAAAGACTAGTGTGGTCTCCTTTAAGGCCCCGAGCTGGTGGAAAACAGTACTCAAGCAGCTGAATCACTTACAGACGCCTTCTACCAGCACCTGCAGGACTGCATGGATAAGGCAATCCCAAACAAAACAAAGACTCTTAGTACCAAAGGCAAGCGTCCAGTCTGGTGGACCCCAGCCATAAACAAACTCTACAATAAAAGGAGGAAGCTACTACAAGATACAGCAAAATCCTTAAAAGGTAAGACACCCTTGATCACTATAAGTAAAAACTAAGAGCCCTCATAAAATCATCCAAAGCAAATTTCGAGAGAAAAATAGCTAAAGACTCAAAGACAATCATAAGGCCTTCTTTAGCTATGTTAGACACCTAGGAGGAAACTCCCAGATATGCTCAGAACTAGTTCAAAATGATGTGAAGATTACTGATCCTACAGACATTGCCAACATACTGGCTGACAGGTTCAGTGCAAACTTCTCCCCTCCCCAAAAGGAGAGATATCTATACCAAACGATTGCAGCCCCCAAACATCTCCAGCCCAAGTGAGAACTGCTCTCCAAAGCAAAAACACAGCATCCATGGGACCTGATGGTGTCCCCGGCTGTGTGCTCCACGAACTCAATGAGGAATTAAACCCACAGCTAGGACAGCTGTTTAATCAAAGTCTTACCTCTGGATACGGCACCAGGAGTGGCGCACTGCAACTGTGGTCCCACTTCACAAAGGCGGTGCCTCCACCGACCCTGGAAATTACCGCCCATTAGCCTGACAAGCCTTATCTGCAAAGCCATGGAGAGGATCATAATGGACCTCATAAATAAAGACATAGGAATTTGCAGACTTTGGATCCAACCCAGTTTGGCTTTGTCAAAGGCAGATCATGCCTTTTAAACTTGGTTGACTTCTTCAAACAGTCACCAAAGCCATTGACGAGGAAAGGCAGTCCATACAGCCTACCTCGATCTGGCTAAGGCCTTCGATACAATACCCCACTCGGGTATCATTGAAAAACTCATCAGCTTAAATGTTAACCCATACATCACAAGATGGGTTGCAAACTGGCTGAGTGACAGAACCCACAGGGTCAGAGTTGCTGGCGCCATGTCAGACTCAAAACCTGTCACAAGTGGTGTCCCACAGGGCTCAGTCCTGGGCCCACTCTTGTTTGGCATCTACTTTTCTGAAGTACAAGCAAACACAGGAGGGTTATGGCTGACAAAGTTTGCAGATGACTGCAAACTGGGCCATAGTAGAAAACACATCTGACACAGATATCCTTCAGAAGGGTCTCACAGAAACGGATAACTGGTGCCAGAGCCACGGCCTGAAGTTAAATGCCAAAAATGCATAGTCATACCCTTTGGGAAAAACAAGGTTACCCCTAGCTACCAAATAGGTGGCAATCCACTGAGCACAGAAGAAGTTATCAGGGACCTGGGGACCCAGGTTGATAGTAGTCTGTCATTCGACACCCATGTAGCTAAAGTAGTTAGGAAGACTTTCTACATTGCCCACCTTATCATGAAGGGATTCTCATCTAGATCAAGGGAGGTCATAGTCTCCCTTTACTCATCACTCATCAGACCAATGATTGAGTACAATGCCCCATTTGGGATGTATCTGACCCGACACCTGCAGCAGCTGGAGAGGCCACAAAAGTTCCTCACCAAAAGGATAAAGGGTCTCAAAATCTGTCCTATGCTGCCCGACTGAAAGAACTCCAGCTCTATTCAGTCGCCACCGCTTGCTCAGAGGTGACCTTTGCCTAACATACAAGGCCATGTCAAACCCAGATTTGATGAATATGCTTCACCTCAAAAATCTAGATCCATCAGAGCCACAAGGGCGGAGACTTAAACCTCGACACGGCTATTAATAGGACGTGCTGGAGGGATAGATTCATTACCCAAAGACTCCCTATGCTGTGGAACAAAATCCCGGTACATGTGAGGCAGAGCACCTCGCTGGCCTTGTTCAAGAGAAATCTTGACCAATGGATGGGAGATCGCAGATATACCCCAGGGATTACCTCAGTGTCACTGCTCGACAGAGGCACAGCAAAATAATGGGTATAGTTCCCCATACTAAAGGGGTGGCGTAAGCCACAAAACGATGGGCTAGGCTTGTAAATGCCCTCGGGCAGATAGCCTAGTATAAACCTATGAACCTATGAACCTATGAACCAAGTTCGCAGACGGCTGAAAACTAGGGGCTATAACTGACTCTCCGGCTGATACAGACATCCTCCAAAAGGGTCTCACTGAGACAGATACCTGGTGTCAAAACCATGGCCTAAAGCTAAATGCCAAAAAGTGCATAGTCATCCCCTTTGGAAAAAACAAAGTACCTACAAACTACCACATAGGTGGTAGCCCCCTAAATACAGAAGACATAATAAGGGATCTGGGGACCCAAGTAGACAGTATCCTCTCTTTTGATAATCACATTGCCAAAGTGGTTAGAAAGTCCTTCTATGTGGCCCTCCTAATCACAAAAGGGTTTGCATCCAGATTGATAGAGGTCATTGGGTCCCTCTACACATCACTCATCAGACCCATCATAGAGTACAATGCCCCATTTGGGATGTACCTTAAAAGACACCTGCAACAACTGGAAAGACCACAGAAGCACCTCACCAAGAGGATCACTGGCCTCAAGCAGATGCCCTATGCAGCTTGTCTTACGAAACTCCAGCTGTACTTGGATGCATACCGCCTACTCAAAGGTGATCTCTGCCTGACATACAAGGCCATGTCCAACCCAGAATTGATGGACATGCTCCACCTAATGAAAACCATATCCCCTTGAGCCACATGCTCCAGTGATCTAAACCTCACTACAACAATAAATAGGACGTGCTGGAAAGAAAGATTCCTGTCCCAGAGACTTCCCATGCTCTGGAACAAGATTCCAGTCTAAATTAGGCAGAGCTCCTCACTAACCCTCTTCAAGAGAAACCTTGACGAGTGGATGGGAAACAGAAATTTTACCCCAGGGATCACTTCAGTGGCTCTGCTGGACAGAGGCACAGGGAACTAATCTAAGGGGATGGCGAAAGTCAACATATTCCAGCTAGGCTTATGAATGCCTTCGGGCAGAAAGCCTAGTACCTACCTATGAACCTATGAACCTATTTTACAGCCATCTCCAAGTCCTGGTGTTTTGCTTTTTATTCTGGATCTGTTTTGTGCAGGACAAGTGAGTTCTAAAGCTTTGGTGGTAGTTTTGTGTTTTTTAAAACACATACATGTTTGCACAAAAACATATATGTTTGCGCAGTCACTACAAGACATCAAACTGATTTCACCGTTGACCACTAATCACTTTCCATTGCTGCTGTAATGATTTTCCACTTACAAATGACAACTTTACACAATTCATTACAGCCATGATAATATGCCAATGATCAGAAAAATAAAAATTTCTTCAATGTAACTCACTAGTCCTCTGGCACACCTTCTCACCTCAAACCACTTATTACTTAAAAGTTGGTTAGTACACACAACAATATGCAGGTACCCTTCCCAAAAAAAAAAGTTGGGAGGGTGGCCTAATGGTTAAGGTGTTTGCTGTACAAACACAAAGTGCAGGGTTTGAGTCTCACAAGGGATAATTGGCTAGGCTTACAATGGCTCGCAAGAGCAGTTTAGTACTAACCTATGACCCTATACATAGATACACCCCCACACAGGAATGCCCAAACTTAGAATATTACTTTAGTTGTGAAGCACTTTTATCCTTTTTTCAAAAACACACTCCTCCTTATATAAGGGAGGTTAAATGCATTAATTAACAAGCCCCTTAGGATGTAAACATTGATTAAACATGAGGTGAGAGTTCATTAATTAGAAACATATCAAAATAAATACATAAATGCATAACAATCTGCTTCATCAACAAACTTTAAAATATTGTAATAATAATAATTATAATAATATAATGAAATAATATTGTCATAAAATAGCTGCCACCTAAATTTGTATGACAATATCTACCTGTTGTTTGTAAATTTTAAAAGCTTTATGAAAGGTTAAGAAATAGTTTTATTGTATATAGATATCACAGTTTTGCTGAACAGAATTTTAAAACACTTTGCATAGAAGTATGATCATTCAGCCTTGTCTGGGTGCTAACAGTTACATCTCAATTGCCAAAATAATGTATTATATTCAATAAGGTTCTTCCATGCACCTCCCCTATGGTCTGTGACTACCCTTTCAAGAACAGCAAACTAAAATCTGCTTTACCAATACACTGTTTCAGGTGTCTAAACAATGGATTTTTGTGATTAGCTTTTTCTGTATTGTACACGTCGGTAAATCTTTTCCAGAAAGGGAGCTCAGTCATATCTGTCTAATAACTGTGACATTTTTGGGAGACTGTGATATACAAAGATCCACAGAAATTTCATCTGAACTCCTTAGTGTCAAATGCTGCTCCCCATATAATGCTGGGAGTGCATTGGCCACCCATATATAGCAGCACCAGTGAAACATTCCACATTTTCTAGTACCAAACATCCGAAGAGATCTAGCAACACTAGTCATATTAGTATTTTGCTTGTTAAGATTCATGCCCTTTTTGTAGATAACAGTTGGTTTATTCCTCACTCAGTATTATATATCCTGGTCTGTTTTAATAAGTTAATTAGTGGTGGGTGTGTCCACACCCAGACGTAGTCATCCACGTGGTCAAGGCAGTGGACACAGTCATGATGATAACTCATGGAGCAGATATTCTTCATGTTCAGGTAGCACTCTGACTTCAAGGCAGGTTGTGGAACCAGCAGTGCAACTCCTGGCAGAGGTATGGTGACGGGTGTCCACAGAGAAAGTACAATTGTGTACACTTACATAACTGTAGATGTTGAGTGTATTCACTGTTGCGGTCATTACATTTGGGTTATCTGCTTGCAGGTAGCTCTCAGTCCGCCTGATTAACAATGTCTTGGGTCCTGTGTCGGTTGCTGTCCCTTCTTCCATGATGTCAGGCCGTCAGGGGTATAAAACATGCAGCCAACGCCATTACATCAGTTTTTCTTGGCCCAGATGTCAGGTGCCCCCCTGTTGGGAAGCAATTAAATATAAAAGTACAAAGATATACCTCCAACAAAAAAGCAAATACACCAAAAAGACTTTTAAGCATAGTAAAGGAAAGTAGAGGTATAGTCAAAAGAAGTTAGGGGGCTGGAGGGAGGGTAACTAGGACTACAACAGTGAATACACTCGAACATCTACATTTATGGTAAGTGTACACAACTGTACTATGTTCTTCATGTTTCACTGTTGCAGTCATTACATTTGGGTAGATTCCCAAAGCTATGGTTGGGAGGAGGAATTTAGATAGCATTAGGGCCAGCTATAAGGCCCTGCAAGACTGCAGTGGCAAAGCCAGCTCTGGATTTAGAGAAAATTGGCAAATGATAATGTTTGGTGAAAGTATGTACAGAACACCAGGAATCAGCTTCTAGGATGTCCCTGGTAGGGACGCCTCTGAGAAAGGCTGTAGAGGTAGATGCAGCCCTGGTGGAGTGAGGTCTGATCCCCTGGGGGTTAGGTTTTCCATGGTGCTTATCACAGAAATGAATGCAATGGCTTATCCATTTAGAAATGGTTTGCTTTGAAATAGCCTTCCCCTCTGCCCCTGCAGCAAATGCCACCAGCAGTTGTTCAGATTTCCTTTGAGGTTTAGTCCTGTCCAAGTAGAATCTAAGTTGTCTGTGCACATCTAAGGAATGCAGTATCTGTTCCCCTTTATTCTGTGGATTGGGAAAGAAGGTTGGCAAATGAATGGACTGATTAAGAGCCACACTGGATACCACCTTGGACATGAAGGATGGATTGGTTCTGAGGGGCACCCTGTCTGCATGAAAGATGATGAAAGGCTCCACTGCCATAAGGGCCTGTAATTTAGATACCCTTCTAGCTGAAGTGAATGCTAAAAGGAAAGCTTTTTCCAAGAAAGAAATTTTAAGTCTGCTGTAGCAGCTGGCTCGAAAGGAGATAGAGTGAGTTTCTCCAAGAGAAAGTTAGGGTCCCAGGCTGGGGTTGGATCTCTCCTGGGTGGTTTCAAATTTTTGGCCCTTCTGAGGAACTGCTTGAGCAGTGGATGAGAGAAGAGGGGAGGTTCTGTGTTATAATGAGCTGAAATGGCTGAGGCGTGGATTTTAATGGAAGAAAAAGACAGGCCCTTGTGAAGCATCTCAGTTAAGTATTGTAAAATCTGAGCTAAATTGAGTGCTGCTGTGCTCATCCCTTGAGATTGGTTCCAGGCACAGAATATTTTCCATTTTTCAGCATAAGATTTTCTTGTACTAGGCCTCCTTGCCTCTAAAATGATATCCATCACACGTTTGCTGAGGGATGGTAAAGGAGAGATTAAGTAATTAGTCAGGCTGCAAGGTTCAGTGTTAGAAGCTGAGGGTGCAGAATCTGGTTCTCCTGCTGAGACAGCAGGGAAGGAGTCTGAGAGAGGTGCCATGGAGATAACAGTGACACTGCACTGGAGTTGGTACCAGTGTTGGCGCAGCCAGTCTGGAGCAATCAAAATCATCCTAGGTTTGTCCTGTTTGATTTTTAGTAGTACTTTGGAGAGCAGAGGCAGAGGGGGGAAGGCATAGACTGATAGGTTTTTCCAGCTGAAGGATAGAGCATCCACTTTCCAGGCTTGTTTATGGGGAGTCCTTGTGCAAAATGTGTCCAATTGGTAGTTTTGGGGAGAAGCAAACAGGTCTATATCTGGGTTCCCCCATTGGCTTATCAACATGTTGAAAATCCTTGGTTCCAGTTTCCACTCGTGTGGGTCCATGAGGTTTCTACTTAGTCCGTCTGCCAGTGTATTTAATTTTCCTGGCAGGAATTGAGCTTGTAGGTGCACTTGGTAGCTCAAGGCTGTGTTCCACAATGCCATGGCTAGTCTGCAGAGGGGGGTAAGAATGTGTACCCACCTGCTTATTTATGTACCACATAACAGTGCTGTTGTCCGTCTTTACCATTACTTGTCCTGGAAAAATGTGGTCCTTGAAGGCTGTCAGAGCATTATGTACAGCTAACATTTCTTTTTGATTGATATGCAGGTGCATTTGAATTGGGTTCCATTTGCCCTGAATGCACTTCCCTGCCAGGTGAGCCTCCCATGCATAGTCTGATGCATCTGTTGTTAGGGTTTGGGTGGCAGGGGGTGGTGTGAAAGGTAGTCCCTTGTTTTGGTGACAGGCCTCTGCCCACCAAAGGAACTCTAGGCATAGGCAAGGTATGATAGGAATCATTGTTTCTAGGTCTTGAGAATGTTGACACCATAGGCTTTTTAGATACCACTGTAGTTTCCTCATATGCAGTCTTGCATATGGAATTAAAAGAATGCAGGAGGCCATGAACCCCAAGGCTTGCAGTATTTGTCTTGCAGATAGCAGTTTTTTTTGGCCACTTCTTTGAAGTAGGTTGTCAAATGAATTTGTTTCTCTGGCATGAGGTAAGCCATCTGGGAAGTTGTATTCAAGCTTGCTCCCAGGAATATAATTTGTTGACATGGTACCAGGTGTGATTTCTTTTCATTTATGGTGTACCCCATACAAGTTAGAACCCTTTGTACAAATGCCAGATGATTCAAAAGTATGTCCTAGCTTTCTGCCTGAATTAGACAATCATCCAGGTTTGGGTATATGTGAATATTTCTTTGCCTGCAAATTGCAATGACTGGAGCTAGGCACTTTGTGAATATCCTGGGAGCAGTAGATAAGCCAAAGGGCAGTGCAGAGAACTGATAGTGTGTGTAGCCTGCTTTGAAGCGTAGGTATCTTCTGCAAGATTCCCTGATTGAGATGTGCAGGTATGCTTCTTTTAAATCTAGTGTTGCCAATCAGGCATCTTTGCCTAGCACAGGAAGTAATTGGTGAAGAGTCAGCATCTTGAATTTTGGAATCTCCAAAAAGGTGTTTAGAGTAGACAGCTCCAGGATCGGATGCCATGAATTGTCTTTTCTGGGCACCAGGAAAAGTCTGGAGTAGAAAACTTGTCCCTTTTCCTCTTCTGGTACCAGTTGAATAGCCCCCATGCTTAAGAGAGAAAGTACTTGTTTTTGGGCCTCTGCCCACTGATTTGGGGGTAGGTCCAGCCACCCACTTGGCATTGGCAACGTATGGAAGTGAAATCTGTATCCCTGGGACACTATATTTAAAACCCATTTATCCTGGGTAATGGGTTCCCAATTTTTTGCCTGCAGAGCAATCTTTCCCCCCAAAGGGGCAGTCAGTCGATAATTGTTTGGAAATTTTAAAAGGAAGTCATTGAAACAGTTTACCATAGGGGGGAGTCTTATTATTCCCAGATTTGGAAGTGGAGGCCCCCCACTGCTTAGTTCTGTGTGTCCCCTGGGACTGAAACCTGGCGTTTTTGCTGTGTCTTGAGAAGACCTGGAAGGGGCTGGAAAGGACAAATTCTTAGAGGGCCAGTGCCTACTAAATCTAGGAGGCTGAACTTGTAAAAAATCTTTAACAGTTTACATAGATTTAGCTTTATCTTCCATCTTTTTAAGAACTTCCTCAGCCTTGTTGCCAAACAGGCAGTCCTGATTTAAAGGAGCATCCAACAGTTTAGCTTTAACATGATCAGGCAAAGATTGCTCCTTAAGCCAGGCATGCCTTCTGAGTATAGACACAGTAACAGCAGCCTTGCAAGAGGCCTCTAATGAATCAAAACCACATTGCAAAGTATGTTTTCCAACTTGTTCAGCAGAATGCATTGAATCCTGTGATTCTTTATTTTCCACACAGTCAGGAATCAACATAATTTTCTGTTTAAGCAATCCAATAACATGTTGCTGATTCTTTAACGTATGAAACTGGCAGTTTAAAGCCCTAATGGCTAAGGTTGCAAAAGTATAAACCTTCTTACCCCATCTATCCAGTGCCCTGGAGTCTCTATTAGAAGGGGTAGGATTTTTAGCAGTAGAAGCCTTAATGCCCTTGGGCCCCTGTGAAATAGTCTCTGGATCTGCAATAGGATTTTTAAAAAGGAACTTGTGGGACTCCGGGACCCTGTAGTATCTGTCAGGTTTTCTGGGAGCAGGAGGCAGGGAATCAGGGGCCATACTGGATTCTGAGAAAGCATCATCAAGAATGTCTAGTAAAGGAGGAATAGGTAAAGGCCTATGCTGAGGTAGGAGAAGGAAATCCTTAAGCCTCTTTTTTGAAACAGAAAAATCCTAGTTTTCCCAGTGGAAATGCTCCCTTAGAGTATGTAAGGTTTCCCCAAAAGAAAAATCCTCAGGAGAGGAAGCAGAGGAAATGGAGTCCTCTACATCAGAATCTTCATAAGTAGATAAGGGCAAATCCAGATCATCAGAGGAATCAGAAACAACAGAATCCTGATCAGAAGATTCATAATCAACTTCAGTCCTAGGCCTCTTCGAAGGGGTATATTGGCTACCCCTGATTAGAGTTATTAGATCTTCAGCCATTCTTATCATTTGTTTTTTAGGCATAGAGGCCTGAGCATGTGGCCTGGGTGTCAGTTTTTTAGGCATGGATCGAGATTTAGGCCTAAGTAAAGAAGGAGGCATCAGTTTAAAATGCAAGTCCGTAGGCCTGAACACACTCTCAAAAGCTGGTGCCTGCACAGCGGCTCCAGACCCATCCAAGGTAGAGACATCCACGGGTTCCATAATTGAAGCATCTTGTGGCATACCGGACTCCGAATGGGTCTCAGTAGAGGTCTGCAAATCAGAAATAGCGGGTATCAGGGGCTGTGAAAGCACCTCACTCAGTAATGACGAACTGGCGACTGGCTTAGGAGAAGCGTCGTCTGCAGTTTTGGACCTCGGCGGCCTGTTTCTGTCTTTATCTTTGAGTTTTTTCAGAATCCTGGTAGTTGGATGGCTAACCGATGACATTTCTGAATAATTAAACCAAGAACCGAAATATTTAGAGGCGAAAATATACAGATGACGGATAGTGCGCTGATTAAATAAAGCACAAAACCGACAGCAAGGTACATCATGGTCAGGGCCTAGGCAAGGAATACAGTATGAATGAAAATCTTTATGAGGTATTTGCTTTCCACAAGTAATGCAATTACTAACTTTTACTGACATCGGTAAGGAGCAAGAAAAAGTTTCCCCAGTGGGGTACTTAGCCTTAGTTGAAGACTTCGGTTCTGAAACTCGAAAATGAAAATTTCAGGAGTCGGCCGACCGGCATTTGTGAACTGCTTTTGCTTTGGGCACCGCACAGCAAGAAAGACTGATGTAATGGCATCGGCTGCATGTTTTATACCTCTGATGACATGATCTCATGGAAGAAGGGACAGCAACCAATGCAGGACCCAAGACTTTGTTAATCAGGCCGACTGAGGGCTACCTGCAAGCAGATAACCCAAATGTAATGACTGCAACAGTGAAACACGAAGAACATCCTGATCCTCTGCTGTGTACTGCTCACACCTGTGCAGGGCACTGTACGAATCTGGTCTCTCGTTTGGAGATGTGTATCATCTGGTATTATCTTTATATGAGTGAATAGCTGAGCATGTCAGTAATTCAAAGTAGTACCGGAACTTTCTCTGGGGATTTGAGAAATATAATATAGAGCCACTTATTTATGTGCACTCATAAATACAAAATATGTTCTTCTTGGAGAAGAAGGATCCTTTATATCAGAGTGAAAGAGCTCTCCTATCAAAGCTGACATACTTTGAGGGAGAAGTTGAGAACTTGAAAAGTTTCTTCATCAGTCAGAATTGTGAACCACTGCAGAATCTGTTACTTACATAGAATTTAATTTCTGTCTCATGAGATGTGGTGAAGGAAGGTCTTTGTTCTTTCCCTTCTTCTCCCTCCAGACACTGATATTGGCACATGTGGTATCATGGATATCCTTCCTCATCAGATCTCTGATGATGAGGATGATGATGGCCTGTACAAAGACAACATGAAGTACACTACGGCTCTGACCAACACACCTGCTGTAGCAGTCCAAAGAATGTATTTGTAAAAAGATAGCAGTTGTTAAAGAACACTGATGGGGAGGCATTAAAGGTGCAATCTGAGGTACTGATGTATTTGAAACGCAGGTATATGTACATTTTTGCAGAGGAATATATATATATATATATCTATATATATATATATATATATATATATATATATATATATATATATATAAATGCCCAACGAATCTTCAGCACTCTGTAACAAAATGAAGAAAAACCGCTGCTGTGAAGAGAAGTTTTATTCAAGCATAGCCTGCATCAAATAACACAATATGTGTTATTTGATGCAGGCTATGCTTGAATAAAACTTCTCTTCACAGCGGCTGTTTTTCTTCATTTTGTTACAGAGTGCTGAAGATTCATTGGGCATTTGTGTTTAGTACTTAGTGCACCTATTCAGTAAGTTTGCGTGCACCATTTTCTTTGGGACTTTATATATATATATATATATATATATATATATATATATATATATATATATATATATATGCACATATATATAGAAGTGACTCTACAGTAATATGTTTTGACTCATGTTTGGCAGAACGAACTGCTGATTTCACAGGTTGTTATATTTATAGCTTCAAAACTTTACTAAAAGCGCACCTAAAGACATACTGGCTATGCCCTTGCAACTCCCACTCTAATATCACTCACCACATCCACCCACTACCTTTCTTTCCACCCCACTAACTACCTTGATTATAGCAAGCTCAGATGCTCATAAGCCTAGTAGTTATTATACAGCAGGAACTTCTTATTGTAACATTTGATAATGTCTGTTATGTACTTTGCAGATAAAGATTCTAGTTGTCTACTGATGTACTATGTTCTTCATCTGTAAATATGTTTGTAATTAATTGCTATGTTAATCAAATTGTTAATCACTATGTAATCCAATGTAACTACTGTCTGTTTATTTTAACTGTGGAGCTTTTCTCCCCAGGCCTCCGCTGAAAATGGACCTGCGTCCAGTCAGACACACCCGATCAACAAATGTAAATAAATAAATAAATAAATAAATAACTGTATAAGGCTGCCTTTACATTGGAAACCTGCATCAGTGTACAGGTTTCATAGCTACTTCCTACCTGAAGTAATGTAGGTGAGCTGGCTGAAGCACCTTTTAAATTACCTCTGAAGTCATTCAGAATGATTTATATTTTCTGATTTTCCAGAATAACGTCCTTATATTTTTTAAATTTTCATTCAGGTTTTTCAGACATTTTAGAATTATCTGATTTAATTTTTTTTGTGAGAAATTTTTCTCATTATACTATTTATTTTGCTTTGTTTGCAAGATTTATTTGACTAAATAGATCCGCGGTGGTGCAGCGGTAGCGTTGTTGCCTCACAGCAAGAGGTTCTCCCGTTCGATTCTCGGCTGGAGTGCAGGGAGTGCCTTCTGTGTGGAGTCTGCATGTCCTCACCGTGGTTGGGTGGGCGTTCAAATGATATGCATAAATGGGCATGCCTTCGTTGAAGGTTGGATGTCGAGCTGGCACCTTAGTGTTCGTGAAAATCTACTGCCAATCATTAGCGGACCGGAGTTGGAGTTCCGCTAATCGGGAAAAGCCGAAAGACAACAACAACAAGATTTATTTGACTGGGTTTTGTCTATCATGGTATTGTTGGGAGGGATGATAGTGAATAGTGTTGTTCTGGCAAAGATATGTTTTGAGGTAAAGAGCAGTAATTTAGGTTTTTAGAGTTTA
This sequence comes from Protopterus annectens, assembly GCF_019279795.1. Lineage (NCBI taxonomy): Eukaryota > Metazoa > Chordata > Ceratodontiformes > Protopteridae > Protopterus > Protopterus annectens. Next base: position 81,047,516 of record NC_056750.1, read on the forward strand.
GAAAGAGTTATGAATTATTTAGCTGTGTTTCGGTTGATAAGAAGAATTGTAGTGTTAGGTCTTAGAGTTTAGAGAGAGGTTTGGCAGAGACGAGTCGGGTCGAGTCATCAGAATACTGAACTAAAGCAGCATTTTTTTTTTTTTTTTTGCAACAGTGTAGAGGCTATTGATGAATATGTTTAAAAGCAGTGGGCCTACTTATGTTTAAAAGCAGTGGGCCTAGTTATATTTAAAAGCAATGGGCCTAGTTATGTTTAAAAGCAGTGGGAAGCAGTGGGCCTAGTTATGTTCAAAAGCAGTGGGCCTAGTTATGTTTAAAAGCAGTGGGCCTAGTATAGATCCCTGTGGGACACCAATAATAATTGACAAGAAGGTAGAAAAATCATTTTTCCATTTAACTGCTTGTGTTATGTTTGAGAGATAGCTATGAGGTACAATTACATTTTTAAAGTTTTTTCTTTTGTATGTATCTTCCTTTTAAGTAAATATGAATGAAGTACTTTCAGTCTTTGTTAGGGTACTACATTTATAAAAATATCTACAAGGCTTGAAATGATATTTATGACTACAAGACACTTTTTAACAGATTTAAATGGGAAACAATCGTTGAAGGAACAGAAGCTTAAATAACCAAACGTTTCTGAACGAATAACAAAATAAATAACAATGAAAAGAGCTCTAAAGCAAGCTGGAAATAACAAACTTTTTTAAGAAATGAAAACATAGTCCAGTAAATAATATTTTGTAAACAGTGAAAAGAAATGGGACATTATTCATTGATGCTTACTTGTCCAGCTAAGTTTGTGTGCTCAGCAACAATGGCTAAGCACTTTACAATTCAGGAAACAGCAGTACATGTTGACACTGGCTGCAAAAAAGGGTTAACAGCAAATACGTTAATGATTGTATGATCAGCCATGCTGGGGTCTATATTAAATCACCGAATGCTTAGAAAAGCGAATGATGATTTATCTACCCCATGTAAGTGAAAGCTTACAGACTCGAATGCTTAGAACAGTGTTTTTTTTTCCAATTCCCCCCCACCCCCCTACTTAAATATACCAACTCCGAGATCACACTACAGTGATGAAAATGGCAAAGTAACGAACGCAGCCAAGCGATTTCTTTCCCAGGGAAAGAATTTGCTTATATGCCGCTTCGTCATTTTGTCTTTTCGTCTTTTCAAGTTTAACCAAGACACATTCGAAAGAATGCATCTTCGGTCATCTAATAGGAACCTGCCATGCTGTATGGTAATGAAACAAAAATCATGGTGCGGCAATTGAGAAATATATAAAACAAGTGTGAATACAACTTGCTTGCTTGCTTTAGCTTTGAATTCCAACACATGCTGAAATACAGGAAAACTTTCAAAAATGTTAGGGGTAGCCAAGACCATTGTAAACCTGTATCTTCAATGGAATATCATGCAAGATGCTATTGCTGCTGCTGTCACGTGTTGCCCTAGAATGTGTAGGTATTTTAGGCCACGTTTAACCTACCATGGACTACAAGAAAGACACCTCAAGTACTACAGGTTTGACGATGACATCATACAAGAAACTGTAGTCATCTACCATCCTCATCCGAGGCTCCATGAGAATCACAGAAACCCCATCCCAGTGGATACTAATGTATGTGTAACTTAAAATATTTTAGCTAAAGGGACTTTTCAATGACTTACAGGGGACACAATGGAGGTTTCTCATGCTTTTGATTCAAGAATATTCCACCAGTTCCTCAATATAATGCTTTGACATGTGGGGAAGCATATCTGGTTTCCACATAGTCCAGAGGAGAGAGGTACCACTGTACAAAATTTCTATGTCACAACTCATTTTCCTGAAGTATTAAGGGCCATAGACTGCTCCAACATTGAAATAAAAGCCCCACCTGATGAAATGAGAAGATGGTATGTGAAAAGAAAAGGATGTCACTCCATCAACTGTTAAGTGGTCTGTAATGCAAAGGGTATCATCTATACTGTGTGCAGAGGCCACCCAGGTAGCTTCCATGACTTCTACATATGGGAAACCTGTAACCTGTACCAACGATTTGAAAGGAGTGACATCCCACAAGGGCATGAGTAAGGTTACAACACTGCACATACACAAACTAGAACTATCATAGGGCATGTATTTTGGCAGCTGTATTAATGGCTCTACTGTCTGGATGCATTTGGAAGTACCATGCAAAATGACCACACCACCTCTGTCAAAATGCTGACTGTGTGTGCTTTCGTACATGATATTATACTTAGCCACTAGAAGAAACACTTAAACTGTAAAAAACAAATAAAAGTGCCCGAACAAGCCAAAGGTTCAAAATAAGTGTAACGCACTTTATTTAAAACAAATAAACCAGCGTTTTCGCTCCTGTTAAGACAGAAGCTTCTTCAGCATTAAAAGAGCGCAAGCTCGCATTATTTAAAAGCTTCTGGGTGACGTGCTGTTGGTGTCACTCCTAATTAGGCAATTCAAAATACAATTAAAGCAAAATACCTTAATAGAACATTGTATTTAAAAACATATATAAAAAATATATAAAAAAATATATACCAATATGAGTACTAGTGATACAAGCAAACAAATTCAACCTGTCAGCCTTACTAAGTGCAAGTGAGCAAGTAAAAGGTATCAATCCAGGGCATATGCAAAATGCCTATCAAGACCCTTTTACAAAGCAATTCTTGTCCTATGCATAAATCTAGGAAATTAGTAACCTATTGTAAAACTGACTGCTGTAACAGTTCTAACATGGTTCATAAAACTCAAGTGAAAAAGCTATACCATAAACATGAGTTACCTAAGGTAACTTCTATACTTTAAAATAGAGGCAATATTACAGTTATCATTAAGTCCCGGATAGGAGAAAGCATCTAATTGTAATTGCCACTCTAACTCACGGGTCTCTAAAATTAGAGATTGCGGGCCACCCCTGATATCAAACTTGACATTATCAATGCCCATAAATTTAAAACTGTGGCCACAGTTGTTCAAAATATGTTTAGAGAGGGCGTTATCACTCCTCTTGTTCTTAATAGCATATATATGTTGGTAAATACGGTCCCTAAGTCGCCGGTCCGTTTTACCAACATAGAATGCATGACAGCATTCACAAAAGGCCACATACACAATGGATTTAGTGTTGCAGTTGATCTTGTGATTGATGGCATATTTCCTCTTGCCAATGGAAATATGTACACCATTTACAACAGCCACAAGTGTATGTCCCTTTTTGTCTAACCATAAGGTCAGCTGAATTGTTTCTCTGTAACATATCCTTAAGATTGTTGCCTCTTTTAAATGTGAATGACGGGGTTATGCCCAATCTTTCGTGTAACCCAGCATTGGTGATAAAATACCAATTCTTACGGATAATTGAACACAAGGACCCAGAGTTCATGTTAAAAGGAGAAGTAAAGCCAATGGAGAAATTTGACTTATTACAAGCATTAAGAGCATCAGCATTATTGTCAATAGTCATGGTTAAACTCCCCAAAAGACTAGGTGAAAATGCACAGTTTTCAACCAAATGTTGCTGCTCTTTAGGTAATAGCAATGGTAAATAAGTGCCATTCAACCGTTTAGTTGACACTTCCCCTATTAAGTCAAAAATAAGGTCTTCAGGGTAACCACGGTTTAAGAACATGTCAGTCAACAGTAAACATTCTTTATCAAAGGCGTCCTCTGTGCTGCACATACGGGCAGCCCTGACCAGTTGGCCTTTGACAATAGAACGCTTCTGCCTCCAAGGATGGCAACTTGTGAAATGCAAAAAATAATTGCAATAAGTTGCCTTCCTAAAAATGGATGAGCAAAATCTGTTGTTGTTAGTGTCTTTAACCAACTGGACATCAAGGTAGTCAATCTCAGAGGACGAAAAGTGGTGCGTAAATTTCAAAAAATCTGTTGAGGAATTCATATATGCTAACAGATTCAAGGCGTCATCCTCACTCCCTTTAAACAGCACAAACACATCGTCGAGAAAGCGGGTATAGATCTTAGAACACTCCACAAAAGTTGGGTGGTTAAAAAGAAACTTGTTCTCCCAGTAGGCAACAAACATGTTGGCAACACTGCTGCTGCATGGAGAGCCCATTGCTATACCTTTCTTTTGGAGGTAGTAGTGACCTTCAAACATGAAAAAATTAGAGGACAAAACAATGTCAAGTAATACTGTGACCAAAATGATGTCGTTGTTGAATTTGTTTGCTTGTATCACTAGTACTCATATTGGTATATATTTTTTTATATATTTTTTATATATGTTTTTAATACAATGTTCTATTAAGGTATTTTGCTTTAATTGTATTTTGAATTGCCTAATTAGGAGTGACACCAACAGCATGTCACCCAGAAGCTTTTAAATAATGCGAGCTTGCACTCTTTTAATGCTGAAGAAGCTTCTGTCTTAACAGGAGCGAAAACGCTGGTTTATTTGTTTTAAATAAAGTGCGTTACACTTATTTTGAACCTTTGGCTTGTTCGGGCACTTTTATATGATATTATACTTAGAAAACAGTTGCAACAGGGTGTCCCAGAACAGTGACTGCAGTTCCCAGCACCAGGGACTCTGGCAGCTGACATAGATGAGAGAGTCATATGAGGAGCCAGCAGCAGGAGATGATCATAGCAAATGTAGGTGGGCACAATATACCATAGGAATGGCTAAGAGGTAACAAATTGCATGTACACTTCATAGGATCATAGCAAGTTACTAGGCTATTGGCCCTGAGGCCCTTACAAGCCTACCCAAGAATTTAGCTCATGTTCCAACAAATCAGCACCCTATGCCACTGTCCAGCAGGGATACAGGCGGAATCCCAGGAGTGTATTTTCTGTTCCACATCCAGTTAGCTAGGTTGCACTTAAAGAGGTTTAGTGAGGTACTCTGCTTTACATGGAGAGGGAGTCTATTCCACAAAAGGGGGAGTCTCTGGGACACAAATCTGTCCTGCTAACCAGTCCTATTGATATCACAGACCATGCTGAAGTTGTGCATGCAGGTTACTCGAGTGGAGCTTGACTTGTGGATATGCAGCAGTCTCATCAGTGTGTGGTCTGAGATTGCTTTGTATGCCATTCAGAGGTCACCTCTGAGGAGTCTGTAGGAGACTGAGTAGAGGGACAGGGCTTTTAGCCTATTTGTGTAGGGTAGATGTTTGAGGCCCTGAATTCTCCTGGTGAGGAACTTCTGTGGTCTCTCCAGCTGTTGCATGTGCTTTCTGAGGAACATGCCAAAAGGGGCATTCTACTCAATAATGCGTCTTATAAGGAAAAAATCCAGGGATGTTATGACCACCTTGTTCCTGGATGAGATACCCCTACTAATGTGGTGGGCCATGTAGAAAGCTTTCCGTACAATGGAGGTAATATGGTGGTCAAAAATCAGTTTGCTATCAACCTGGGTGCCCAAGTCCCTCGTGACTGATTGTGTTTTATTTATTTATTTTATTTTTATTTAACATTTGTTGACCAGGAAAGTCTGACTAGGACAGAGCCTATTTTCAGTGGAGGCCCTGGGAGAAACACTTCAGACGCATGTCTTTGGAATGTGGGAGGAAAATGGAGTACCCGGAGGAAACTCACACAAACACAGGGAGAACATACAATCTCCACACAGAAGGCACCCCATCCAAAAATCGAACCAGAGAACCTTTGCTGTGAGGCAACAATGCTGCCACTGCACCACGGATGTATGTACCGTATCTATATACTCCACCATCATATGATACCTTAGCTATATACTCCACCATCTGCACATCATATGATACCTTATCTATTTACTTCACCCTCTCTGTATCATATGATACCTTATCTATATACTACACCATCTGCACATCATATAATATCTTATCTATATAATCCACACTCTGTGCATTATATGGTACGGTATCTATATCCTCCACCATCATATGATACCTTCCCTACATACTCCACCCTCTGCATATCATATCATACCTTATCTATATACTCCACCCTCTGTTTATCATATGATACCTTATCTATATACTCCACCACGTGTACATTATATGATACCTATTCTATATACTCCACCCTTTGTGTATCATATGACACCTTATCTATATAATACACCCTCTGCGCATCATATGATACCTTATCTATATAATACACCCTCTGCTTATCATAGCATACCTTATCTATATACTTTACCATCTGCACATTATATGATACCTTTTCAATATACTCTATCCTATGAGTATCATATGATACCTTATCTATATAGTCCACCCTCTACCCATCATATGATAACTTACCTATACATTCCACACTCTCCCTCTCATATAACACCTTACCTAAATACTCCTCCCTCTCCATATCATATGATACCTTATCTATATACGCCAAACAGTGTGTTATTTGATATCTTATCTATATACTCCACCCTCTGTGCATCATATGATACCTTATCTGCATACTCCACCCTATCTGTATCACATGATACCTATCTATATACCCCACCCTCTGCATATCATATGATACTTTATCTAGATATTCCACCCTCCTTGTATCATACATTAGCTTATCTATATACTCCACCCTCTGTGTCAATTGATACCTTATCTATATAATCAACCCTCTGCATGTCATATGATTCCTTATCTATATAACCACCCTCTGCCTATCATATGATGCCTTATTTATATACTCCACTCTCTGCCCATTAGATGATACTTTATATATATACTCCACCCTCTACTATATGATGCACTAAGGGTGACATATATAGATAAGGTATCACATGATACGTAGATAGTGGAGTATATAGATAAGGTATATGATACGCAGAGGGTATAGTATATAGATAAATTATCATATACTCCACCATCTGCCCATTATATGATAATTTATCTATATACTATACCCTCTGCGTATCATATACCTTATCTATATACTCCACCATCTACATATCATGTGATACCTTATCTATATACGCCACCCTTAGTGCATCATATGATAACTTACCTGTATATGCCATCTTCTGCATATCATATGATGACTTATCTATATACTCCACCCTCTTCATATCATATCATACCTTATCTACATTTTCCACCCTCTCCGTATCATATATCTTACCTATATATCCCACCTTCTGTTTCATATGATACCTTATCTATATACTCCACGCTCTGTGTATTAGATGATACCTTATCTGTAAACTCCACCCTGTGCCTTTCATATGATACCTTACCTATAAATTACAGACTCTCTCTATCATATACCTTACCTATATACTCTGCTCTTTCTGTATCATATGGTACCTTATCAATATGCTCCATTCTTTGCATGTCATATGATAGCTTATCTCTATACCCCACCCTCTGCGTATTATATGATACCTTATCTATATACTCCACCCTTTGCCCTTCATATGATACCTTACCTATATACTCCACTCCCTGTATATCATATGCTACCTTATTTATATACTCCATCCTCTGTGTATCATGTGATATCTAATCTATATACTCCACCATCTCTCTATCATATGATGCCTTAACTATATACACCAGCCTCTGTGTATCATATGGTAACTCATCTATATACTCCACCATGTGTACATTATATGATACCATATCTATATACTACACCCTCTGCGCATCATTTGATATCTTATCTATATACTCCACCCTATGAGTATCATATGATACCTTATGTATATACTCCACCCCCTCTGCATTACATGACACCTTATCTATATACTTCACCCTCTGTGTATCATATGATATCTTATCTATATACTCCACCCTATGAGTATCATATGATACCTTATCTATATACTCCATCCTCTGATTGTCATATGATACCTTACCTTTATACTCCGTCCTGTCTGTATCATATGATACCATATTTATATACTCCGCCCTTAGTGTATAATATGATACCTTACCTATATACTCTACCTTTTCTGTATCATATACCTTATCTATATATGCCACCCTCTCTGTATCATATGATACCTTATCTTAATACTCCCCCTTTCTGTATCATATGATACCTTATCTATATACTCCACTGTCTGCATATGATGTCATACATTATCTATATACTCCACCTTCTGTGTACCATGATACATTTTCTATATATTCCACACTCTCTATATCATATGATACCTTATCTATATACTCCACACTCTGTGCATCATATAATATATCTACATACTCCTCCCTGTGAATATCAAATGATACCTTATCTATATACTCCTCCCTCAATGTATCATATGATACTTACCTATATACTCCACCTTTTCTGTATCATATGATACCATATTAATATACTCTGCCTTTATGCATCATATGATACTTTCTCTATATACTTCACCCTCTGCATGTCATATGATACTTTATCTATATACTCCACCATCTCTGTATCATATGATAATTTATCTATATACCCCACCATCTGCATATCATATGATACCATATCTGTATACGCCGCCCTCTTTGTATCATATGATACCTTATCTATATACTCCACCCTCTCCATATCATATGATATCTTATCTATATAGTCCACCCTCTGCCCATCATGTTATACATTATCTGTATACTCCACCCTCTCAGTCTCAAATGATACCTTATCTATATGCTCCACCTCCTCTGTATCATATAACTTATGTATATACTCCACCCTCTGCATATTATATGACACCATATCTGTATATGCCACCATCTTTGTATCATGTGATACCTTATCTATATACTCCACCCTCTCCGTATCATATGATATCTTATCTATATCATCCACCCTCTAGCCATCATGTGATACCTTATCTGTATACTCTACCCTCTGAGTATCAAATGATAATTTATCTATATACTCCACCTTATCTGTATCATATGATACCTTATGTATATACTCCACCCTCTGCATATCATATGATACCTTATCTATATACTCCACCCTCTGTGTATCATATGATACCTTATCTATATACTCCACCCTCTGTGTATCATGTGATACCTTATCTCTATACTCCATCATCTGAGTATCAAATGATACCTTATCTATATACTCCACCTTCTCTGTATCACATGATACCTTATGTATATACTCCACCCTCTGCATATCATATGATACCTTATCTGTATACTCCGCCCTCTGTGTATCATATGATACCTTATCTATATACTCCACCTTCTGCATATCATGTGATACCTTATCTATATACTCCACCCTCTGTGTATCATATGATACCTTATCTCTATACTCCACCCTCTCTGTATCATATGATACCTTATCTATATACTCCACACTCTGCATATCAAGTGATACCTTATCTATATACTCAACCCTCCTTGTATCATATGCTACCTTATCTATATACTCTTTCCTATGAATATCATATGTTAACTTATCTATATACTCCAACCTCTGTGAATCATATCTATATACTCCACCCACTGTGTATCATGTGATACCTTATCTATATACTTCACCCTCTCTCTATCATATGATACCTTAGCTATATACACCAGCCTCTGTGTATCATGACACCTTATCTATATACGCCACTCGATGTGCATCATATGATACCTTAATTATATACTACACCCTCTGCTTATCATATCATATCTATATACTCCACCATCTGCACATAATATGATACCTCATCTATATACTCTACCCTATGAGTATCATATGATACCTTATCTATATAGTCCATCCTCTGATTATCATGTGATTCCTTACCTATATACTCCGCCCTGTCTGTATCATATAATACCATATCTATATACTCCACCCTTAGTGTATCATATGATACCTTATCTATATACTCCACCTTCTGCATATCATATGATACCTTACCTGTATACTCTGCCCTCTCTATATCATATGATACCTTATCTATATACACCACCCTCTCTGTATCATATGATACCTTATCTATATACTTAACCCTCTGTATATCATATGATACCTTGTCTATATACTCCAACCTCTGTGTATCATATGATACCATATCTATATACTGCACCCTCTGCATATGATGTCATAACATATATATATATATATATATATATATACCACAGCCTCAGTGTGTCATATGGTACCTTGTCTATATACTCCACCCTCTGTGCATCATATGACAATGTATCTATATACTCCACCCTCTGAGTATCATATGATACCTTATCTATATACTCCACCTCCTTGCAGCATATGATAACTTATCTATATACTTCACCATCTGCACATCACATGATAACTTATCTATGTACACCACCCTCTGCGTATCATATTATACCTTATCTATATGCTCCACCCCCTCTGTATCATATGATACCTTATCTATATACTCCACCCTCCTTGCATTATATGATAGTTATTTATGTACTCCACCCTCTGTGCATCATATGATACCTTTTCTATATACTCCACCCACTCTTTATACCTTATCTATATACTCCACCCTCCTTGTATCATATGCTACCTTATCTATATATTCCATCCTATGAGAATTATATGTTAGCTTATCTATATACTCCACCCTCTGTGAAACATATCTATATACTCCACCCTCTGCGTATCATATGATACCTTATCTATATACTCCACCCTCTGCATATGATGTCATAACTTTTCTATATACCACAGCATCAGTGTGTCATATGGTACCTTATCTATATACTCCACCCTCTGTGCATCATATGACACCTTATCTATATACTCCACCCTCTGAGTATCATATGATACCTTATCTATATACTCCACCATCCTTGCATCATATGATAACTTATCTATATACTCCACCCTCTGAGTATCATATGACACCTTATCTATGTACTCCACCCTCTGAGTATCATGTGATACCTTATCTATATACTCCACCCTCCTTGTATTCTATGATAGTTATTTATGTACTCCACCCTCTGTGCATCATATGACACCTTATCTATAGACTCCACCCTCTCTGTATCATATGACACCGTATTTATATACTCTGCCCTCTGTGTGTGATATCAATAATCTACACAATAAAAGCATGACAGAACCCACAGCTCATCACCATGCAGTGGAGGAATGACTTTTGTTGGTATACAGTGATGTCCTATATTGCCATATAATGACACAATTTCCTTCAGTAAAGCATGTTGTCCTTTTTAGATCTACTTATGTGTACTGTGAAAGAGTTGATTTTCTAAAAGGCCCAGAATTAGGGTTTGATTTTTTTTTCAATGACTCTACGTGTGAAGGGGTACATTGTAAGTGTACTGACTGTAGTAGAATGCAGTTACGTGGCGGGGTGCTTCAACATTAAAAGTGTGTCATGCACCATTGATGTTGTGTACCTTTCACACATATGTTGTGTACCTTTCACACATATGTGGTAACAGTTTATGATTTTTTTTTTTATGGAGGAGTTTTGCTAAGGTCTCAGGTACAAGATTGCTTTGCAGATACATGTATTATAGTGTCAGGCCCTGCTACGTTATAGTAGCTGAGCTATTACAGTAAGTCTGCTCAGTTTGGAATTCTCATTAGGCTACAGTTGTTAATTCTAGTGCATTTTCCATACCAGCAGAGATATGCCAAAGAAACCAGCACAGAAATCCTCATCCATCTAAAAGTCTATATTTACCAAGGCAGAAAATAAGGTGGTACTACATGCAATCCATCTGCCAAATGATCCTTCCAGGAATGTGCCTAGCATAAAGTTGTAGACAATATAAATGCCATTTGTGGTCAGGATCAAAATTCATAAGTTCTTATATTCATAGGAGATTACCAGGCTAACAGCTTAAGGGCCCTTACAAGCCTAGCTGATATAACATGATTTTACCCAATATATGGCTCCTAGGAGCAAGAGGATGGCATGGATTTGATTTGTACCTATGCAATGAGTGTCTTTCAGATTGCCCCTGTCCATAAGGAAGCTAGGGGTCTATGTTTAATATTCGAACATCCAAAATGTCGAACATTACATGGTCAAGACCAAATGTCTGACATTTGGATATTCGAACATAAAAAAAAAAAAAAAAAAAAAAAAAAAAAAAAGAAAGGAAACACAGAAAAAAAAATACTTTAACAGTGTAGGCAAGAGGGCAAGCCCCCCTGCACTCCCCACACCCCCCACTTAAATATACCAACTCCGAGACCGCACGTCAGTGCAGAAAAGAGAAATCCTTCCTATCTGCACTGAACGGTGCCGTTTGGTCTCGACCATGTAACTTTCGAAATTTTGAGCATTCGAAGATTTGACAGGTACCCGGGAGCTAGATACAACCCCAGGTGTAAATTTGCAAGTCCCCATCCATTGATGCAAATACCATTTGAAGAGGACCAGGGTCCACCATTGAGTGACAGATATGATCCTTGTTACCACCCACGGACCACAGGCCATGGCACAGGAACAGAAGGTGACAGGCAGTAAGCCTTCTGTGGAACAACCACTTACAAATATGGAGGAGTTCATGGCCTCACTTAACACCAGTGCCACCTCCACAGAGTTCTACAGTGCAGTTCTCGTTGTTGGGACAGAGATAGATAGGCCCCAGAAAATTTCCACTGATGACACCCCATGTATGTAGTCATGCTGTGGCTGTCTGCCCCTGTTTTTACCTGTAAGTCACATTACAGTGTATAAAATCTGTCTCCCTTGTGTCGTGTATGTAAAGTTGGCATATTGATACATCGATCTGCACAAGGTATGGTCTTGGTTATACTCCAATATCATATATGTTTTTAGCTATACTGATATTAGTTGCAGTGTCATTCTGGTGCTGGGCATACCTCTTAACCCCTTAGAGCAATAAAATCTTGACAAAACCATAAATAATGTGAGGACAAAGGCTCAAAAATAGGGACACTTTTTAAATATTGCTCTTACAAATTTAGAAAGTTGATAGAATAACAAGTTTTGCATTAGCATGATTTTTTTCTGATGGGCATGAAGTCTGAAACTCAAATGTCTGTCATTATTTTCTGATATCAATCTTTAGTGATTTGCCAGAAAACCACAAGTTTATGAAAAATTGACCAAAAATATGAGGCAAAAATCTGGACATGCTGCGGATATCTGTAAATTTCATAGGTATGGTGTTTTGTTATATTTACACTGGATGTGTTCACTTTGGTGTGTTCATACATGAAAATTTGATTGGTGCCAAAACTGTGGAATAACTCCCTTCTGATGTTGGAGGATCATTAACCTCTGATGATGGTGATGATGGAGATCAGCAGGGGGATGCAGAGTGCATGCTATACACAGGGAGTGTGGCCCCCACATCCGCTCCTCAGACTACAGATTAATTTCTATGCCTGACTCATACCTCTGAACTGTACAGATTTTTGCAGAATGTACAGATTTTTGCCTTATATGTTTGGTCTGTTCCTCATAAAAATTGTGTATTTTTGACAAATCACTTGGATGATTTAAGGATTAAAGTCAATAAATAATGACACTCATTTGAGTTTCAGACTTCATATCCTTCAGAAAATGTATGGTAACGGGTTTACTTCACTTGACCTAAAACTCATTTGACTGACACCCATTTTACCTAAATTTCATTTGACTGACAACTCAATGCCCTCGGGCAGATAGCCTAGTATGAACCTATGAACCTATAATGGGCATAGTTTCTCCAAACTAAGGGGTGGCGTAAGCCACAAAACTATGGCTAGGCTTATAAATGCCCTTGGGCAGATAGCCTAGTATGAACCTATGAACCTATGAACCTATTTGACTGACTCCCATTTCACTGACAACTTACAATGCTGAATTTCAACATACTAAATCTTAAACCATAGACAAGCACACTTAGAACACCAATAACTAACCCTTTCCAGAACTTAAAAACTAATTACTAAAACTCTTAATAGAAACAGGACAATGTATAACCAAACTAGGTGGGGGGTCTACACCCCCACACCCCCATAACTATATATACTAACTCCAGGATTGCACTACAGTGGGGAAAAGGGCATATACCTTTAACTTGCCTTACAGTACTCTACATGCTGCCACTACTGCTGGGAATGCACAAACCATCCGCCATATTACTTTAGATACTTCCCATAAAAATGTAAAGACACATACCCACATTTAGAAACACTACAACACTACTTTCTTCATGACTGCTGTTATGTGAGTGTGCTACTGGCATACTTCAACTGGTTTCCTATCTGTGTCCATGGTTATTGGCAGCAGTGACCACTAGCTGTGACAGCATGATACTTGAGAGGCATGTGCCAGGAAAAGTGCATGTTGTAGGTACCTATCCTGCTGTCATTTGCAGGCATGTGGTGGGACAGTTGAACAGTTGTACACAGTTTATTAGTATACCCTTCATACAGCTACTACCAACATTTCCTTACCTGTAAAACCTGTGGTGAAAATATCTACCTGACTGTTTTTACATATATTCCTGACTCCTTGTGTGTAGATATGCACACATCTTAGTGCCACTCCCTGGATTCAAATCATGTCTGAGTGTGCAAAATGACAACAAAGCTATTTCTCATCACACTGAGTTACAGGGGAACTGCTGTTTCTTGTTTCACTGGTTTCTGCCTATAAGTCTCTTAGTTAGACAATCTGAACTTGTAATCCTGTGATGCATGCATGACAGATAGTTAGTGTACTGTGCATTAATACTTTTAATTACTACAATCTGGAAAGCAAAGCTTAACACAGGGCATTTATATCTTGTTTTACAGCTCCTGTCTAAGTCTACAACTACATACCAGAGTAAACACAACAGTTTGTGTTATAGAAGTTTATTTCAGATCAATATTAGTCAGACAAATTTTATTCAATTAACACAGAACCAGTATACCTACTAGCAGTGCACAATGTACTCCTTCTTAGTTATTTGCACAATATACAGCAAAATATATTTTTACTCACCAGCCTGTCAGTTCAGCCTCAGCAGTCTGTCGGCATGGGCTTCGATGTTACTAGCCCTCTTTGCTGCAGCTGTATGGGAGAAAAACAAACATTATGCATACCCGTCTATCACATCCTCAGGCTAGAATTTGGTACACCTATATCTGTGATACTTACAAACTGCTGCAGCACAGTTGTCCTTGGCATTTGGATCCACTGGTCCAAGAGCACCCTCTTCTTCTGCTTTATGTTGGCATAGTGGTGCTGGACCTGCTCAGCAGTTCTGGGGATGCCAGTAGCACTAGTGAGATCACAGGTGAGACGGTTCCAGGCCTTCACTTGATATTGGAAGCCCTGGTACTGGCCCTACAGCAGTCTCTCTTCATGGTTACTTAGAGGAGTCCAGCCATGGCCCTGGACTCCACAATGCCTCAGTGATTTGCCCTAAAGAGCGAACCCTCACCTCTGCCAGCCATGGTTCCTGCACAGGTTGAATTATAAAAAGTGCTGGCTATGTTCCCACCTGTGAGGTTTAAATAAGGCCATATTCCCACCCTTTGCAATCATTGGTTGATTTTGTAAATGTTGAGCACAGCTTAAGGGGGCGCAAACCTGGTAAGCTGGTTTTAGCAATGCTTAAAGGAGAAATTGTTGAGCAATGCTTAACAGTGAGAAAATCCACTTAGCTGAGCTGACTGCTGATTAGCATTCATGTCTAAGCATTGCTTAAACTGGCTAAGCATGGCCGAGCACTGCTAATCATTGCTCACTTTTAATTTCTAAAAATATTAGATTAATGATTTCATTTAGTAAGTGTATATGATTTACTTTACATGACGTCCCTCTATGTGCTTTCATTACATTGCCAAGGGGTATGACTATACTGCATGGGACACTTGTGTATACATGGGTGGTTTCACATGTTATATGCACTCACACTTTTAGACCAGCTACACTACCTTGGCTGACAGATATTACTTACTAGATCATTTACAAAAAAAAATAAAAATTCAACACTGCTTTCCTATGTAAAAATAAAGTGCTTGTCATGGTACTCAAGCCGTGAACACCTGAATACAAAGCCGGGACTCTAACCACTACGCTATCCCGGCATTCGGATTTTAGCTATATATTTTTATTTATCGCCTCTGGGGTGTTTAAGCAATGCTGAGCAAAGGGTCATACCATGCACACCCACTCAGCTATGCTTAAACATACCTTAGTATGGAAAAAAATGTTTTATTTATTTATGGCCTTGTATTGCTTTGTTACTCTAGGAGGTTCACAGGTATGTGAGGCAGGCATCTAGGCATTCTGCAGACACCTGTACAGTTGAGGGCTTTGCCCGTATGGCACTTTCAGATGGCAGACATTTGTGTTTCAGTCTTCATACCCTGCAGGAAGTCTGTGCTACTGCAAACCTTTTAGTCTATCAGCTTTTAGGTTTGTCAGTGCAATATTTAAAATGTGTCCCTATTTTTGTGGCTTTGTCCTCCCATTATTTATGGCTTTGTACTGCTTTATTGCTCTAGGAGGGTGAGAAGTATGTGAGGCAGGCATCTGGGCATTCTGCAGACACCTGTACGGTTAATGGCTATGACTGTACAGCACTTTCACATTGCAGACATTTATGTTTTAATCTTCATACCCTGCAGGAAGTCCGTGCTCCTGCAAACCTTTTATTATATCAGCTTTCAGGTTTGTCAGTGCAATATTTAAAATGTGTCCCTATTTTTGTGACTTTGTCCCCTCATTATTTATGGCTTTGTACTGCTTTATTGCTCTAGGAGGGTGAGAAGTATGCAAGGCAGGCATCTGGGCATTCTGCAGACACCTGTACAGTTAATGGCTATGGCTGTATGGCACTTTTACAATGCAGGGGGTGTGTGACAGGCCCTGTCACACACACCCCATACATTGTTTCTTGCTCCCCTATCTATTTCTGTGTCTGCATACACTGAACTAGACATTTTATTTCAGTTCAGCATCTGTGGACACTAAAATACTATTAAAAAGTTCCATACAGCACTTTCTAAGTGCAGGGAGCATGTTGGATGTGCGTGCACTGCTTAGACACACCCCCTGCACTCATTCACTGTTTGTTTCCATTTAACTTTAACAGCAGTACACCTTCATGAATATGCAAGGTGCACTGCTGTTAAAGCTAAGGCTTAATGGACATGAACCACTCTGAGCAGGAATAACACTATTCCTGCACAGAGTTTATCGAATCCGAGGTTGATCTTTTATTTCTTCTCCTTCATCTTCTTTGTATTGTGATATCATAGGTTCATAGGTTCATAGGTAGGTACTAGGCTATCGGCCCAAGGGCCTAAGTAAGCCTAGCCATTAAGGTTCCCTGGCTTATGTCACCCAAGAAAGTTATTTTCCTGTGCCACTGTCAAGCAGAGACACAGAAGTGATCCCCGGGGTGTATTTCCTATTTCCCATCCACATATCAAGATTTTTCCTGAAGAGTGCTAATAAGGAACTTTGCTTGACATAGATGGGTAGCTTGTTCCAGAGTATAGGAAGTCTCTGGGACAGGAATCTATCCCTCCAATGTGTCCTATTTATTGTGGTGACAAGGTTTAGGTCCCTAGAGTGTGTAGCTTGGAGGGATTGGGATTTCTTTAGGTGTAGCATCTCCAACAGCTCTGGGTTTGATATAGTTTTATATGTTAAGCAGGTGATATGCAATGGAGTAAAGCTGGAGTTTTTTGACACAGTCAGTGTAGGGCATCTGTTTTAGGCCAGTAATACTCTTTGTGAGGTACTTCTGTGGCCTTTCCAGCTGCTGCAGATGTCTTGTGAGGTACATTCCAAAAGGGGTGTTGTACTCTATAATGTGTCTAATGAGTGATGAGTACAGGGGAACAATTACCTCTTTTTTCCTGTATGAGAACCCTTTTGTGATGAAGTTTGCCAAATAGAAGGATTTACTGACTCCTGTGGCAATGTGATTATCAAAGGAGAGACTACTGCCCACCTGGGTTCCAAGGTCTCTTATCACACATTCGCCATTAAGCAGACTGCCTTCTATGTGGTAGTTAATGGGTATAGAGTTTTTACCAAAGGTGATGACAATACAATTTTTGGCACTGAGCTTGAGGCCATGGCTCTGACACCAGACATCTGTCTCAGTGAGGCCCTTCTGTAGGATCTCCACATCATTTGGGGATTCGACTATGGCTCCTAATTTGCAGTTACCTGTGAACTTCATTAGCCAAAGGCCTTCTGTGTTAGTCTGTACTTCAGAGAAGTTCATAGGTAGCTTCATAGGTAGGTACTAGGCTATTGGCCCAAGGGCCTAATTAAGCCTAGCCAACAAGGGCCCCAGACACCGCCCCTAACTATATAAACTAACTCCAAGATTGCACTACAGTGGGGAAAAGGGCATATACCTTTTACTTACCATACAGTACTCTACATGCTGCCACTACTGCTGGGTACACACAAAACAGCCGCCATATTGCTTTAGATACTTCCTATAAAAAAGTAGAGACATACCCACATTTAGAAACACTACAACACTGCTTTCTACATGACTATTGGTATTTTGACAGTCAGCAATTTAAGTTACAGCGATTCTTTTATCACAAGCAAGTCACAGGTGAAGGGAAACCAACATTATGACTATGGCTTAAAATTTAGTATTATGAGATTCACTCAAATGAGTTTTCAGTATTCTGAAAATTAGGTATTGTGGTTTCAGTCAAATGAAATTCCGTCAAATGAGTTTTCAGTCATGTGAAGTAGACCCGTACTCTGACAGATAACAAATTTATCTACCTGCATACCTTTCGGATGTAGAAGGAAACAAAAACACTTATAGAAAACCCACATGCACACAAGGAGGTCACGTAGGCACTAGACAGAAGGCATCATAGATGGGAACCAAATCAGAGCACCAAGCACTGTGAGGTATTACTGTGGACAACTCAAAGAATTTATGCACACAGAACAATGCATAACTCTTCATTCCCAGCAATTACTAATTCCTTACATTTGCACACTCCTACAAATACTTCATTTAAAACCACACATGTGCATTCATGTAAGTAACTTTAGCCACATGGTGACAGTAGACAGGTTCCTAAAAAATTAAATGGTAAGTGAATGTTTAATTTTATGAACTTCTTGTTTTATGTTTGGAATAAAATCACTCATTAATTAAGAGTTCTTGTGCTTTTACCTCCCTTGGTTGGTGATTTTTTATGCTTGAAAAAGAAACCTATAAGAGCGTTTGCTTTTTACAGACTGCAACCGTAGATGAATAGATACAAATTTTTCCAAGTATGCATACTACAATAGACTGTTTTAATCTCTCATGTATCTTAACTTTCATTTGTAGCAATAATTCTATATTCTGTTCCATATGTACTGCTTATTCATTATCAGGGAAACAGATACCAGAATATTCCAGAATTTGGATTGAGTATTAGAATATGTATGTGTGTATATTTAGTATTTGATAACCTAGTAGGTGGGCTGATCTAAAGACTCTTTACAACCATGATACAGGCACATAAATGTAAGTAGGGAAAACCCACATGCAAACAGGGAGGTCATGTAGAAAATGAATAATATGTAATTATAAAACCACTGGAACCAACCGGTGCAAAATACTTAAAAAAACTAAACCCATAAGGTAACATGGCTGTACTGCAAAAAAGCTCTCCAAAAAACGAAAGTGCAACCAAAAGATATTATTTATTTTTGTTTTTTACTTATGGGAGTTTCTTCAGAAACAACACAAAAGCATTCAAGAAGTTTAGATTCAAAAAGGGAAATTACATAATTCAAAATTGACCAATAAATACGTGCACTAAAAACATGTTTAAATTACTAAAAAATATTTAAATTCATAGGTACAACCTTTAAATATCTAACTGATAATATTTTCTAAAAAAAAAAAAAAAAGACAAATATATTCATCTTAATTTTTACAGGTTAAAATCTATCAGTGATTATAGGATCCTGTATTATAACAGGCTTTTAACAGAAACTGTCTCACTGAGTCCCAGCACAAAATCATCTCACAAAAAAATCTTGCCATTTCAGTTCCAAATAATCCAAATAATTATTGAATGAGTCTACAACCAATGATTGGTCTACATTTTCATAGATTCATACTAGGCTAACTGCCAGTGTGAGCCATTTTTTTAAAGCCAAGCCAGTTATCCCTTGTGAGACTTGAACCCTGCACCTTGTGTTTATAAGGTAAATACCTTAACCATTAGGCCACTTTCTCACCCCCCCCAATTACTAAAAATAGAAATTTACAGAAATCTTTAAAGCACATACTGTGCTTAGCTAATGCGTTAGTGGCATCCTTCTTTCTTTTTTTTTAAACTTTCTTTTTATTAATTTTCATAAATCATGAACTTCTTACATCATGCAGATAATTATACATACACATAACACTAAATATTAAAACTATATACAAAAGATGCTCATAACATTAGACTATTCTGTTTGAAATCATTAAATTTTATCTAATAACTTTTTAGTTTCATCCAGGATAACTTCCTTTGTGTCATTCTTGTTGTTCTAGAAGTAAGAGTTAAAAGTTCTCTATTACATACTGTTTTGGCCAATAATGTAAATTCAGCAAAAGATATAATTGCTTTGGTTTTCCAGTTTAAAGTGATGACTTTTCTTGCTATAGCCAAAAGAGACCAGAGAAGATGCACTTGTGATTTTTGTATACAATCTGGCACTGGAGCATTAAACAACATAAGTGCATCTGTTATTATACACTTGTCAGTCCATAATGCCTTTATAAAATCTTTAAATTTCTGCCAGAATGGGACAATCACTCTGCATTCAAGGAACATGTGTACCCAATCATCACAGAGACTCTCATCACATCTCCAACAATTATGACTAGTTTTATTTGACATTATAGCAATTCTCCGTGGGGTAAAGAAACTCCTGTGTAAAAACTTCCATGTAAATATTTTCCAATATGGAGATGATGTTGTATGATTGATTGACCTGAGTGTTACTAATTTATCATTTTCAGAAAATTTTAATCTGTTCATACTTTCTATATAACTCCATAGAGAGTCTTTAGGCTGTTTTAAGTCAGCTCTCAATGTCTTATAAATCTTAGATAAAGAGAACCCCATGCTAAATTGTGATGTATTTAATTCACATAAAATAAAGATTATTTTAGGCTGTAATAAAATATTTGTCACTTGGCTCATTTTAAATTCCTTTATTAGATGTTCCCTGAAAATGTGAATATTTAACCAATTATCTTGATTTGTGTTATACCTTGCTAAAAGGCTTGTAGTATCATGAATATTATTTGTACTTAGGAACTGATGCCAATAATTTAATCCATTGCCTTTTATTTCCATTATTTTATTCATATTAAAAGAGTCTAGACAATTGTGTGTGCTATTGGGAATATTAATATAGAAAAATGTCTTGTTATGCAGTTACTATTTATAATTTTCCTAAAATTGTTTAGTATATAGCTAACACGATGTGGTAACTTCTCATGTTTATTTTCTTTATATACTGAGTCCTTTACTACTAAAACAATTTGTTATTTTCAGTAAAAATATCATTGTTTATTGTTTCATCAGCATTAGATAGTAAAATATTCATGTGTAGATTTTTCCAGTTTGAAGTATATTTGTTACTTAACCACTTGCTTATGATGTGAATTATAACTGATTCAGCATAAAGTTCTAAGTTTGGAAATGTAATTCCACCTTTTTCCCAATCTCTATTGTGCCAATCATACTTTATTCTTGGTTTTTGTGGGAACCATAAAAACTTAATTAGAAGTGAGTTGAGCTGTTTTATTATTTTTTTTTTTGGAGGGCTAATAATTATTGTTTGAATAAGAAACAAAATTTTAGGAAGAATACACATTGTTATTAATGTTAGCTTTTCTTCAAAAGTAAAGAACATTTTATTCCATTTGTTTATATATTCTTTGATTATACCTAACAAATGTTTATAATTGACTTGTATAATTTCTTTCCAATTAGGTTTTATATATATTCATATATATTTAAGAGTGTTATTCCCCCAACTAAAATTACTGTGTTTTCTCCATTCAGAAGTTACTTTTTTATTTACCAATAATGTTTCAAATTTAGTGCTGTTGAATTTTAGACCTGAAGGTTTCTCAAAATTTCCTATAGCTGTTGCAATATGCCTTATTGAAGAATCTAAATTTCCTATGGTTAATATTATATCATCAGCAAATAATTGTATTTTAGAGGCATAATTTGAATTAACAATAAAGCTATTTATGTTTTTATTATTTCTTACATAATTTGCAAATGGTTCTACTGACAATGCAAATAACAAAGGTGACAGAGGACAACCTTGCTTAGATCTTTTTAGCATTTGAATTTTGTTAGATAAAAAGGCCCCAATTTTAATATATGACAAAGAGTTTTCATATAAGCTATTTATTAGTTCTATGAAATCTGTGGAGAAATTAAATGTTTCCAAGACTTTAAATAGGTATGACCAAGATAAAGAATCAAATGCCTTCTCTATGTCTAAACTAATAATTGATAATTTTTTTTCTTGTTATTTGCAACATCTATTAAGGTTAAAAGTCTGATGGCATTGTCCTGAACTTTCCTATTCAAAACAAACCCCGTTTGATCATCTGCTATTATTTTGGGGATGAATTGATTCAATCTTTTAATAAGTATGGAGGTAAAAATTTTATAATCTACATTTAGCAGAGATATAGGTCGATATGATGATATTAATTTAGGGTCTTTATCTTGCTTTAGAATAGGAGATATTATAGCATACTTCCATGAAGGAAAGATATTTTTATTTTTCCTAAATTCTTCAAAAGCTGCCTCTGAAGTCTTTAAGGTGTCTTCTGGAAACAACTTATATATTTCTCCTATAATCCCATCTAATCCAGGTGCCTTATTGTTTTTAAGATTATGAATGCATTATTTAGTTTCTTTTAATGTCATTGGTTTGAGCAAATTAACATTTTGTTTCTTTGTTACTCTTTTGTTGATATTTTCATTCAAAAGATTACACTTAAGCATATTGTCTGCAGAGTCACTATTTGTATTATTTACCTTCTCATAATATACTCTGAAGACCACCAGAATTTCTTTCTGTTCCATTACATGCCTTGTTTTAACTCCTGTATTATCAGTGATTTCTTTTATATGACCTAGTTTAGCTAAATGTTTTGCTTTGACTGCCAACCTATGTACATTTTTGGGGTTCACTGAATAGGATTGGATTTTGAATTTTTCTAGATTTATTGCCACTTTATGATTTAGAATTTCTGCATACCTAGTATTTAATGTTTTAAGTTCAGAATTAGTTTTTATGTCCTTGGTGCTTAAACTTTTCCTTATTCTGTCTATTTTAGTTGTATTTGTGTTAATTCATTTTCCCATTGTTTTCTCTTGTTTAGATACCAATTTTTGATCTTACCATATAAATAAGATTTTAGTGAATCCCAAAGTATAACCTTTGAAGCTTCATTATTATCATTGATGTCTAAAATATTCTATTTCACCAGGAAGCCACTCTTTAAATCCATTAAGTGTAGTAACGTAGACAGGTAATCTTTGCCATGTTATTAAGTCTTTAGGCATGATATTAACCTTAAAGAATAAGGCATTATGATCTGACAATGGGCATGAACTAAGTAACACTTCTTGTACCTTAGAAAATATATTGTTAGTAACTAGTACTTTATCAATTGTTGTTTGTGTACCATACCTATATGAATAATGGGTGTATTCTAATGAGTGTGTTTCCATTAAATCATATATATCCCTAAGACATTAGACAGTAATAAAATTCTTTAACTTTTTAGCTGCAGGGAAATTCTAAATTTATAATTTTTGGTAGTATCTTTTTCAGTGAGAAGGCAATTGAAATCTCCTACATGTATTATTTCTCCTTTGAATTTGGAAATTATTAACTCTAAATGATTCCTTGCTGTAACTGCTCCAAAACCAGGTATCCAGTAAGAATTTACATGAGTTACTTATTGTTTGTTTATCTCCAGAACTGACAGGCATAACATGTCATTCTTGTCTGAGTAAGTATCAATGACTTTAGGCATTGGTAATGTTTTTCTCCATAGTATCATCATGCCTCTTCTCTTGGTTTGATAGTGGGATTCTACAAGGATCATATAACAATTAAAAGATAATTTATCTATATCCCTGTCGACAATATGTGTTCATAGGTTCATAGGTTCATACTAGGCTATCTGCCCGAGGGCATTTATAAGCCTAGCCCCTTTTGGCTTACACACCCACCCTAGTTTGGAGACCATGCCCATTATTAAGCTGTGCTCTGTGCTAGCAGTGACACTGACTGAGGTAACCCTGGGTGTATCTCCCATCCATTGGTCAAGATTCATTGATTCAGATCAGTGAGGAGGTGCCTGCCCCTCAAGCTCCGCTAAACCGGGATTTTGTTCCACATTTGAGTTTGTCTTTGGGTGATGAATCTATCCTATGAACCGTCCCTCAATCGAGGTCCTAGAGTTTCTGTCTCTCATGGTTTGATCCTTCTTGATTTTTCTCTGATTCAATGTTCATTCAATCTGGGTTTGACATGGCCCTTGTGGGTTTGACATGGCACTGAGCAAGCAAGTGGGCTGAGCATTCCTGTAAAAATACTATATCTACTTTATTCAATTTCAAATATCTAACTATACTCCCTCTTTTGACAGGATTATTAAGGCCATTGACATTTAAAGACATACATTTATAAAGAGAACATTTAGAATGGTACATATATATCTATTGAATTTAGTTATGAGCAGGTAAATAGAGATGAATAAGAAAATCATAACATATATAACTATATACAAAACTAAACATGGAAACCTAATTTCCTGGTTTGATGAAAGCATCATCTTAGCCACCACCACTAACCTTTATATTGCTGCTTCTGCCCTCTAATACTTAGGTATACAGTTAAAGTTATTCAATATTATATAACATTATGTTTAGTTATTGAAGTGCAAAAGATCTCAAGACATATGATAGAATATTAAGTATTTTACAAATTACAAATGAAATAGTCATGCAATAAATATTCATGTTTGACAAACATCTCTATGTTAGAGTAACAGGATTATGCTCTCATAAACCAGCATATGTAAGCTTGACTTCAAAAGCAATATAAGAAATCAGAGTCTTTCGCTAAGATGAAAAATATATTATTTTCCTAATACAGATTAAACTATGAATAAAGAGTGTACATCCAGTTTAATTATATGATTTGAAATTATACTGCATATTAAATATATATTTATATATTTAAGGCATAGAAACCCTCTCCATTTTTCTTCTATCACCCATTCTCCTCTCGACTATTCCTTCTATATATTTTGTTTATGGGCTATATATGTATGATCTAAGCAAAGTATGACCAATATGTTGAAATCTGTAATATTAAACTATTATGAGCATTTTAAGCTTATTTAAATGTGGTAAATGTACTTTATTCAAACACCCTTCTCCATTTAATTTATCCCCTTTTGTTCCAGTAATAAGCCATTTATACAACTTTCTAATATTGATATTTCAAAAATGTATTAATTCAAGTCCTCATTATTGTCAATATCACTACTATTAGCAAGAGAATAAATCAACATTACTTATACTAGTTATTGATTATAAGATAACATCTTCAATATAATGATCAGATAGTACAAGTGTTTGTTGCTTTGAAGTAACTGGATATGTGTTATTCCCAAAACAGCTTTTTGTTTTGTTTATTCAACACTTACTGTTATATTAAGTACTTGCTTAAAATCCATTATTAGTACTATGTGGGCTATGCAATCAACTTACTTTACTGCATCCTTCTATATTTTAGGAATGCCTAAATGCAAAGTACCCTTGAAAATAATAAGCAATTTTCTATTATCCAAATAACATTCCTAATGTATCAGCGCTCACATGAAAAAAGATGTGTTTAAACTAGGACTTTTTGGGCTGAGATATATAACACATATATGAAAGAACTCTCAAATATGATTCTCCAAAAGTGACTTATGAAGAAATACCAATAATGTTCTCTTTACAGTTTCTTTTTTATTTAAAACATTTAGATGTTCATATATCAGATAACTATATTCACCTCTGCTTATTAACATGCGACAATATTACACCTTCCCCCTTTTTTTTTTTTTAAATCTATCTTTAACTTATGAAAGGATGCTCTATTTCAATGTTTTCCAACTTTCTCTTCAGCCAGCTATGTTTATCTTGCATTAAATATCTGGCGAAGCTGCACTGTAACTAAAGTGTCTGTGTGATGTATAGAGAAACGCTAATTTTCTCTCCATGTGTAATTTATTCTTCATTTGCAAGTTATTTTATTTCTACATGCAATTAACCAGAATTCACCTTAGAACTACACATGTATCTCACACTGTCAATAAGTTTAGAAAACAAAGCAATTCAAAACAATGCTAGGAAGTATGAGTGATAATTGTGCCTTGAATACTGAATTTAACTGCAACTACAACAGTTTCCAAGATTTATGTTATTAAATCTAGTCTCCGGCATCAAGAGGAACTAGTAAACATTCATTTTGTTAGGAAATTATAAACTTACAGTCAAGAAACTACTTTAAGGAGTATTTTGAATGTCTCAGCATCAAAAACTTCCTTGCTGCATCTTTATCGCCTGTCGCAGTTGTTTCTTATGTGCGACCGGGGCTCAGAGTACAATTACATCATCACTAGAAGTTTTTACAAAGAGCACCAGTCTCAAAACCACAGATCAATGAATAGCTCATCACTTAGTTCTCTTGAGGGTTTGCATTCAAAAATTAACTGCATACACAAGGCAGGTATGACATTTTTCAGTTATTTTTGGCTTTCCTAGCTTTCGTGCACTTGTGGGTTACAAAAAAGCATGTAAAATAGAAAAAACAAGTTAAACAGGGTAGCACTATGCAGCTATTAATTTTTTTTTAAAACCACAAACCGCACTTCTTTTGAAGCGCTCTCTCTCCCCAGAACATCCATCATAATTACTTTAATACCTACAAAGAAAATGTAATCAATCTAAAGCCTACAAAGCTTCTTGTCAGACTGTATAAGCGCCCACAACCCCCATTCAGCATTTAAAGCTACTGCCACTCTATTTAATGTATTAAGGTTACAAAACAAAAACACATAAACTATTTTTAAACAACAGTTTAATATTATTCTGACGGCACCACTAATTTAAAATATAACATTAAATCATGATCTTGTAAGATTATGACAAGATCTTATGTGCTTATAAGCCATTTGTTTTTATTTATATTATAATCTATATAGAGAGTAAAAACTTCATAGCGGAGGGAGGAGAAAAGGCAGAAAGTAATTATCTATATAATAATAAGAGAAATAAGTGTTAGTTATATATAGTTGTAAATATTTATTTTAAAATCTTACCTCATATTTGCACTATTTATCCTATTCCAAGGGAGAATAACCTCAGGAAATTAGAAGCTTATGTTTTACTTCCCTTTAAGTTTTTTTTGTGGATTTATCATTTGCTGTTATTTTGCCATATATTTCTAGGTAGTTTTTCCCAATGTATTTTGAAAAATTCCAAATAAATCCTGTCAGAAATAAAACTTATAGACAGGGCAACAAAAAACTGCTGCACTCACTCTGACATCTTAGCCACGCCTGGCATCCTTCTTTCTGATGGCCAAAACATGCTCCCTAGCTAGCTGTGCTAGCTTTCTAACAGTTTTACCTATGTCAAATTTTACTTAACTGCTGCAGGAAGCTAAATACAATATGACCTTACATTTATAGTCAAATCTGTCCTTAGCAACTGAACTATAATCTAAATGTTTAAAATAATAATTACTCATAGTGTTTATGTATCTGCAAAATTTACATTGATGGCCGGGAAACGTAACCAAAAGGCTACTAAATGAGATTTCCTTCACTAAATTAGTATGTTCTAATAAATGTTTTAAATTAGTATGTTCTAATAAATGTTTTAAATTAGTACGTTCTAATAAATGTTTTAAATTAGTACGTTCTAATAAAAGTTTTAAATTAGTACGTTCTAATAAATGTTTTTAATTAGTACGTTCTAATAAATGTTTTAAATTAGTATGTTCTAATAAATGTTTTAAATTCTTGGTCTTTTTATATATGAATGGAGGCTTTTGTCCAACTACTTTAGACAAATCTAAATTCCCTAAAATAACTTTCCATTTACCATGGATGACATTTTTGATTCTGGAACCATCTATATTCATTAGAATAGGAAAGGCACAAGTCTTATTGGCACCAGTATTGGTTTCTGTTTTAGGAGCAAAACCAGAAAGAAGACTAGGAGGGAACCTATTAGTTCTCTTCCACACTACTTCACCTGAAACAGATTTTAATTTGATAGCTGGGTAACCTCACAGTTGGAACACATCAATAAATAGATCTACTTCCCTAAGAAACTGTGAATCATCACTAATTAACCGGCTTAGCAGAATTATTTGCCCTCTAAAATGTTGAACTTCATAAAGGAAGGGGGATAACTGCTAAAATGTAAGTAGTTATTGCAAAGGTATATTTTCTATATATGCCACTGTCAACTGTTCTTTTTTTTACATTTAATGTTATACAAGTGTCTAAAAAAATAATGTTTTTTGCTTATAGCACTAAGCTCAAACTTGAGCCGCTTAATACTCTTACTAACTTCTTCTAAAACTTGCTCAAATAATTCAATACTTTCTCTCCAAATAAAAAGGTTATATGTTTAAATAAAGGTAACTGGGCCAAGAACTCCATTTCCCACCAACACATCACAAGATTTGCAAATGCTGGTGCAACTTTGGTCCCCATTGCAACACCAGCAGTTTGTTCTAAAATTCCTTTTTCAAAATAAAAGAAATTGTTAGACAAAACTAATTCAAGAAACAGACAAATCATATTAATATCTATACTACCAGGTTTTTTTTTTTTAATTCTCTTTATTTTTCTTTTCACCCATTAACAGCAAATAACATCAAACATACACAAACAAGCTATATATGTAACTATATACACTTATATATTGCCCAAAATAAACACAAAAGATAGTACAGTAAACAGATATTCATTTTAGTATACATTCAAATAACACTCACCAAATTCTTTAAGATATGGTTTCTGGTTAATGTTGTGGAACAAGTATCTATGTGCTTTAAGGTATTTAATAGCCAGAGTCTTGAACCCTTCCCAAGATAATAAGTGCCTATTTTTCCAGTTAAGAGACATATAGTATTTTACTAACATAAATATGGAAATCATAATTCTATATTTCGCCTCTGATAGGCCTGGGGGAGGAATGTGTAGGAGAGTGAATTTCCATGAGAGGGTTGATTTTTCATAGCAATTTTCTTCCAGTAGGACTCTCAGGGCATACCATAGTTTATAAGAGCATTTGCAGCTCCAAAATATACGTAAGAGATCATCTTTTTGATTTTGACAGGCTTGACATTGATTATTTCAGGGGTAAGGTATGCATTGTTCATTACCATGAGCTGGGTATATTTAAGTTTCTTTAGGGGTATGTGTTTAACGCTAATTCTTATGGCATTTGAAATCTGGTTATGTGTAATAGAGGGATCTTGCTTTAACCAATATTTAGAGAAAATGGGCTCATTGTGTATTTTGGAAGCCATGATAACTTTGTAGGTATTTGAGGTCATTTTCTTTTTAAGGAGGAATAGTTTCCACAGTGCCTAGCAAGTCGAGATATCCTTATCAGTTACCATGGGGTGGTCTAGGTACAAATGGACTAACTCTCTGATTTGTCTTAATATAATTGTATATTTTTTGGGGAAAGTTCATGTTAATCCTCATATCAGAGATGGTCTGTTGCTTGAAGGGGAAGAGGTCAGAGATGTTTGTATTCCTGAGAAGGGGGTATTGGTCTAGGTTTACCATACAGCTGTTCATCTTTAGATTAGGGTTGAAATGTAATGGTTGTAGAGTGTTAAAGGCAGGGGTCCGGTTTAAAGAACTAAAAATGTTTTGTAGTGACTTTATATTAGATTTAATGCTTTTATGCAACTTGGTCTTGCCTAAGCTTTCTTTATTCAAGAAAGGGAGAGCAGAGGGATTAAGGTTTAGAGATTTGACATAATTGCTAAGAAGTATGACCCAAGCTGGAAACCACATAGTGTAGTCCTTGTTGTAGGAAGCAATGTTTATGATTCTACTCCCATTGATTATTTCATAGTATAGTTTAAAATCTGGCAACCCAAGGCCTCCTTGCTCCTTAGGGAATGTAAGTTTCGTGTAACTAATCCTAACAGATTTGGGGGACCATATAAATTTTGAAATAAATGAGAACATAGTTTTAAAGAATTTGTTGTGTAGTGTAATATTTGTCGCATTAAAATATATAGAAATCTAGGAAGTATATTTATTTTTATGATTGCAGTTCTGGCTAGGAGTGGTAGTTTAAATTTGGCCCATCTGTTTAAGTCATTTTGAACACTCAACCATAATTTAGCCATATTGCTCTGGTATTGAGCAGGATGATCCTGAAAAAATGATATTCCCAGGTAGTGGAAGTGTTGTTTAATATTTATGCCTGTAGTAGGGAATATGTTTGGAAATGGGGAAGACATATTTATCGGGAATATTAATGATTTATCTCTGTTGAGTTTGTAGTTTGCTAATTTGGAAAAGGTCAAAAACCAAATAGTCCCTGCTAGATGAAGCACCTCCAAAGAAGAAATGAATGCTCAATTGTAAAAACAAGAAGGTGCACCATAAGCTGCAGAACATGAATAAAACTCTTCTCCTTGATGTATAAACGCACTTTATTGTAGAAAACAATAAAAAAACAGCTGCAAAGTAAGTGCTTTCGCGTTATAACAAACGCTTCATCAGACATGAAAGCACTAACATAAACTCCATTAAATATATTATACTGATGTCACTTTCCAATTAAGAACAGCAAATCAGAACAGTGATATTCAAGCACATGCACCTGACCAATTAAAACAAACATTAAAGCTTATTAACAATATTAAAACTTGGTATATAAACTGATCAGGTTAATATACAATATAAACAAAAATTTCTTTTTCCGACATCAAGAGGAACTAGTAAACATTCATTTGTTAGGAAATTATAAACTTACAGTCAAGAAACTACTTTAAGGAGTATTTTGAATGTCTCAGCATCAAAAACTTCCTTGCTGCATCTTTATCGCCTGTCGCAGTTGTTTCTTATGTGCGACCGGGGCTCAGAGTACAATTACATCATCACTAGAAGTTTTTACAAAGAGCACCAGTCTCAAAACCACAGATCAATGAATAGCTCATCACTTAGTTCTCTTGAGGGTTTGCATTCAAAAATTAACTGCATACACAAGGCAGGTATGACATTTTTCAGTTATTTTTGGCTTTCCTAGCTTTCGTGCACTCGTGGGTTACAAAAAAGCATGTAAAATAGAAAAAACAAGTTAAACAGGGTAGCACTATGCAGCTATTAATTTTTTTTTAAACCACAGACCGCACTTCTTTTGAAGCGCTCTCTCTCCCCAGAACATCCATCATAATTACTTTAATACCTACAAAGAAAATGTAATCAATCAAAAGCCTACAAAGCTTCCTGTCAGACTGTATAAGCACCCACAACCCCCATTCAGCATTTAAAGCTACTGCCACTCTATTTAATGTATTAAGGTTACAAAACAAAAACACATAAACTATTTTTAAACAACAGTTTAATATTATTCTGACGGCACCACTAATTTAAAATATAACATTAAATCATGATCTTGTAAGATTATGACAAGATCTTATGTGCTTATAAGCCATTTGTTTTTATTTATATTATAATCTGTATAACGAGTAAAAACTTCATAGCGGAGGGAGGAGAAAAGGCAGAAAGTAATTATCTATATAATAATAAGAGAAATAAGTGTTAGTTATATATAGTTGTAAATATTTATTTTAAAATCTTACCTCATATTTGCACTATTTATCCTATTCCAAGGGAGAATAACCTCAGGAAATTAGAAGCTTATGTTTTACTTCCCTTTAAGTTTTTTTTGTGGATTTATCATTTGCTGTTATTTTGCCATATATTTCTAGGTAGTTTTTCCCAATGTATTTTGAAAAATTCCAAATAAATCCTGTCAGAAATAAAACTTATAGACAGGGCAACAAAAAACTGCTGCACTCACT
Organism: Protopterus annectens; assembly: GCF_019279795.1. Taxonomy (NCBI): domain Eukaryota; kingdom Metazoa; phylum Chordata; order Ceratodontiformes; family Protopteridae; genus Protopterus; species Protopterus annectens. The sequence continues at coordinate 81,079,556 of NC_056750.1, forward strand.
CTGACATCTTAGCCACGCCTGGCATCCTTCTTTCTGATGGCCAAAACATGCTCCCTAGCTAGCTGTGCTAGCTTTCTAACAGTTTTACCTATGTCAAATTTTACTTAACTGCTGCAGGAAGCTAAATACAATATGACCTTACATTTATAGTCAAATCTGTCCTTAGCAACTGAACTATAATCTAAATGTTTAAAATAATAATTACTCATAGTGTTTATGTATCTGCAAAATTTACATTGATGGCCGGGAAACGTACCCAAAAGGCTACTAAATGAGATTTCCTTCACTAAATTAGTATGTTCTAATAAATGTTTTAAATTAGTATGTTCTAATAAATGTTTTAAATTAGTACGTTCTAATAAATGTTTTAAATTAGTACGTTCTAATAAATGTTTTAAATTAGTACGTTCTAATAAATGGTTTTAATTAGTACGTTCTAATAAATGTTTTAAATTAGTATGTTCTAATAAATGTTTTAAATTCTTGGTCTTTTTATATATGAATGGAGGCTTTTGTCCAACTACTTTAGACAAATCTAAATTCCCTAAAATAACTTTCCATTTACCATGGATGACATTTTTGATTCTGGAACCATCTATATTCATTAGAATAGGAAAGGCACAAGTCTTATTGGCACCAGTATTGGTTTCTGTTTTAGGAGCAAAACCAGAAAGAAGACTAGGAGGGAACCTATTAGTTCTCTTCCACACTACTTCACCTGAAACAGATTTGAATTTGATAGCTGGGTAACCTCACAGTTGGAACACATCAATAAATAGATCTACTTCCCTAAGAAACTGTGAATCATCACTAATTAACCGGCTTAGCAGAATTATTTGCCCTTTAAAATGTTGAACTTCATAAAAGAAGGGGGATAACTGCTAAAATGTAAGTAGTTATTGCAAAGGTATATTTTCTATATATGCCACTGTCAACTGTTCTTTTTTTTACATTTAATGTTATACAAGTGTCTAAAAAAATAATGTTTTTGCTTATAGCACTAAGCTCAAACTTGAGCCGCTTAATACTCTTACTAACTTCCTCTAAAACTTGCTCAAATAATTCAATACTTTCTCTCCAAATAAAAAGGTTATATGTTTAAATAAAGGTAACTGGGCCAAGAACTCCATTTCCCACCAACACATCACAAGATTTGCAAATGCTGGTGCAACTTTGGTCCCCATTGCAACACCAGCAGTTTGTTCTAAAATTCCTTTTTCAAAATAAAAGAAATTGTTAGGCAAAACTAATTCAAGAAACAGACAAATCATATTAATATCTATACTACCAGGTTTTTTTTTTTTTAATTCTCTTTATTTTTCTTTTCACCCATTAACAGCAAATAACATCAGACAAACATACACAAACAAGCTATATATGCAACTATATACACTTATATATTGCCCAAAATAAACACAAAAGATAGTACAGTAAACAGATATTCATTTTAGTATACATTCAAATAACACTCACCAAAATTCTTTAAGATATGGTTTCTGGTTAATGTTGTGGAACAAGTATCTATGTGCTTTAAGGTATTTAATAGCCAGAGTCTTGAACCCTTCCCAAGATAATAAGTGCCTATTTTTCCAGTTAAGAGACATATAGTATTTTACTAACATAAATATGGAAATCATAATTCTATATTTCGCCTCTGATAGGCCTGGGAGAGGAATGTGTAGGAGAGTGAATTTCCATGAGAGGGTTGATTTTTCATAGCAATTTTCTTCCAGTAGGACTCTCAGGGCATACCATAGTTTATAAGAGCATTTGCAGCTCCAAAATATATGTAAGAGATCATCTTTTTGATTTTGACAGGCTTGACATTGATTATTTCAGGGGTAAGGTATGCATTGTTCATTACCATGAGCTGGGTATATTTAAGTTTCTTTAGGGGTATATGTTTAACGCTAATTCTTATGGCATTTGAAATCTGGTTATGTGTAATAGAGGGATCTTGCTTTAACCAATATTTAGAGAAAATGGGCTCATTGTGTATTTTGGAAGCCATGATAACTTTGTAGGTATTTGAGGTCATTTTCTTTTTAAGGAGGAATAGTTTCCACAGTGCCTAGCAAGTTGAGATATCATTATCAGTTACCATGGGGTGGTCTAGGTACAAATGGACTAACTCTCTGATTTGTCTTAATATAATTGTATATTTTTTGGGGAAAGTTCATGTTAATCCTCATATCAGAGATGGTCTGTTGCTTGAAGGGGAAGAGGTCAGAGATGTTTGTATTCCTGAGAAGGGGGTATTGGTCTCGGTTTACCATACGCCTGTTCATCTTTAGATTAGGGTTGAAATGTAATGGTTGTAGAGTGTTAAAGGTAGGGGTCCGGTTTAAAGAACTAAAAATGTTTTGTAGTGACTTTATATTAGATTTAATGCTTTTATGCAACTTGGTCTTGCCTAAGCTTTCTTTATTCAAGAAAGGGAGAGCAGAGAGATTAAGGTTTAGAGATTTGACATAATTGCTAAGAAGTATGACCCAGGCTGGAAACCACATAGTGTAGTCCTTGTTGTAGGAAGCAATGTTTATGATTCTACTCCCATTGATTATTTCATAGTATAGTTTAAAATCTGGCAACCCAAGGCCTCCTTGCTCCTTAGGGAATGTAAGTTTCGTGTAACTAATCCTAACAGATTTGGGGGACCATATAAATTTTGAAATAAATGAGAACATAGTTTTAAAGAATTTGTTGTGTAGTGTAATATTTGTTGCATTAAAATATATAGAAATCTAGGAAGTATATTTATTTTTATGATTGCAGTTCTGGCTAGGAGTGGTAGTTTAAATTTGGCCCATCTGTTTAAGTCATTTTGAACACTCAACCATAATTTAGCCATATTGCTCTGGTATTGAGCAGGATGATCCTGAAAAAATGATATTCCCAGGTAGTGGAAGTGTTGTTTAATATTTATGCCTGTAGTAGGGAATATGTTTGGAAATGGGGAAGACATATTTATCGGGAATATTAATGATTTATCTCTGTTGAGTTTGTAGTTTGCTAATTTGGAAAAGGTGTTAATGCAGGACATTATTTTTTTGACGAATCACTTGGATGATTTAAGGATTAAAGTCAATAAATAATGACACTCATTTGAGTTTCAGACTTCATATCCTTCAGAAAATGTATGGTAACAGGTCTACTTCACTTGACCTAAAACTCATTTGACTGACACCCATTTTACCTAAATTTAATTTGACTGACAACTCACTTGACTGACTCCCATTTCACCGACAGCTTACAATGCTGAATTTCAACATACTAAATCTGAAACCATAGACGGGTACACTTAGAACACCAATAACTAACCCTTTCCAGAACATAAAAACTACTTACTAAAACTCTTAACAGAAAGAGGACAATGTACAACCAAACTAGGTGGGGGGGTTACACCCCCACACCCCCTTAACTATATATACTAACTCCAGGATCGCTCTACAGTGGGGAAAAGGGCATATACCTTTAACTTCCCTTAAGTACTCTACATGCTGCCACTACTGCTGGGAATGCACAAAACATCCACCATTTTACTTTAGATACTTCCCATAAAAATGTAAAGAGACATAGCCACATTTAGAAACACTACAACACTATTTTCTACATGACTACCGGTATTCTGAAAGTCAGCACTTTACGTTACAGTAATTCTTTTTATCACAAAGAAGTCATAGGTGAAAGAAAACCCACAACAAGTCTATGTCTTGCATGTCAGTGAAACAAGAGTCAGTCAAATGAGTTTCAGGTCAAATTAAATTTAGGTCAATTGGGTGTCGGTCAAATGGGTGTCAGTCAAATGAGTTTTAGGTCAAGTGAAGTTGACCCATGGTAACACAAATCCTGTTCTTCTAGCAACTTTCTAAGTTTATAAAAGCAATATTTAAAATGTGTCCCTATTTTGGGCCTTTGTCCCCCCATTTTGTCAGGATTTGTCCAGATTTCTTGCAGTAAGAGGTTGAGAGGTATGATGTCTGTGCATACTCAGGATGCACCACCACCTGAGAGTGGACAGGTTGATCATGGATGTCTGTTGGCCCCCATTAAAGATATACCTGAATCTGCCCCTAGCAATTGTGAGAGGGGAAGGTCCACACAAGGGAGTTGGTACCAGTGCTCATTTGAGATATGGTTACTGCCCTCCCCGAAATGTTGATGTGCTAGTAGCTGCAACCCAAGGTATATGCAAGGCCATCATAGTGGCATAGTTGAGCTCCACCAGAACTTCAACAGATTTGGGGGTGACTGAGGCTGTGCAGATTAACATGCATGAGTGCATGAACCATACATACATTTTTTAGATGAAATGAATCACACATTGACATGCACAGTGTCTGCTTTGGGTCATCTGTTAAAGGCAAGGAAGGGGTTGTTCTTGTTGGCTGGTAATTTATGATGTTCTCTGATATCAGTAGACCACAGATGAGGAAGATCCTGCTCCTGCAATGCTAGGATGTCCACTGTAATATCAGTTGTGGATGTCTCTAAATCTAAGAGAGGCCATCCCCATGGTTGTGGTCACCATCATGCTGGCACATCCTCTAGCAGATGTCAGTCATGGTCAGGTAGCATGCCAACATCTAGCTAAGGTCATGGGACAGCCAGTACAATTCTTGACTGATCCAGCTCTCATGGGCAGGGGTGTATACAGGAATGTGAACCATCTGTCTAGCCTATGTTGGCCCTGTCCAGTAGGCCATGGTGCACCAAGCACTGATGGTGTGTTCCCGCAAGCACCTACAACCCCCCAGCACATGCCACATTTCCACTGACCCTGAACTTATCCAGTATTGCACCCATTTTACTATTTCTGACACTTCATTTAAAAGCACTTTTTATTTTTAAGCACCTGTGTGCTCCCACTCACACACTGTTCTGTAAAAGATATACACTCCTGTACTCCCTTCTCCACCTGTGCAAATAATAACCATACCTCACCCTCTGTACATGCATACTTGGGTTGCCTGTGTCTGATGCATGGTGTGGTCAGCCTATGTTAGTGTGGTCAGCCTATGTGCGTATAAATAGCCTGGTGTTTTTCTATGCATCATTTTACAGTATTATGCCTGCTTAGCACTTGTATGGTTATAGGTATTCCATTGTCCACCTCCACAAATGACAATAACTGTGCCTTATCCCTCTCAGCTGTCCTTAAGGATGGAAGTCATTAAATAATGACATACATTTGATTGAAGACTTTATAGCCTTCAGAAAATGCATGGTCATAAATCCTGTTATTTTAGCAACTTTCGAAGTTCATAACAGTAATATTTAAAATCTGTCCCTATTCTGGAGCACTTGTCCACCCATTATTTTAGGCTTTGTCAAGATTTCTTGCACTAAGAGGTTAAAAGGTCTTCAATATGCCCTACACTTCATATAGTCCTACTTTCTGATGCACAGAATCGCCAGCCTATGCATGGGAAAGCACAATCTGATGCTTTTGTATGTGTCATTTTTCTTTGCATGTAGCTGCTTAGCTATTGTATAGTTATGTTGTAAAACTTATCTTGTAAAGTTATGTTGTAAAGCCTATAGCAGATACAGATTTACAACAGCTGCAGTAACCCCTGACACTGTTTATTACTTACTACTGTCTCAACATAAGCATCTGATAATGCACAAATTTAAAGCAGGTGCAAAATCTTTGTGCAATGTTTAAAGATTTCTGAATCATTATGCCATGCTTTTTTCTGATTTTCATACCACTTCATTATGCAAACATCAGCATATAACATGGATGGTAATGATTTTTCATCGGGCACATCATGTAGCAATGTTTTTCGAATCAGATGCACCCTGTATGTGTCCACTTATTACAAAAATGTACTTATTTATTATTTATTTATTTGTATTTGTTTACTGGGATGGTAACTGATATAGCCAACATCCTGGCAGATAGGTTCAGTGTTAACTTTACTCCCCCCACCCCCTAAATGGCCCATCTCTATAACAGAAGACTGCAAAGTTCCTGTAATCACGGCTGCACAGGTAAAAACCACACTCTCCAAAGTCAAGAGCAAAGCATCCATGGGACCTGACAATATCCCAGGCTGCATCCTACATGAACTACAGAATGAACTGGCACCCCAACTAAGCACCATGTTCAATCATAGCCTCACCTCAGGCTTTGTGCCCACTAAATGGCACACAGCAATGGTTATCCCACTCCACAAAGGGGAGCCACCATGGACCCCAGGAACTACCACCCCATTAGCCTAATGAGCCTAGTTTACAAGGCCATGGAACGTATCATCATGGAACTTATAAACAAAGACACTGGTAATCTCCAAACCCTGGACCCCACCCAGTTTAGGTTTGTAAAAGGCAGCGCATGTCTCCTAAAACTGATTGACTTCTTTGAAGCAGTCACCAAAGCCATAGACGAGGGTAAGGTGGTTCACACTGCCTATCTAGATCCTGCCAAGGCTTTTGACACCATTCCCCACTCTGGAATTATAGATTAACTCACTAAACTAGGTATAAATCCCTATGTCACAAGATGGGTTGCCAACTGGCTCGCTGACAGAAATCACACAGTGAAAGTTGCAGACTCCAAATCCGACTTCAGACCAGTGACAAGTGAAGTACCACAGGGTTCAGTCCTGGGTTCACTCCTGTTTGGTATCTACTTTTCTGAAGTACAGGCTAACACAGAAGGTCTTTGGCTAACTAAGTTCACAGATGACTGCAAACTAGGAGCCATAATTGAAACCCCTAATGATGTGGACATCCTACAAAAGGTCCTCATTGAGACAGATGCCTGGTGTCAAAGCCATGGCCTCAAGGTCAATGCCAAAAAGTGCATTGTCATCCCCTTTGGTAAAAACTCTGTACCCATGAGCTACCACATAGGTGGTGGTCTACTTAACACTGAAAGTGTGATAAGAGACCTTGGGACACAGGTGGACAGTAGTCTCTCCTTTGATAATCACATCACCACAGTAGTCAGGAAATCCTTCTACGTGGCACACCTCATCAGAAAAGGTTTTTCATCCAGGAAAAAAGAGGTCATTGTTCCCCTCTACTCGTCACTCATTAGACCTATTATAGAATACAATGCCCCTTTTGATATGTACCTCACAAGACATCTACAACAACTGGAAAGGCCACAGAAATACCTCACAATTAGGATTACCAGCCTTAAACAGATGCCCTACGCAGACCGTCTCAAAAAACTCTGTCGCATATCACCTACTCAGAGGTGAACTCTGCCTAACATACAAAGCTATATCAAACCCAGAGCTGTTAGACATGCTCCACTTAATGAAATCCCAATCCCTCCGAGCTACACGCTCTAGGGACCTAAACCCTGTCACCACAATAAACAGAACATGCTGGAGGGATAGATTCCTGTCCCAGAGAATTCCCATACTCTAGAACAAACTACCTATCTATATCAAACAAAGCTCCTCATTAGCACTCTTTAAGAAAAATCTTGATGACTGGATGGGAATTAGGAAATTCACCCCGGGGATCACCTCTGTGACTCTGCTTGACAGGGGCACAGGAAAATAATTTTCTTGGGTGGCGAAAGCCAGGGTACCTTTTTGGCTAGGCTTGTATAGGCCCTAAGGTTGATAGCCTAGTACCTGCCTATGTACCTATGAACCTATGATCCACTAGGCCATAAAGAGCCCAGACAAGATACATACATACATAAATACATATATACATACATACATACATATACATGCATACATACATACATACATACATACATACATACATATAAATATTTCAGGCATGGGTATTAATGCCCTTCTAACCTGCCAATATACCAAAATCACTTGTTCTCATAATAAACTAGTACTTGCTTTAATATAATTTGGTAGTCTGCTCCATGCATCAGCTACTTTGTCAGTGAACCAATTACTACACTTCTAATTCCTATAGAATCTTAAGTTTTTAATTTCTTCAAGTCTTTTGGGTTTCTAATACCATGACTGGAATGGACCCAATTCCTAAGTCAAAGTACAATTAAAGTTCATGAAAATAGTATTGTTTCACTCTTTGAAGTCAGCCAAAAGTGCTCTTCGCAGCATCCGCAATGTGCCCAGTAATGACTTCTTCTGCAATTTGTACGGTGTTACATGAATTGGTAACATATCTAAATATGATTGTAAATTCTTTTTTATAAGACTTGTTGCTTCTGCTACTATTTGAACTGTCTGGGTATCTTTCTTCCACCTGCCTCTCATTTCTGCCTGCAGATCCAGGTATTTCATGACTTTGTGTCTCTCTGTACACAAGACACTGTAGTCACTGGGTGTGGCAATTTCAATGATCAATGCTACTTTTGTCTTCTTTTCTTGGATCACTATATCCGGTTTTCTAGCATCTATCTTTTGAACTGTTGGTATTGGGTGATCCCATGTGATATAAACTTCATCATTTTCTATGATGCTTTGTGGATCATGTTTCCAGTGTTTTTCAGTCATTTTGATACCATAATGTTTGCACAATCTCCAGTGTAACAGTCTCGCCACATTATTATGCCTTTCAGTATACAGTCCCTCTGCCATTAGTGCATCGCAACCAGCAACAATGTGTGTGACTGTTTCCAATTCAGTTTTACAAAACCTACATATGTCTGTTTCTCTCGCATGTTCAATGGACTTCATAAACCAGCATGTATGTAACCCACTATCTTGGGCTGCCAATATTAACCTTTCATTTCTTGCTTTGAATTTGCCTCTTCTTAACCATTTCTGCATTCGTTCTTGATCAACATCAGGCTCTTCCAGAAGTTTTCTGTACTTGCAACTATATTTATGGTTTTTCCACATTTCTTGCCTTCTCATCTGGTCCTTCACCTTATATTCTTTCTTTTGTTTCTTGGCACATTCAGTTGCTGCCTGGTTTTTATCCACTTCTGGTTTGATTTCCATTCCTGCTTGATGTCAATATACATCTGCTAAATTAAGCAGAGACATCATCTTAAATTTATTCTCCTCATGTTTCAAAACTTTTACTACATTTGGATCTTGTGAGGTCAGTAGATATGTGTGGAGTCCCATGATTGCAGATCTATACATTTAATCAATTTCAAGGAGGCCCATCCCTCCTTCTGAACAGAGAATATATAATCTTGGTATACACTGATTTTTATAAATCATTTGGTAAGCATGAAGCATCCTTCTTGTTTTAATATCCTATCTATCCAACAGTTTTTGGAGCCAGTCAATCACTCCAAAACTATAAGTTAGGACAGGGAGAGCTAATTTATTTACAGCTTGGATCTTGTTCCTAGATGTCAATGCTGTTTTCAGGATTAAAGTCTTATAAAGTATCCCTTACTGAGTTTTATTCACATTTGTTCATGTTTTATTGCTGATCCTTCATCAGTTCCCAAATATTTATACACTCCCTCTTGCTCAAGTTCTTTTATATCACATTCTTGTCCCAAACTGATGTTTTCCTGGTGCTGCAGTTTTCCTTTTTTAAAGGTTGCTTTGGCACATTTATCAAGACCAAATGACATTCCAATATCATCTGAAAAAGTTTTGACAACCTGCAGCTGTGCTTTCAGTTCCTCGTCTGATAAGCTATACAGTTTTAAATCATCGACAAAGAGAAGATGAGAAGTCATTAGACTTTGTTGTTTTCTAGGAGCCAAATTGTAGCCATGGCCTAAGCTGTTAAGTAAAGACCTTAATGGATTAATGGCAAGGCAGAATAGCAACGGTGACAGGGAGTCATCCTAGAATATCCCTCTTTGGATTTTTATCCCTGGGATAATAATCTGTCCTTTATCATGGCTTAATTGCAAAGTGGTTTGCCACTGTTTCTTAGTTACTGCAATGTAGTCAATCAGTGTAGGGTGTATCTTTTACATTTTTAAGCACTCTTTTATCCATGAATGTGGGATACTATCAAATTATTTTTTGTAGTTAATCCATGCTATACTTAGATTCTTCCCCTTCCTACAGTTCTCCACTGTGACTTTAACAACACATGATCCTTTGTTCCATACGACTTTCTTTTATTACCCTTTTGTTCTACTGCCATACTTGAGTTTTCTTCTAAATGACTATAAACTCTGTCGGTGTCAATTCTCGTGTATAGTTTATACGTCGTTGGAAGACAAGCTATTGTCTATAATTTTTAGGGTAGCTTGCAGGTTCACTCTTAAGAGCATGTACACTGATTGACTACATTGCAGTAACCATGAAACAGCGGCAGTGTTTTTCCTGTTGTTATCCAGTGTGGTGTGTGTTTGAGGTGTGCATATAAATAGTTCTTACTCATGGCTAAATCCTCGTGCAAAGAAGTTAATACTTTAAGCCAAACGTTAGGTACTGCATCTGGGCCTGGGGTTTTCCATTTAGAGGCTTTTGTTAACTTTATTTCAATCTCTCTGACTGTTACTTCATCCCATTTCATATCCTGTCCCTTTAAACTTCTTATTCTTTCTTTTACTTCTTCTATCCATTTAGCATCTTTGTTATGTTCCACAGGATCTTCATAGATATGTCTACAAAATGTATCTACTTCCTCTTTTTTGGCAGTCTTTCAATTCCTTTTACCTTATTTCCCAGTTCTCTATAAAGCTTTTTTGGGTCATCAATAAATTGCTTATTGTGTGCTTTTCCCTTATATTTATCTTTGTATATTCTAAGACTTTCTGCCTGTTTTGAAATTTTTCGTTTTTTTATCTCCAGTAGTGTGTAATAGATCCTGGTCTGTTCTAATACTGCGCATTACTTTTATCACATCGGTCTTTCTTAGTATTTTTGTTGATCTGTTCCCTCTCCTATAATATTCTAACAATGACACTTCTTGTCTTAGCTGCTTTATAGTTTTCTCTGTTCGATATTTCCACAATGGTATTTGCTGTTGCCCCCTCTTTTCCCTCGCTACCCTGTGTTCCTGTGGTAGAACTTTATCAGTTGTTAATTTGGCTGCACAGTAATATATCCTGTTTACTTCTATCACATGGATCTCTATGGACAGTCCTAATTGCTGTGTTCATTTGTTTTATCAGACTTCTGACTTTTGAGGTTTCATTAACCTTCTGCAGTCTATTTCTCTCATTGAGCTTGGTATATCTTTCTTTGTCTATTAAATCAAGCAACTCATCTCTTAGCTCATTTTCTTCCATACTGAGGGTACATCCTTTGTTTTTCATTTCCTGCGGGCATTCTGTAGAATCTTCCTGTGGCACCTTCTCTTCAGTTTCATCCTGTGTCATCTGTTGCTCTGTCATATGGGAACTCACTGGCCTATCACTCCACAACATTGACTGCATCAGAGTTTTCACAGGTTCCTGTTCCTTTCCTTGCTGTCCAGCTGCAAATTAATGTTTATACTGGTTTCCTGTGGGAGGATCCAAAATATCTTGATATGGAACCTGACCAATTGCTTCCTGTTCCACTGGTTTCCCCTTAATCTGGATATCCATTGCTTTATCCTGTTGTGGTGCTTTCTGTATTCGATTTACTACACTGAATCCTTCACTTTGCAGCTGTTCCATAACTTTTAGTTATGTACTTACCATAACTTTAGATGTTTGGCATCCATCTCGCCTACATTCAGTACTGATGGGCTCGGAGACGATCCCTTGGCTCAGACTCGGCATGCTATGCTATAGAGCAAGGCCTCTTATTGGCTGAGCTATTTCTTATCCCAGGATGCACCACCACTAATCCCCCAGATCTTGTTTGTCCGCATTCATGCACATGTACACAACTTGTTTATATAACATTGCCAGATGTTTCAAGATGAAACAACAGGATTCGGACCTTCTGATATCCTCTGATCTCCAAGGAAGGGGGAAGGAGGGTGGGTTATTGGGAATGTAGGCGAGATGGATCCCAAACATCTAAAGTTATGGTAAGTACATAACTAAAAGATGTTATGTGATCCTATCTTGCCTACATTCAGTACTGATGGGACAGCGTCCCTAGCACCTAAATCCTGGATGGCTCATTGGAAAACACTCCTGAGCACTGTGGAACCAAATGAAGCTCGTCCTCTAGATGCCACATCCAATTTGTAGTGGGAAATGAAAGTGTGCGGGGAAGACCATGTAGCCGCAGCACAAATGTCACTAATGGCAAGCTTAGAATGAAATGCTATTGAAGTAGCCATAGCTCTTGTAGAATGAGCTTTGACAGAGGTGGTAAGCTCTTTATTAGAAGAAGAATAAGCTTGAGTAATACAGTCTCTGATCGATTTGGCAATAGTGACCTTTGTGACGGCTTTGCCCAATTTATTGTCCGAAAAGGATACAAACAACTGATCTGTTTTCCTTGTTTGTTTGGTCCTATCTAAATAAAAATGCAATTGCCTGTGGACATCTAATGTGTGGAATATGAATTCCGCTTTGTTAGAATACTTCGGAAAGAAGACTGGAAGTTCTAATGACTGTTGTAGGCAGAAACTGGAACAAACTTTAGGGACAAAGGATGGATTTGGCCTGAGAGATACTCTATCTTTGTGAAAAACCAAGTACGGAGGTTTTACAGACAAAGCTTGAAACTCTGAAACCCTTCTGGCAGAAGTAATCGCCACCAGAAAGGCAGTTTTCCACGACAGAAATTTTAAATCACATGTTGCTGCCGGTTCGAAGGGGGAGGAAGTTAAGGCGCGTAACACCACATCGAGATCCCATGGAGGAGCAGGATGAGAAATCGGAGGTCTTAAAAGCGCAGCACCTTTCAAGAAGGTCTTACACAATCTGTTGCTCATTAAAGGTGGGTTTATAGATTCGTGAAAATTGGAAATAGCTGCCAATTGAACCTTGATGGTAGAGACTGAACAGCCTTAATTGAAAAGGGAAGTTAGAAATTTCAGTACTTCTGATACGGGAATAGTGATGGGATCCAGACCCCGGAGTTGAGCCCAAATAGCAAATCTTTTCCATTTGCTAGAATACAATTTCTTTGTAGCAGACTTGTGGGCCAAGGATAAAATGTGTACAACTTCTGGATCCAAGGTATGATTCCTGACTATAGTTGGAAGAGGAGGAGCCAAGCCGTCAATTTTAAGGTGTGTAGGGACTGGTGGAATAGTCCCGACTGATGAACCAATAGGTCTGGGATCTGATCCAGGAACCATGGACCTTCCAGTGCATATTTCCAAAGATAGGGGAACCATACTTGATGAGGCCAGTAAGGAGAAACTAAGATAATTTTGCTCCCCAAGAGAAACGCCTTTTGGATCACCCTGGCAAGGAGAGGAACTGGAGGAAAAGCATAAAGCAAGCCGGTGGGCCACGGACGGGCTAGTGCGTCCATAGGGCTCTTTCCCGGAGCCGGGGTGAGGGAGAAGAACTTTTTGCACTTCGCATTCAGCGGAGTTGTGAAGAGGTCGCAACACGGAACTCCCCATTTGCTGAAAATCTGATTTGCAACTGTAATGTTCAGAGACCACTCGTGTGGAGAGAGGATAGTTCTGCTCAGTCTGTCGGCTATCACATTGGACTTGCCCGGGATATGAGTCGCCACTAGAAAGCGTTTGGTCGACACTGCCCATTCCCAAACTCTCATGGCCTCTCTGCAAAGGGGATAGCATCTGGTCCCTCCCTGTTTGTTCAGGTACCAGACCACTGACATGTTGTTGGAGTGAACGGCAATTACGCCCTGAGGGAGGTAATCGTGAAGGGCTTGAAGGGACAGAAGCACCGCCCTCATTTCTAGGATGTTGATATGAAGTAGGGTCTCTTCCGAATGCCATTTGCCTTGGACTGACCTGCCCAGGGAATGCCCCCCCCACCCCATCTGGGAGGCGTCCGTGGTCAAAGTGGCCACAGGAGGAGGTGGAACAAAGGGTCGTCCCTGATCCAGATTGGAGGGCACCAGCCACCAGCGAAGGTCCCGTTTGCAGGTTTCCATGATCCATATGAGGTGACTGAGAGGGAGTTCCTGAAAGGACCACTGAGTTGAAAGAAGCCACTGGAGAATTCTCATGTGTAACCTTGCTAGGGGAACTAGAAGAACCGTGGTGGACATGGATCCCAATAGCTGCAGGACCATTCTGGCTGGGGCTTTGGATCTGGGAAGTAAGGCTCGAACTTGAGCCTGTATGGTTTGTATCCTGTCTGTAGGTAGATAGACCCGCATTCGGTTTGAGTCTATCTCTACTCCGATGAATCTTATGCGTTGAGATGGCAGCAACACAGACTTTGGCCAATTGAAGGTGATTCCAAGGGAATTGCCCAGTGATATCGTGGCTTGTAGGCTCCGCAATAGTAGATGCTTGGAGGTGGCAGTTAGGAGCCAGTCGTCTAGATACGGAAACACCTGGAATCCTAGACTTCTCAGGTGAGCAGTCATGACCACCAAACATTTGGTGAACACCCTGGGGGCTGTGGTGAGACCAAAGGGCAGCGCGCGGAACTGAAAATGACTGCCTCCTAGGCTGAAGAGCAGATGTCTCCTGGACGCTTGATGTACCATGATATGGTAATAAGCATCCTTGAGATCTATGGAGCACATCCAAACACCTTTCTCAAGCAGTGGGAGAATGGATTGTAGGGTGACCATTCGGAACTTGGACTTTTTGACTGAACGGTTTAGAATGCTGAGATCCAAAATGGGCCTCAAGTCCCCGGTCTTTTCTGGCACCAAAAAGAATCTTGAGTAAGTCCCTAATCCGATCTGGTCTGCGGGGACCGGTTGGATGACTCCTTTTTGCAGCAGCTTTGAAACTTCTGAGGCTGCAGTTTCCCGTTGACTGGGTGGCGGGTCCGGGATTTTTTTGGACTGACGTGGAGAGTGAGAAAAAGGGATGGCGTAACCTCCGGCGATAATTCGAAGCACCCATCGGTCCTGAGTGATACCTTCCCAGGCTTTTAGGTGCCTCGAAAAATGACCCCCGACTGGCTCCGGAGCTGCACAGTCGGGCAATCCCTCAGGGACTGTGAAAGGCTGAAGAGCCACGAAAGGACTCGCGGTCTCCAGTGTTGTGAGGGCCTCTGCCGCCTCTGGGACGGCGTCTTCCAGAAGAATTTCCCCCTCCCCTGCCTCTAGAAGGGAGATCGTCCTGCTGTGAGGGGTAAGACTTCTGAGATCTACGGAACCACATTTTCCCTCCTCTTTTAGCCTTGGGGTAAGGCCGAAAGGGAGTGGAAAATCGTGCCCCTACGGCAGTCAAAGTCTTACCTTCTTGCTCGCAGCGGGTCAGTGTGTCCTTTACCTTGGGTCCAAACAAAGAGGACCCATCAAAGGGGGTGTCAGCAAAGGAAGACTTAAAGGCCTCCGCAAAATGACGCAGGCGGAGCCAGGCTTGTCTCCGTAGAGCAATGCCTGTACCCGCCGCTCTACTTGCCCCTTCGGCCACATAAGAAATGAGCCTCATGGACAAGTTTGATATGGACGACAGCGTAGCCAGCTGAGAGCCAACCGTCTGGGCCAGCTGCTCAGGCAGGTTACCCAAGAGGGTATCTGAAAGTTCTTTAATCAGATCCCTCTGAAATCTGGTAAAGTGCGTGAGATAGTTCAGGGACCTTAACGTAAAGGCCGCTGAACTTAGGGTGCGCTTACCGTAGCAATCCATGCTCCTAGACTCCTTATTAGGAGGATGGACGGACGTCAAAGCCTCTGCTACATCTTGCTGGGTAGCAGATGCCACCACCAAAGCATCTACAGCCACACCTTTCGTCAGAAACTCTTTTTCCGGGGGTGCTGACAGGGACTTATTAGGATGAGCAGACACCGGTTCCACAGAGTCTGGGTGTTCCCACGCCCTTCGACAGATCAAATCCAGGAGCTCGTCGAAGGGCGGAGACACCCAGGAGGCGGAGGGCTGAGCCCCGAAGGCCTTAAGGAACACCGACTCATCAACAGAAGGGGGTTTGGATTGCCAGCCGCCTCGTTGTTTAAGGGCTTCCAGGATGTCTGCAAAGGAGACATCATCTGAGGATGACTTAGGGGGCCCCTCTGCATCATCGAGATCAGTGTCTGATGTAAGAGACTCATCAGGGGAGTCAACGTGCTTCCTCTTGCACAATCTTTTCCTGGGGGGTTCCTCCGAAGAAGCTTCAGAGGGACCTCCAGGAGGGGGGGACCCCCAGTGGGGGTAACCTCAGGCCCCAGGGCACCGCTGTCTAAGGACAGGGGGACTGCCAAAGACCCAGTCTCAGTATGCAGGGAAGGAGCTGGGGAGACCGTGGAGGTAGCCAAAGAAGATTTGGCTAACGCACTCCTCATGGCCCTGAAGGTGGGACCACCAGAATCCTGGGAAGGTCCCACCTCCGTGGCCACAACGGTAGACGGCACCCCCGCAGCCGACGCACCGAGAGGAAGTCTTGGGACTGAAAACATCAGTCCCGAAGCGTCCCCCCCCGGGGCCGACAGAAGAAGTCCGCGTACCGAACTCCGACTCAAGAGCCGGAGTTGGAGTAAGGGTCGGGCCCGACCTGAAAACCTCCATCGGCTCCACCAGCACCGGCTCCAATGGTGCCGAGGCTGTTGGAGGAGGAACCATAATAGCAGGGTGGACCATCGGCTTTGAAGCTGAATGGGCTGGAGCCGAAACTAACTTTTGAAACACCGGAGACTGGAAAAGTCTTAGGAGCACCCTGTCGATGTCCGAATCAGACATCTTGGAGGATCTAGATGACACCGATCGGGTCTGAACCGACTTCTCCATCGGCAGGACTAGGGGACCGGCTCCGAATGGATTCGATCACTATCGGTTCCGAGGGAGATCTCAAAACAATTTCCCTCGGTGCCGAGGAGGGCTTCGACGCCGAAGGGGAAGAGTCTGAGCCGGCAACCCTCATTGGCTCCAAAATCAGTGGAGCCGATGAAGGTGACCCGCCTCTCGATGCCCCAGTCCTCGGCTCCGAAACCAGAGGGGTCGAGACTGGAGGCATCGAGGCAGACCGTTCCGCCCTCGGCTCCGAAGTCCGTGGAGCCAATGGAGAAGCCTGCCTAGGTTTTTTGGCAGTCGGTTCTGACAGACTGGTCGGAGCCGACGCTTTTTTCTTCTTCGTAGGAGAGGAAGAGGAAGAAAGGCCTCCTCGAAGGAGGGCTTAATCAGACCTTTTAATATTAATTTATTCTTCCTCTCCTGGAGGACTCTAGCAGAAAAGGCGTGACACGCTACAGGACTCCTGTAGGTGCTTGGCGCCTAAACAATAAACGCACGAGGAGTGGTCATCCATTATGGACATTTTGTAACCACACCTCGTGCACTTTTTAAACCCAGAGGGTCTATGTTCCTTAGACATGCTGACTAACACTAAGAAACAAGATTTTACCACAAAGAAAGTGAAAACTAAGTAAGTTTTTTTTTTTTTTTTTTTTTTAGAGACAAAACACGATGTCAGAAAACAATACACAATTTAGTACCACAATCACTGAAAATGAGGGTCAAGACCCTCTAACTTAAGCAGGTACTTGACCTCCTGGAAACACAAAAATGCTAGATAGAAATAGGGGAAGGCCCCTCTAACGTAAACGGGAAACCTTCCCTTAACAAAAAACACAATTTTCTCAACAAATTTTTCCAAACACACTCGTACAACAACAATAGCTGTTAAAACAGCTTTTGGGTTCAAAATAGCAAAATTCCTGACAGGAAACTTTGAATAAAACAGTACTTAGCCCAGCCAAGTTTGAGACCACGTCCTAGCTTGTAAGCAGCAAACGAGATCTGGGGGATTAGTGGTGGTGCATCCTGGGATAAGAAATAGCTCAGCCAATAAGAGGCCTCGCTCTATAGCATAGCGTGCTGAGTCGGAGCCGAGGGATCGGCTCCGAGCCCATCAATACTGAATGTAGGCGAGATAGGATCACATAACATCCTCAGTTTCTATTTCTTTGACTTCTCCATTACTCATCTCTTTTTCTACTTTTCCTCTTAGTCTTCTTATTTTTTATATTGTAAAGTTTTCCATGTCCAGATTCCTTTGCCTATATTTTTCTTCAAATATCTTTGGTGCTGCTCTTTTTGTATTGGTTAGTTTTGCTTTCTCCTTTACATAAATATTACACCATATTAAATCTCTTTTCCTTTCTCCTGTCCATATTTCTTCTTCACGTCTCCTGATCTTCTTGCTTTTCCTTATTCTGAGGACTCACTTCATCATGCTGTGATGTCGTCTATTTTAGACCTTCTACATTAAATCCTTCACTTCGCAGCCACTCACTTCAACTTCTATTTCCTTAACTTCTGCTTTACTAATCATCTTTTCTTCATTACATATTTGTGCTATTAATCTTTTTATTGTGAAATGTTCCATATCTGGATGCCTTTACCTGTATTTCTTTTCGAATATCTTTGAGACTGCCTCCTCTATATTAGTTAACTTAGCTTTCTCCTTTGCATAAACATTGCACCATATCAAATCTCTTTTTCTTTCCCATGTCCATATTTAATTTTTATATTTTTCAAGTATCTTTTGGTTTTGTTGTTTATATTTTCTCACTTCCTCAGATGTGTCTTTTCCAAACAGATCAAAATTTCTTGATCTATATACTGTTTTTTTCAAATATCTGTTGTATTAATGAACACAAATTTTTATTTGAAGCTTCTGACAGTTTTTACTGTGGAAGTATTTTTCTTTCCTCTAATTTCTCTCTTAATCATTTTGTATATCTTGTGTCTGGAAATGCTGGGCTTTTTACATGTTTGTGTCTTTCGGCTTTTTCTCGGTTAGGGGTCGCCACAGTGCAACTCTGGTCCACTAATGATTGGTAGTGGATTTTTACATACCCGGTTACCAGCCCTGATGCACAACCTTCAATGAAGGCATGCCCCATTCACGTATGCCTCCACACAGAAGACGCTCTAGCTGAGAATTGAACGGGACAGCATCTTGCTATGAGGCGACAATGCTACCGCAGCACAACCACCGCAGTGCTGGGATTTTTACATAATAGTAACAATACATAATTTCTTTCTTATCCTCAGTAGTCCACTCTATCATCTTTATGGCTCTTCTTTGGCCCATCAGTTTTTGTCATTTTTTTGTGGACTGTTACTTCCTTCTACAATGTGGTGGGGGGGCATCTTCCGCCTGATTCTGGTTTGGCCCCATTGTAGGAATGTCTCCATATTTTGAGGATTCTACACTGTCATTTTTTCCAGTCCTGGCACTGGTGTGCCTACCAGGATTGGGCACTTTTTTGTCCTGGGTCTTATGCACCCAGCTATCTTTTTTATTTTTGATTTACTTCTGTCCATGACATATACAGTCTATATATCAGTGTTGCCTTGATGAGATTTTGTGAAAAACAGGGTCCACCTCGCAAAGGTACTCACCAAGACTTGAGGACGAATTCAATTTCAGTACTACTACTCTCCTTTGCTTGCTGACTTTTCATCTCTCCATTAGTACCCCATAGGTTGTCTGATTATTCTCTAGTACTTTTTGTTAACCCCAAACATTCCCAGAGGTAGTTGTCACTAAATGCCCTAGCTACCTGAATAAGATCTCCTCATTAGATATCTGTAAGAGACACTGTACAAGTTCAGATATTTTAGCCTATCATAATAACTTAAATTTTCACATCCATGGATGCCCTTTGTATATTTCTGTTGTAATCTATCCAGTTTATTCATGCTTGTTTTCTTATATGGTTTCCAAATTGTTATTCCATACTCGAATTTGGGTCTAATGTAACTAATAAACAATGACTTCATTATTTTTGATTTCGTAGACTTTATAAATCTTTTTATGCAACCTATAGTTCTATAACTATCATTAACCAATTGGTTGATATGAATAAAAAAACCCATAGCTAAATCTACCCATATATCCAGGTCCTTAAACGAGTCTACAGTTTCAATCACTGTGTGCTGTATTAAATATTCACCTTTCAGTTTATGTCTCCCAAATCTCATATGCTTAGTTTTTGATGTATTTATCAGCATATTATTCTCCTGTGCCCAAATGGTCAATTTAGTCAAGCTATTTTGCAGACATACCTTATCTGCAACATATGCAATCAGTTTACCCAATATCAGGTCATTTGCATATAGACAGTAGAACACCTCAGATTAAAAAGTTAGGTCTAAAAGATACAATCTAAACAAGTAAGGGTCTAAGACAGAGCCCTGTTGGACCCCTGACTGTAACCAAGGACTTCACCTGTCCAATTACTGTATGATAATTGCCATGTCTTATTTGTAACCCATGCAGCTATCCATCTTATCAAGAGTAAATCAATACCTAGTTGTACCAATTTATTGATCAGTGTTTTGTGCATGACTCCTTCAAATGCTGAAGTTAAATCTATATAAATTACATCACAGCATAATTTTCATTCATAGCTGTTATTAGATTGTTATAGAACATCATGTTACAGGTGGTAATAGATCTATTTTCAACATATGCATGCCAATACATTGTTTCAAGTTCTAGCCTTTCCAGTTCTGAGAATAACTTATTCAATATTACCTTCTCCGTTATTTTTCCACAACAAGTACGTAGACTTAAGGGTCTATATTACTCTGGGTTTGTCCTACTCCCCTTTCCCTTAAAGGTAGGTTTAATAAGCACGTCTCCAATCTTAAGGAATCTCCCCATATTTATATGACCTAGTGAATAATAAATAAAATGGTACTGTAAGTTCTTGTTGAAGTGTTCTCATGTCATTGTTACTAATTCCATCTCCTCCCTGTGCATTGTTTGAATTCAGTTTGTACAGTTCTTTTTCAATATAATCTAATTTGATTCCAGTATCTCAAGTTACCTGGATGTCACTAGGACAACCTATAACCCATTTTGTAGAGCCAGACTGTTTTGCATAAGATTTTGTAAATATATTTATAATCTGTTGTGTCTAAGAATTAGAATCTGCACACAGTTTATCAATTTGTGTTTCTTTACTCCTTCCACATCTTATGTATATATAACAAGGTTTCCTATTACGCTCAATATCTTTATATGAATTTTCTAAAATTTTCCTTGATCTTGTCTCACACTATGCTTAACCTGTTTGTCCAGCTTTTTTATTTCAGTTTTCAAAGTTGTTATTTGACCTCTCGTCCATTTCTTATATTTCTTATATGTTTTGTCTCTCACCTCAATCAGATATCTTGTTCTTATGGAAATATATCCCCCTGGTGTTGTATGCCTAGATCCTGATGTTAAACATTTTTTTGAGTTTTTGCACTTAAACAATTTCTCTTTCAAAACTTTCCACATTCCATCTGCAGAGTTTCCACTGAACACCTTACTTCAGTTAGTTTTACATAGTGACTGTTTTGCTTCCCTATAATCTGTAATTAACTTCTGTGCATTGGTTTAGATTTCATTTTGGCAGAATTATCTAGCAACAAATTAACCTTTATAACCCCATGATCACTGCACATCAATGGTGATAAAACTTGACTTGAAGTTACAATAATTTCTTTAGGAACACAAACAATGTCTAGCATATTCCGTCCCCTGGTAGATATTTTTACAATCTGAAGCAATTGTTGTTCCTGAATATAATCTGTGAATAATCTCTTTACTAATGTTGTTGAATCAACATTGTTCCAGTCTGTTTCTGGTAAATTTAAGTCCCCAGCTAATATTATTCTTCCCTCCTGTGTTTCATGCAAGAAATGTATGAATTCCTCTAGGTCATCTGCACTTGACTTTCGTGGTCTATACACTCCAACAATTGTTATGTGTTCCAGGGTTGTCTTTATTGTCACAGTTACACAGCCTATAGTATTGGTGTTATCACTGAATATGTAATAATCACAAGTCTCATAACTATCTTTAATCCCTATCATAACACCTCCACCTTATTTTTGTTAGAATGTCTGTTACAGTAAAAATATTTATACTCTGACAGAACTGGTTTCCAGTCATTGTTCTTCAACCATGTTTCACAAACTATAACAACATAAATCTTGTGAGAACGTAGCAAATTATCCAATAAAAAAAACTTTATTATTAATGCTCCTAGCATTCAACCATCAGAGATGTATCAAATGTTGCTATCTGTGAACTGTTAAATTTTTGACCTGGCAAAAATCCTGCCTAGTGTTTGTCAAATATTGCAAAATATCTGCTGCAAAAATTCTCTTCCCTGATTTTGGCAAATGCACACCATCCTGTCTGAACACATGTGTGCCCAAAAGAAGGCTTGGATGCTCTACACATTTCCATTTTTTAAAACAGGACATTTTTTCCATGTAGGTATTTATCCAAAAAATATTTTCATTCACATTGGCCTGACTATCGTTTCTATAGGTGATTTGTGAAAGATCCGTCCTAACACCAGTACAAGCTATACTACCTAGGAGGGCTGTCAGTTTCCTACTAACAGTCAGAGAATCCTTGCGGGTGACATCATTTGTACCAACATGAATAAAAACAGATCCATACTTACTTACATTAACACATTCCAAGGCTTGTTTCACATCTTCTGTTTTTGCTCCTGGCAAGCATAACACTATTCGATATTCATTATCATCTCTGCAAATATACATATCAGTTCCTCTAATAATTGAATCTCCAATTACAAGAATATCTTTGCTGGCCATCTTTGAAGAATCTTCAGCTTCTAATACAGTAATATCTGCTCTATCAATTCATAGGTTCATAGGTAGGTACTAGGCTATTGGCTCTAGGGCCTATACAAGCCTAGCCAAAAAGGTACCTTGGCTTTTGCCACCCAAGAAAATTATTTTCCTGTGCCCCTGTCAAGCAGAGCCACAGAAGTGATCCCCGGGGTGAATTACGTATTTCCCATCCAATCATCAAGATTTTTCTTGAAGAGTGCTAATGAGGAGCTCTGTTTGACATAGATAGGTAGTCTGTTCCAGAGTATGGGAAATCTCTGTGACAGGAATCTATCCCTCCAGCATGTTCTGTTTATTGTGGTGACAAGATTTAGGTCCCTAGAGCGTGTAGCTCGGAGGGATTGGGATTTCTTTAAGTGGAGCATGTCCAACAGCTCTGGGTTTGACATAGCTTTGTATGTTAGGCAGAGATTGCCTCTGAGAAGGCAATATGTGATGGAGTAAAGCTGGAGTTTTTTGAGACAGTCTGTGTAGAGCATCTGTTTGAGGCCAGTAATCCTCTTTGTGAGGTATTTCTGTGGCCTTTCCAGTTGTTGTAGATGTCTTGTGAGGTACATATCAAAAGGGGTGTTGTACTCTATAATGGGTCTAATGAGTGATGAGTAGAGGGGAACACTGACCTCTTTTTTTCTGGATGAGAAACCTTTTGCGAAGAGGTGTGCCATGTAGAAGGATTTCATGACCACTGTGGTGATGTTATTATCAAGGGAGAGACTACTGTCCACCTGTGTCCCAAGGTCTCTTATCACACTTTCAGTGTTAAGTAAACTACCCCCTTTGTGGTAGTTCATGAGTACAGAGTTTTTACCAAAGGGGATGACAATGCACTTTTTGGCATTGAGCTTGAGGTCATGGCTTTGACACCAGGCATCTGTCTCCAGTGAGGCCTTTTTGTAGGATGTCCACATCGTTAGGAGTTTTGATTATGGCTCCTAGTTTACAGTCATCTGTGAACTTAGTTAGCCAAAGACCTTTTGTGTTAGTCTGCACTTCAGAGAAATAGATACCAAACAGGAGAGGACCCAGGACTGAACCCTGTGGTACTCTGCTTGTCTCTGGTCTGAAGTCTGATTTGGAGTCTGCCACTTTCACAGTGTGGGTTCTGTCATTAAGCCAGTTGGAAACTCATCTTGTGGCATAGGGATTTATACCTAGTTTAGTGAGTTTATCTATAATTTCAGAGTGGGGGATGGTGTTGAATGCCTTGGTGAGATCTAGATAGGCTGTGTGAACCACCTTACCCTCATCTATGGCTTTGGTGACTGCTTCAAAGAAGTCTATCGGGTTTAGGAGACATGATCTGCCTTTTACAAACCCGAACTGTGTGGGGTTCAGAGAGATCTCCAATGTCTTTGTTTATGAGTTCCATGATGATATGTTCCATGGCCTTGCAGACCAGGCTTGTCAGGCTAATGAGGTGGTAGTTCCTGGGGTCTGTCATGGCTCCCCCTTTGTGGATTGGGATAACTGTGCACCATTCAATGGGCAAAAAGCCTGAGGTGAGGCTATGACTGAACATGGTACTTAGGTGGGGTGCCAATTCATTCTGTAGTTCATGTAGAAGGCAGCCTGGGATGTTGTCAGGTCCCATGGATGCTGTGTTCTTGGCTTTGGAGAGTGAGGTTTTTACCTGTGCAGCCATGATTACAGGAACTTTGCATTCATCTGGTATAGAGACGGGCCCTTTAGGGGGTGAGAGGGGAGTAAAGTTAGCACTGAACCTATCTGCCAGGATGTTGGCAATATCAGTTGGTTCTGTATATTTAGTGCCATTGTGCTGTAACTCAGAGCAGATCTGAGTGTTGCCATTGGGATTTTTGATATAGCTATAGAATGCTTTGTGGTTGTCTTTAGAATCAGTGGTGATTTTGTTTTCATAATTAGCTTTGGAGGATTTTATGAGGGATTAGGTTCATAGGTTCATAGGTTCATACTAGGCTATCTGCCCAAGGGCATTTATAAGCCTAGCCCATAGTTATTTGGCTTTCGCCACCCCTTTAGTTTGAATAAAACTATGCCTATTATTTTGCTGTGCCTCTGTCAAGCAGTGACACTGAAGTAATCCCTGGGGTATATCTGCGATCTCCCATCCATTGGTCAAGATTCCTCTTGAACAAGGCCAGCGAGGTGCTCTGCCTCACATGTACCGGGATTTTGTTCCACAGCATAGGGAGTCTCTGGGTGATGAATCTGTCCCTCCAGCACGTTCTATTAATAACCGTGTCAAGGTTTAAGTCTCCCGCCCTTGTGGTTCTGAGGGATCTAGATTTTTGAGGTGAAGCATATTCATCAAATCTGGGTTTGACATGGCCTTATATGTCAGGCACAGGTCACCTCTGAGCAAGCGGTATGAGACTGAATAGAGCTGGAGTTCTTTCAGTCGGGCAGCATAAGACATATTTTTGAGACCCTTTATCCTTTTGGTGAGGAACTTTTGGGGCCTTTCCAGCTGCTGCAGGTGTCGGGTCAGATACATTCGAATGGGGCATTGTACTCAATCATAGGTCTAATGAGTGATGAGTACAGGGGCGATGACCTCCCTTGATCTAGATGTGAATCCCTTCATGATCAGGTGGGCAATGTAGAAGGTTTTCCTAACTACTTTAGCAACATGAGTGTCAAGCGAAGGCTACTGTCAACCTGGGTCCCCAGATCCCTGATGACTTCTTCTGTGCTCAGTGGATTGCCACCTATATGGTAGCTAGGGGTAACCTTGTTTTTCCCAAAGGGTATGACTATGCATTTCTTGGCATTTAACTTTAGGCCATGGCTCTGGCACCAGTTATCCGTTTCTGTGAGGCCCTTCTGAAGGATATCTGTGTCAGATGTGTTTTCGACTATGGCACCCAGTTTGCAGTCATCTGCAAACTTTGTCAGCCATAACCCTTCTGCGTTTGCTTGTACTTAAGAAAAGTAGATGCCGAACAAGAGTGGACCCAGGACTGAGCCCTGTGGGACACCACTTGTGACAGGCTTTGAGTCTGACATGGCTCCAGCAACTCTGACCCTGTGGGTTCTGTCACTTAGCCAGTTTGCAACCCATCTTGTGATGTATGGGTTTACATTCAAGCTGATGAGTTTTTCGATGATACCTGAGTGGGGTATTGTGTCGAAGGCCTTTGCCAGGTCAAGGTAGGCTGTATGGACTGCCTTTCCCTCATCAATGGCCTTGGTGACTGTCTCGAAAAAGTCAACCAAGTTTAAAAGGCATGATCTGCCTTTGACAAAGCCAAACTGGGTTGGATCCAAAGTCTGCAAGTTCCCTATGTCTTTATTTATGAGTTCCATTATGATCCTCTCCATGGCTTTGCAGATAAGGCTTGTCAAGCTAATGGGACGGTAATTTCCAGGGTCGGTGGAGGCACCGCCCTTGTGAAGTGGGACCACAGTCGCCGTCGCCACTCCTTGGGTGCGTATCCTGAGGTGAGGCTAAGATTAAACAGCTGTCCTAACTGCGGGTTTAATTCCTCATTGAGTTCATGGAGCACACAGCCGGGGACACCATCCGGTCCCATGGATGCTGTGTTTCTTGCTTTGCAGAGAGCAGTTCTCACCTGGGCGTTGGAGATGTTTGGGGGGGCTACAATCCTCTGGTATAGATATCTCTCCTTTTGGGGGGAGAAGTTTGCACTGAACCTGTCAGCCAGTATGTTGGCAATGTGTGTAGGTTCAGTAATCTTCACATCATTTTGAACTAATTCTGAGCATATCTGGGAGTTTCCTCCTACGTTTCTAACATAGCTAAAGAAGGCCTTATGATTGTCTTTTGAGTCCTTGGCAATTTTTCTCTCAAAATTTGCCTTGGATGATTTTATGAGAGCTCTTAGTTTTTACTTATAATGATCAAAGGTGTCTTACCTTTCAAGGATTTTGCTCTATCTTGTAGTAGCTTCCTCCTTTTGTTGTAGAGCTTGTTTATGGCTGGGGTCCACCAGACTGGACGCTTGCCTTTGGTACAAAGAGTCTTAGTTTTGTTTGGGATTGCCTGATCCATGCAGTCCTGTAGGTGCTGGTAGAAGGCATTTGTAAGTGATTCAGCGGTTTGAGTAATGTTTACCACTGGCTCAAGGGCCTTAAAGGAGACCACACTAGTTTTTAGAAGTGTGAAGTCGGCTTTTGAGAAGTTTTTCACTGTGGTCTTTTTTATTTCAGGTGGGGGCGGGATGAGGACCTCCAGCGAGATTAGTTTATGATCTGATCTCACCAGTGAGGGGTATACTTCCGGTGTTGAACATTGTGATCCCATGTTCGTGATGATGAGATCAAGTATGTTTTCTCCTCTTGTGGGGATGGTGACTAGTTGTTCCATGGCATTTGAGTTTATGAACTCCAGGAACCTTTGGGCTAGAGTGTTTGGGCTTGAGTAGTGTTCCCAGTCTATATTAGGGTAGTTCCCAAAGGCTCGAACGAAGCAGGACAGGAGTAACGTAAATACTGTCAGCAACCAAAAGTATCAACAACAGCTGCACCACAAATTAAAACAGCCGATGATAAAAACACAGCTTTAATTCCACTAGACTCCACAATACAGGTTTAGCGCTTTCATCTACTACAGGTAGACTTCTTCAGAACCAATTGTACCAGATTACGTCAGCTTAATTAAAGCAGTTTTGGCGCCAACAATACATGTAATACATAAAAATACATAAAAATACATAAATATACTATTTCTCCCTACAAAGTAGAAAATGTTAAAAAATGTATTTGAGACAGACAGGGCCAGTAATGTGACAAGTAAAATACTAACCTATCTAAAAAATGTATGAATACACTGTGACTGCTATGAATAAACATATAAATGTGTAAAAATGAACAAAAATATACAAAAATATATGTTTATATAAATTATATAAGTGAAAAGTGATGTTGTAATAAGTATTACAAATCTTATAAAATAAACAAGTATAATAAGCAAGCATATGTGTAATATAAGGAGTATAATAAGCAATATATTAAGCAATATAATAAGCAATATAATAAGCAAGCTTATGTGTAGTATAAGGAGCTTACCAACCACAATGGGGAGGTAGGATTTGTGCGGAAAGATGATAATCTTAGCCACGGTCCAATAGTAAAAAAGGTTTAATACTAATGTTTTCATTTAGACCTGGCCATGAAGTAGCATCGCACAAAATCTGCCATTTGGTCTCAAGGCATGACAATCCTACCTTCCAATCGCCTCCATGTTCACTCACCCCTATCTGATCAATTATAGAGAATGTAAAACTGTGGTGGGAACCTTTTTCACTAATATGCTTACTTAGAGCGTTGTTCATATCAACCTTTTTAATTTTATATAAATGTTCATATATGCGGGTTTTAAGTTTCCTTTCTGTCTTCCCAATATAATATCCTTGACAGCCGGAACAGATAGCCAAATAAACCACCCGCATGGAATTGCAATTTCCCTTCTTGCCATAACATATAGTTCTATTTTTATTGCTTAATTTAATGGTATTGCTTTCATTGATGTATTGGCAGTACCTACAGCTACCACATTTGTGAGTGTACTCTTCTTTAGTTTTTTTCAAATCCTTTTTCTTTCCCCCCTCAACGATCCTCTTAATATTAACTGAAGTCTTGTACACACTGGTGGGATGTGTTCCCAATACTGAGGCAATATCCTCAGAACTCAAAAAGATATCCCAATGTCTGTTCAAAATCTCCTTGACCAAATTCGAGAAGGGGTTGAACATAATAACGCACACATTCCTTCTGTCTCCTATCGCTTGCTTTTGTGTATTCTTCCCTACGAAAGTTCCTCCTAACAGGGGGATGTATTTGTTTCCCCATGATCTGATGACATATTGGGTCACATCTGTTACCATCTCCATAGGGTATCCTCTGGCTAGAAACATTTTGGAAACAGTGTCCATCTGATCCTCCATATCCTGTCTCGTTGAGCACATTCTGGCTACCCGAATGCATTGTCCCTTGAGAACATTACGGAAAATGTGCGGAGGATGACAACTACCATATTGTATATAATCATTGGAGAAGGTAGATTTCCTGAAAATTTTAGACTGAAAACCATCATTCGTGGTGCTGATGTAAGTGTCTAAATATGGAATACCAACCTTCTCCACCTTGTGTGTGAATCTTAAAAAATTGGTCGTACTGTTGATGTATGCTATAAAATTGGGTATATCTTCTGTTGGCCCCTTCCAGATGATGAACAAGTCATCCAAAAAACGCGTATAGAGGGCAATGTGTTTGAAAAATTCACTAGATTTGACATAAAGATACTCCCACTCAAGCATAACGAGGTTTGCAAAAATGGGGGCACAGGATGCCCCCATTGCAACTCCTCGAATTTGTTTGAAATATTCTCCTTGGAACTGGATATAGTTGTGAGAGAGGACAAGTCCCATCATATCCAGTATCAAACAAATCTTGTCCCATGAAAGGTCAGAATATTTTCTTAAGCTATTTTCAAAATATTCAAGACCTAATGTGTAGGGAATACAGGAGAATAAATCCTGAACATCTATCGTCAGAAATGTTAAGTCACATGACCATATGTCATGTTTTAACGTACTCAAAAAATCCCAAGAGTCCTTAGTTAAGTGAGGGACTTTGTTGTAAATGTGTTTGCACCAAAAATCAATAGCTACCCCTAAGTTGAATGTTTTAGACCTAGAGCCAGAAATGATGGGTCTAAAGGGGGGGTTTTCGACACTTTTGTGAATTTTAGGTATCCCAACTATTCTGGCCATTGTAGGATGTTCAGTTCTGATGAAACCATATTCCTCATTTGTAATACGGTTATCTAAGAGGTATTCCTCTATTGCTAAATCTATTCTATGATAACCGATATTAATTTGATTGAGGGATGTCTGTTCATAATTACCAGAACTGAATAATAGGTCTTGAATGGCTTTGTTATACACATGTGTGCCATATACCACTAATCCACCCCCTTTGTCCGGTTTCATAATTCTGATATCACTATTAGCAACAATCTGGTCCAAACATTCCCTTTCACCCTTAGTTAGATTATCACAAAAACTAGAAAAATAACTAACATCTCTCCGGATATTTCCGTACAAATGATAAATATCCTTACAAACCATACGCTCATAATTACTGATTTGTACATTATTTGTGGGGATATATGTACTTTTTCTCACTAATGTTTTGGGTACATCAACCTTAACAGTGTCTTTAAACTGTAATGCTAATTGAAGTCTGCGGCAGTACAGCTTGACTTCTTTAATAGTGTCAACCAAATTAAACTTGGCAGAGGGAATAAACTTCATTCCCTTACTAAACAAAGTGAAAAAATCATGGGAAATATACAAATCAGTGAAATTATACACCTTAAAACCTTTAAAAGTGTAAACAAAAACTTTATTGGTATTACCCACCACAGCACTAGATGTGAATTCTTCACTTGTAATACCTTCACTAACTCCATTGATAGAAATGGGAGATATATCAAAAGGATGAATGAGCGAAGAACCACATAAGTCCCTATCTTCAGGAAGAATTTCCTCTTGACTCACTGTCTCCTTTTGCGATAAATGGGGGCCTGGTGGAACCTTCCCCCCTGAAAATTTTCATCTTCCTCTATTCTTCTATTTCCACCCCTCTCCCATCCATAATTGGGTTCACTCATTCTCGTCCTATTCTGAGTGGGATGTGGCCAAATGTATGCCCTATGGGTCTTGTAAGCTTTAAGATCCCTTTCCAATTTGTCCAGCTTTCTATTATATATATCGTATGCCTTAGCTTTGGCCACTCTAAACTGTTTGTCAAACAATTCTTGCCAGGAGTCAAAATCAGGGTCTTGGGAAATTTCAAGATGGAGCTGTTCAATTTCCGTAAGTAAGCCCCCTATTTTTTCATCATTGAATTTCATAAGCAGCTTGATGTATTCAAGCCCAAAAAAATCAAATAAATTATTAAATTCAAACATTACTGTCTCACTATACGGTATCCCCAATGGAAGTTTAAAAAATCTCAGCCCTTTAGGCACAATTTTTAAAAACAAACATTTCTCCAAATAACCATTGTCAATTTTGGCACCCTTAATCTGAAGGAGTTTTTTACCTAATAAGTATATTTTAGGTTTTAAAGAATCATTATTTGGCTTCACATTCCTGTCATCACATTTAGTTCTTATATCACTGTTATAACAAAAATCAAAATCATCACACAAAAAATTCTTCATGACATCGTTAGCGTAATGTCCACTATTTTTATTATTGTTGTTGCCATGACTAGTATAGCTGTTTGGCAAATAATTGCCCTTTTTATTAAGAGTCTTAGTCCTTACAAAGGGGCTAAGTGTATTATCATTTGTTACAGTACCTTTATGCTGGTTGCCCCTTTTGTTAACCATAGATGAATATGTCTTCATCTTTTCCTTCTGTTTCGGCTTGGCGCCCATCCGTAGCGTCTCTTCACGAGAGTGAAAGAGGCTAAAGTCAAATGTAAAATCTACTTCATCCAAAAGCTGGGAGTCAGCTTCTTTATTGTCCACGTTTAAATGTAGCCGCGGCGTGTTCGCCGTATTCCTGATAATCTGCCCATTAGGTATGCTGTTAAAACTGTCAACTCTCTCCACAGCCGGTGGCGTCAAAATGACTGAGATAACAGGGGTAATAGTAGTCGGATGAATGTCCAGACCCGGTAGAGCCGGGTCCACATCCACGGCCTCTACCGCTGTTCTGGTAAGAGAAGAAACCAACTGCAGCAGCTTGCTGACGTCGTCCTGGAGCGACGTAACCTCCGCACGCAACTCCTGAAACTCTGCTCTGCTCAATGAAGCACACAAGGAACCCGATTCAGCCATAAAAACAACTAAGAAGCAGTGTACAGGGTCAACCAACAGCACAGTCTTGCCAACCAGATCCCAAAGGCTCGAACGAAGCAGGACAGGAGTAACGTAAATACTGTCAGCAACCAAAAGTATCAACAACAGCTGCACCACAAATTAAAACTCAGCCGATGATAAAAACACAGCTTTAATTCCACTAGACTCCACAATACAGGTTTAGCGCTTTCATCTACTACAGGTAGACTTCTTCAGAACCAATTGTACCAGATTACGTCAGCTTAATTAAAGCAGTTTTGGCGCCAACAATACATGTAATACATAAAAATACATAAAAATACATAAATATACTATTTCTCCCTACAAAGTAGAAAATGTTAAAAAATGTATTTGAGACAGACAGGGCCAGTAATGTTACAAGTAAAATACTAACCTATCTAAAAAATGTATGAATACACTGTGACTGCTATGAATAAACATATAAATGTGTAAAAATGAACAAAAATATACAAAAATATGTTTATATAAATAAATTCACAAATGTCATTACACATATGCTTGCTTATTATACTTGTTTTATAAGATTTGTAATACTTATTACAACATCACTTTTCACTTATATAATTTATATAAACATATATTTTTGTATATTTTTGTTCATTTTTACACATTTATATGTTTATTCATAGCAGTCACAGTGTATTCATACATTTTTTAGATAGGTTAGTATTTTACTTGTAACATTACTGTCCCTGTCTGTCTCAAATACATTTTTTAACATTTTCTACTTTGTATGGAGAAATAGTATATTTATGTATTTTTATGTATTTTTATGTATTACATGTATTGTTGGCGCCAAAACTGCTTTAATTAAGCTGACGTAATCTGGTACAATTGGTTCTGAAGAAGTCTACCTGTAGTAGATGAAAGCGCTAAACCTGTATTGTGGAGTCTAGTGGAATTAAAGCTGTGTTTTTATCATCGGCTGAGTTTTAATTTGTGGTGCAGCTGTTGTTGATACTTTTGGTTGCTGACAGTATTTACGTTACTCTGTCCTGCTTCGCTCGAGCCTTTGGGATCTGGTTGGCAAGACTGTGCTGTTGGTTGACCCTGTACACTGCTTCTTAGTTGTTTTATGGCTGAATCGGGTTCCTTGTGTGCTTCATTGAGCAGAGCAGAGTTTCAGGAGTTATGGCGAGGTTACGCCGCCCAGGACGTCAGCAAGCTGCTGCAGTTGGTTTCTTCTCTTACCAGAACAGCGTAGAGGTGGACGGACCCGCACTACCGGTCTGGACATTCATCCACTACTATTACCCCTGTTATCTCAGTCATTTTGACGCCACGGCTGTGGAGAGAGTTGACAGTTTTAACAGCATACCTAATGGGCAGATTATCAGGAATACGCGAACACGCCATGCTACATTTAAACGTGGACAATAAAGCTGACTCCAGCTTTTGGATGAAGTAGATTTTACATTTGACTTTAGCCTCTTTCACTCGTGAAGAGACGCTACGGATGGGCCAAGTCAAACAGAAGGAAAAGATGAAGACATATTCATCTATGGTTAACAAAAGGGCAACCAGCATAAAGGTACTGTAACAAATGATAATACACTTAGCCCTTTGTAAGGACTAAGACTCTTAATAAAAAGGGCAATTATTTGCCAAACAGCTATACTAGTCATGGCAACAACAATAATAAAAATAGTGGACATTACGCTAACGATGTCATGAAGAATTTTTGTGTGATGATTTTGATTTTTGTTATAACAGTGATATAAGAACTAAATGTGATGACAGGAATGTGAAGCCAAATAATGATTCTTTAAAACCTAAAATATACTTATTAGGTAAAAAACTCCTTCAGATTAAGGGTGCCAAAATTGACAATGGTTATTTGGAGAAATGTTTGTTTTAAAAATTGTGCCTAAAGGGCTGAGATTTTTTAAACTTCCATTGGGGATACCGTATAGTGAGACAGTAATGTTTGAATTTAATAATTTATTTGATTTTTTTGGGCTTGAATACATCAAGCTGCTTATGAAATTCAATGATGAAAAATAGGGGCTTACTTACGGAAATTGAACAGCTCCATCTTGAAATTTCCCAAGACCCTGATTTTGACTCCTGGCAAGAATTGTTTGACAAACAGTTTAGAGTGGCCAAAGCTAAGGCATACGATATATATAATAGAAAGCTGGACAAATTGGAAAGGGATCTTAAAGCTTACAAGACCCACAGGGCATACATTTGGCCACATCCCACTCAGAATAGGATGAGAATGAGTGAACCCATGGATGGGAGGTGGAAATAGAAGAATAGAGGAAGATGAAAATTTTCAGGGGAAGGTTCCACCAGGCCCCATTTATCGCAAAAAGGAGACAGTGAGTCAAGAGGAAATTCTTCCTGAAGATAGGGACTTATGTGGTTCTTCGCTCATTCATCCTTTTGATATATCTCCCATTTCTATCAATGAAGTTAGTGAAGGTATTACAAGTGAAGAATTCACATCTAGTGCTGTGGTGGGTAATACCAATAAAGTTTTTGTTTACACTTTTAAAGGTTTTAAGGTGTATAATTTCACTGATTTGTATATTTCCCATGATTTTTTCACTTTGTTTAGTAAGGGAATGAAGTTTATTCCCTCTGCCAAGTTTAATTTGGTTGACACTATTAAAGAAGTCAAGCTGTACTGCCGCAGACTTCAATTAGCATTACAGTTTAAAGACACTGTTAAGGTTGATGTACCCAAAACATTAGTGAGAAAAAGTACATATCCCCACAAATAATGTACAAATCAGTAATTATGAGCGTATGGTTTGTAAGGATATTTATAATTTGTACGGAAATATCCGGAGAGATGTTAGTTATTTTTCTAGCTTTTGTGATAATCTAACTAAGGGTGAAAGGGAATGTTTGGACCAGATTGTTGCTAATAGTGATATCAGAATTATGAAACCGGACAAAGGGGGTGGATTAGTGGTATATGGCACACATGTGTATAACAAAGCCATTCAAGACATATTATTCAGTTCTGGTAATTATGAACAGACATCCCTCAATCAAATTAATATCGGTTATCATAGAATAGATTTAGCAATAGAGGAATACCTCTTAGATAACCGTATTACAAATGAGGAATATGGTTTCATCAGAACTGAACATCCTACAATGGCCAGAATAGTTGGGATACCTAAAATTCACAAAAGTGTCGAAAACCCTTTAGACCCATCATTTCTGGCTCTAGGTCTAAAACATTCAACTTAGGGGTAGCTATTGATTTTTGGTGCAAACACATTTACAACAAAGTCCCTCACTTAACTAAGGACTCTTGGGATTTTTTGAGTACGTTAAAACATGACATATGGTCATGTGACTTAACATTTCTGACGATAGATGTTCAGGATTTATTCTCCTGTATTCCCTACACATTAGGTCTTGAATATTTTGAAAATAGCTATAGAAAATATTCTGACCTTTCATGGGACAAGATTTGTTTGATACTGGATATGATGAGACTTGTCCTCTCTCACAACTATATCCAGTTCCAAGGAGAATATTTCAAACAAATTCGAGGAGTTGCAATGGGGGCATCCTGTGCCCCCATTTTTGCAAACCTCGTTATGCTTGAGTGGGAGGATCTTTATGTCAAATCTAGTGAATTTTTCAAACACATTGCCCTCTATATGCGTTTTTTGGATGACTTGTTCATCATCTGGAAGGGGCCAACAGAAGATATACCCAATTTTATAGCATACATCAACAGTACGACCAATTTTTTAAGATTCACACACAAGGTGGAGAAGGTTGGTATTCCATATTTAGACACTTACATCAGCACCACGAATGATGGTTTTCAGTCTAAAATTTTCAGGAAATCTACCTTCTCCAATGATTATATACAATATGGTAGTTGTCATCCTCCGCACATTTTCCGTAATGTTCTCAAGGGACAATGCATTCGGGTAGCCAGAATGTGCTCAACGAGACAGGATATGGAGAATCAGATGGACACTGTTTCCAAAATGTTTCTAGCCAGAGGATACCCTATGGAGATGGTAACAGATGTGACCCAATATGTCATCAGATCATGGGGAAACAAATACATCCCCCTGTTAGGAGGAACTTTAAGGGAAGAATACACAAAAGCAAGCGATAGGAGACAGAAGGAATGTGTGCGTTATTATGTTCAACCCCTTCTCGAATTTGGTCAAGGAGATTTTGAACAGACATTGGGATATCTTTTTGAGTTCTGAGGATATTGCCTCAGTATTGGGAACACATCCCACCAGTGTGTACAAGACTTCAGTTAATATTAAGAGGATCGTTGAGGGGAAAAAAGGATTTGAAAAAAACTAAAGAAGAGTACACTCACAAATGTGGTAGCTGTAGGTACTGCCAATACATCAATGAAAGCAATACCATTAAATTAAGCAATAAAAATAGAACTATATGTTATGGCAAGAAGGGAAATTGCAATTCCATGCGGGTGGTTTATTTGGCTATCTGTTCCGGCTGTCAAGGATATTATATTGGGAAGACAGAAAGGAAACTTAAAACCCGCATATACGAACATTTATATAAAATTAAAAAGGTTGATATGAACAACGCTCTAAGTAAGCATATTAGTGAAAAAGGTTCCCACCACAGTTTTACATTCTCTATAATTGATCAGATAGGGGTGAGTGAACATGGAGGCGATTGGAAGGTAGGATTGTCATGCCTTGAGACCAAATGGCAGATTTTGTGCGATGCTACTTCATGGCCAGGTCTAAATGAAAACATTAGTATTAAACCTTTTTTACTATTGGACCGTGGCTAAGATTATCATCTTTCCGCACAAATCCTACCTCCCCATTGTGGTTGGTAAGCTCCTTATACTACACATAAGCTTGCTTATTATATTGCTTATTATATTGCTTAATATATTGCTTATTATACTCCTTATATTACACATATGCTTGCTTATTATACTTGTTTATTTTATAAGATTTGTAATACTTATTACAACATCACTTTTCACTTATATAATTTATATAAACATATATTTTTGTATATTTTTGTTCATTTTTACACATTTATATGTTTATTCATAGCAGTCACAGTGTATTCATACATTTTTTAGATAGGTTAGTATTTTACTTGTAACATTACTGGCCCTGTCTGTCTCAAATACATTTTTTAACATTTTCTACTTTGTAGGGAGAAATAGTATATTTATGTATTTTTATGTATTTTTATGTATTACATGTATTGTTGGCGCCAAAACTGCTTTAATTAAGCTGACGTAATCTGGTACAATTGGTTCTGAAGAAGTCTACCTGTAGTAGATGAAAGCGCTAAACCTGTATTGTGGAGTCTAGTGGAATTAAAGCTGTGTTTTTATCATCGGCTGAGTTTTAATTTGTGGTGCAGCTGTTGTTGATACTTTTGGTTGCTGACAGTATTTACGTTACTCCTGTCCTGCTTCGTTCGAGCCTTTGGGATCTGGTTGGCAAGACTGTGCTGTTGGTTGACCCTGTACACTGCTATATTAGGGTAGTTGAAGTCACCTAGTATGATGGTGTTTGGAGATACATTTATCCCCTCCAATGTTTTCAGGAAGGCCATGTGAGGTTCCTGAGTTTGAGAGGGTGGCCTGTAACATGCTACAAATTGCAGAGCTGTCTTGCCTATGGTTAATTGCACCTGGATGGTCTCCGATGCATCGTGCATTGCCACCAACCTTGAGGTGTGGGTGTCCTTTATGAATATGGGCACCCCCCCCTCCTTTCTTGGTGTTGTCCGGATTTTGGGGCCGGAACACATGATATGAGGTGAGACCTGATAGTGCTGGGGTGCTCTCAGGAGCCTTGAACCAGGTTTCTGTCACAGCACAGACATCGATGTTCTCCATACTGAGAAGGGCCTCGAGTGCGTGCATCTTGAGATTGAGACTTCTGGCATAGAGCAGCATTACCCTTAGTTTTTTTTACTTTTTTGTGTTCTAGGGTGGTAGGTTTAGAATTTGAGCCTTGCCTAAAAAGGCACTACGGGGTGGCAAGAGCCTTTGCCAATATCCGGAAGCCTAGGGGTGACAGGTGCAAGCCGTCCCTTGCGAGGCAGCGTGGCTTGTCCAGCATGTCATCCCAGGCAGACAGACATTGGATCCCCTTTGAATGACACCAGAATTTAAGCCAATTATTAAAGCTGATCATCTTATCACTGTATTGTGGCATCATTCTAGGTGAAGGTAGGATACTGCTCAAGGTCAGGGTCATACCTGCGTGGGCTACATAATCAGAGAGCTCCTCAATGTCTCTTTTCATGTAGTCCAAGGAGGTACGTCTCAGGTCGTTGACACCAGCGTGGACAATGACTGAGTCGTACTTGTACCTGCTGTTGAGAGACCTGAGTGCTTGCGTTATGTGGCGGATTCTAGCGCCCGACAGGCAGCTTACTGTGACCTTCTCCTTACTCAGTCTGGTGAGCGGGACATCAGTGTGTCTGACTATGGAGTCACCTATGACAAGTATGTTTGGTGTTGTATTTGGCCTTAAGGGCAGTGACTGCTTTGCACACTGATTTTGTTGTTTATGTGTTGTTTGTGTGGTGTATTGAGTTTGCAGTTGCTTGGGTGTCTGCTTTGGAGGCCTCATGTTTAGGTAAATTTTTACTCAGAGCCTCCGAGTATGTCTTAGTGTGTTTATGTGTTTGATTCAGTGGTGTGGTTGAGTTATGTGAGACTGGTATTGTGGTGTGTGTAGTTGCCTTCTCCTCCTGCCTGGTCTTGCCAGTCCTGAGTTGAGAGAGCTCAGCCTCCAGTCTGGCTAAATAGCTGCATCTCTCACAAGTGTTAGTGTTACGTGGGAGGAGGAGAGGGTTGTCCGTGTACATGAGGCAATTGTAACATTGTCTCAGAATTCCCAGATTCACCAACTGGGCAGGAGAGGACGCCAGCATCTGACCCTTCGACATGCTAGAAAGAATTATGAGTTGGTATGAGACAGAAAAGTAGTGGGCTTAGCAGGGAAGTGGGCACTCCTGGGGGGTTTTGCTAGTGAGAGATTTGTATAATATAGGAGTGCTTGACCTGCAAAGAGAAGGCTTATAAGACAAGGGATATGCTTATAAGACAAGTGCTGAGCTTTTTGAGAAGAAAAAGCTATTTGGAACAAGTGCTGCACTTTTTAGTGTAGGTGTAAACTGTTTAGGTTCCTAACAGAGCAGTTCTAAGGGAAAAATTGAAGAACAGACTTTCTGGAGCCAGAAAGAGTCTAACCTTGTTTAACCGGCGCTGCCCGATGCTGCTCTAGTGGCAACTCTGCGCTAAATCGCGCTAAAGTACGTTAAAGCGTGCTTGATAGCAGGGGCTGGAAAGAAGCAGGAATAGACCCAAAAGGGACAATAAAACTACAGTTTCAAGTCAGTAACCACCTCTACTGGGGGCAGGGAAGCTGCTCAATGTTATTCACTGCCACTGATCAACAGAGAGACCCCCTTCAGCCCAAGCAAAAATGGCCTCACAGAAACTTTCAAACAGTTCAGGAACAGCAAGCCTGTAACTGAACTTTTTTAACTCTCAGAAAAGTGGGAAAAAAGCACTTTCCCATCTCAGCTTCTTACTGAGGCTGACCAGGGAGTTCGTCCAATCATGGGATTTTACTCTGTTTTGCAACAGTTTCTTTCTTCTGTTGTAGAGTTTGTTTATGGCAGAAGACCGCCAGATTGGCTTCCTTTTTTGGAGGATAGCATCTTGGTTCTGTTAGGGATAGCACAATCCATGCACTCATGTAAGTGCTTATAAAGTGCATTTTTGTAGGATTCAGCAGTCGTACCTCTACTGTCCATCTGCATGGGTATCATGAAGTTTGCCACTTCTGTCTTAAGAGGTGTGAAGTTGACTTTGGAAAAGTTTTTTATAGTTGTTTCCCTAATGGGGGATGGGAGTGGGATGTGGATGTCTAGGGTGATTAGCTTGTGGTCGGATCTGACCAACAAGGAATTGACCTCTGGTGTGGAACACAGGTCACCCAAGTTGGTGATGACCAGGTCTAGGATATTGCTACCCCTGGTGGGGGTGCGGATAAGTTGATCCAAGGTTTTGGAATTGATGAATTCTAGAAAACATTGAGCAAAAGAGTTGGTACATGAGTAGTTTTCCCAGTTAATGGTGGGGTAGTTGAAATCACCCATTATTAGGGTGCTGGGGTGTAGCCTAATATTTTCCAGTGTGTTAAGAAAAGAGCAGTGGGAATCCCGGGGCATGATGGAGGGGTCTGTAGCAAGCTACAATCTGCATTGCGGTCTTTCCCAGAGTTAGTTAAACTTGGATAATCTTGGATGCATTATGCTGAGCAACTAGCTCTGAGGTGTGGATATCCTTAATAAATATGGACACGCCTCTGCCTTTAGTGTTTTGGTCTGGGCTAGGTGGCCGAAAGGTGTGGTATGAATTATAGCCTGGTAATGCAGGGGTGCTCTCTGGAGCTTTGAACCAGGTCTCTGTCACTACACAGATGTCAATGTTCTCCATTTTTAGGAGTGCCTCAAGTGAGTGCATTTTGAGGTTTAGACTTCTAGCATTGAGTAGCATTACCCTCAGATTTTGCTTGCTTGTACCTGTTACAGTGGTGAAATTGTCATTTGAACCTTGCCTAAAAAAGGCACTATGGGGTGGCAAGAGCCTTTGCCAGTATCTGGAATCCCAAGGGCAACAAGTGCAGGCCATCTCTGGCAAAGCATCATGGTCTGTCGATCATGTCATCCCAGGCAGACAGATACTGGATTCCCTTAGAATGACATCAGAAGCTTAGCCAATTCTTGAAGTCAATCATTTTGTCCTTGTACTGTGGTATCATTTTAGGTGATGGCAGGATGCTACTCAGGGCTAGGGTCATACCTGCCTGGGCTACAAGATCAGAGGGCTCCTTCATGTCTCTTTTCATGTAGTCCAGGGAGGTACGTCTCAGGTTATTCACACCAACATGGACAATGACAGAGTCATATTTGTACTTGTTGTGGAGTGACCTGAGTGCGTGCATTATGTGGTGGATCCTGGCACCTGACAGGCAGCTGACAGTAACTTTCTCCTTGTTTAGCCTGGTGAGTGGAACATCCGTGTGCCTGACTATAGAGTCACCTATGTCTAGAGAGTTGGGAAAGTTATGCCTTATGGGCTGTAGTTGAGTGGCACACTAAGTTTGTGGGCTATGTGTCATTTGGGTTGTGTTGGGGGGTGGAGGTTGCTTGCATTTCTGCTTTGGAGGTCTCGGTTGTTTGGGCAGATTTTTATTGAGAGCCTCCATGAATGTAGGTGTGTGCTTTGTGCTTCTATGTGTGTGTTTTGGTGGTGTAGGTTTTGAGGAACTATGTGATGAGTGTGGTGTGGTGCAAGTGTTTACCTTCTCCTCTTGACTGTCTAGTCCAGTCTTCAGTGAAGAGAGCTTTGCTTCCAGTTTGGCTATATAAGTGCATCTCTCACAGGTTGTAGTGTTGGGTGGTAGGAGGAGAGGGTTGTCTGTGTACATGAGGCAATTGCTGCATTGCCACAAGATGTCCAGATTCATCAGGTAGACAGGAGAAAACAATGGGAGCTGACCCGTAGACATGCCTGGATAGGTGCTTATTTATTAAGTACTAAAAACTGTTTTCCTTTAGACAAGAGAGGAAAATTGAGTGCTGTAGTAATTTGTAGCTTATTTAGTGCTTACAACGAGTTCTGAACAAGTGCTGAGCTCAAAGAAACAGATTTGAGTGCTAAAACTAAAAAGCTGGCTAGTTGCAAGGGAAAATTTGAAGAGCGGACTTTATGTCACCAGGAATAGCTTAACCCTAGTTAAGTGGGGGGGCTCAGGAGCTTACAAACAGTCTGGGATACAGCAAATCTGTATCTGGACTAGACTTGTTACAGGAAAGGGGGGAATACAAGCTTAGAATTTTTTTTGCAGTAATGCGGAAATGGAGAAAGCTGGAACAGAAGTTAATTCAAGGTTAAGAATCTGAGTGGGTTGGCCTTCACAAATGTTCTCTATTAGATTGAATAAACTAATGACACTAGACTGGGAGGAGTGTCACAGATCAAATATACAGTATGGGCAGGCAACTGCAAAGCCACCAAGTATAAGAACACCAAAACAATAGAGAGAGAGTTGGAGGGAAACTATTACAGCTCCTAACTGTAGCCACTAAATGAAAGTTTTAAACAGATCAATGAGCAAACAGACTTTAGAGAATGCTTTTAACTGCAAACAGACTAGACTAGAACACAGAAACCTAAAAAAAATCAAAAACATGGATACAGCACTCACAAACAGAAAATACAACTCTCAGTATGAAAAAGCAGTTTACAGTTAAGTAATTCAGTAAACATGCAATTAGAGTAATGAAACAGTATCTAGCAATGAAAAATACAGTTAAAACTGTATAAAACAGTGCATAAATGCAGTGAAACAGTAAAAAAAGCTTTATAACAGTGCAAAATGTAGTAGAGTAACTGTATAGCACAATTATAAGTATATCAGAAATGCAATTCAATAAAATAAGTATAAGAAATAACTTATCCTGCTCTTTGAATCTTAAGGAATTTCTGCTTAGTTTCAGTAATGTATTACCATCCACAGCCTGATAAATACAAGCACAACCTTTTCCAGACACAGGGTTTATATACCAGTAAGGATGGAAGAGTTAGAAGATCAATTACTACTCAGTCCTATTAGCCCCTGCTATTACCCAATCACTCATACTACAGAAGGTCAGGAAACCCTGTTACTCTCAATAATAATGAAGACAGACTATCAGCAGAAAATGGCTGCCAGAAACACAGGAAACTCAAACAAAACTACCAGTCCTGGACAACAGCAGGCCTCTGTCAAGATTATGCCACCTGAGAAGAACACAGAAACCTCATTTTAAATGCAGTTGTTACAAAGGATAGATCTTCATCACTATTAGTCTTATTAATCCCACTGTTTTCATTGTATATTAAATTCTCATCTAACTGGTATTGTAACTCCACAACTTGAGTCATGTAGTCAACATCTGTCTTTCTCTTCTTTTTTCCTACAGTAATGTTCTTCAATCCTTGCACGTTCAGTTTTGATGTCTTCCTTTTCACGTGCCTCTTTCCTCTTTTCTCTACCTTTTCCATTGGAAAGGTGATTCCTTTTTCTGTAGACTGAGGGTTTTCTGATAGACAGATATCTTCATTCCCTGTCACCAGTGTGTTACATAACAAAGCAGAATCCTTTTTACTACGCATTCTCTTTCCTTTACAGTCATTGGTCAGTTTCTGTTTCTTCCTTGTTATTTGTTGAGAACGTCTCCCTTTCTTTCTTTTTGTGTTTTCTTCTAAACAAACTGTATCCTCAGATTGGTGAATACTTACATCTAGAATCTGAAAGTTGTCAGGGGTATCATCTTGCTTCATAGGGGTTGAATGATCTTTGCAGACAACAGATGCATAATTTCCTAAATCTGTTCTGTTTGTTCTATGCCTAACATTATTTAGTTCATCAGTCCAGTCATTAATATATGATACAACACTTCTCCAAGCCGTGCCAACTGCACATGTGCAGTCATCATCATTAAGTCGAGATGTACTTCTAACAATGGTAAGCAAATCATCCAGCTTTTGACATGAAGAACACGGATCACCAGTGTTACCAGCTGTTACCTTTAAATATGCATAACATTTATTACACTGTACAATTTCTGCATTAGCAAATCATTAATTACATACTCATTTAAGGAATCCATATTCATCTTCAAATTAATAAAATATTATAAAAGAAAATACTAATCCGAATCAGTGACCACAGAATTCAAAGAACTTAAATCAAGTTATATGACAAAACTCTCACCAGCAACACACAACTAAATAATAAAGTACAGTAAATTTGTTCTGATAGTAAAATTAAGTACCCAAGTGAGCAGCTTAG
Organism: Protopterus annectens; assembly: GCF_019279795.1. Taxonomy (NCBI): domain Eukaryota; kingdom Metazoa; phylum Chordata; order Ceratodontiformes; family Protopteridae; genus Protopterus; species Protopterus annectens. Next base: position 81,122,735 of record NC_056750.1, read on the forward strand.
TTCTTTACTTAACATGAAGGAGTGAAGGTTTATGAATTCCACCCCATGTTTTAAGTTTAGCACAGATGAATTTGTCACTGAACTGTTTAATGTGGGATGGGGGGTGATGGATGATAGCTGTGTTAGGTTATTTAGGTGGTTGAGAAAGGTTAAGAAAGGGTTAAGTGAGTTGGGATTTGAAGGGAAGTGAGGTGGTGCAAGGGATGTGGCTTGAAGGGTTTTTGAAAGGAAATCCAGAGTGAATAAGCACATTTTGGTGTGTTCTTGTTGTGAGGCAGGATCACGTCCCAGACGACCTGAGGTTGTGAGTAAGGTTGGCCTTGGGTAGTTATAAGCAGTGAGGTGAGTACAGCTTTGTTGGGTTTTTCAGGATTCCCTTTTTTTTCTCTCCCCCTTATAATGGGTATATAAGGAAGTTTAAATGTAGTGTTAGGCTGTTCTGGTGTGGGGCTTGTTTTCCAGTTAAGGGAGGCCATGGTGGCATCAGCTTTTGGGCGAAAGGGGTAAGTTAAGTGGCTTGCTAGGTCATTAGGAAGGTTTTGTGTACTTATTAACTTTCCCTGGTGGGCTAGTATGGTTTATTTGTCATATTACATTTCCTGGTGCTCTAGTGCTGTGCCATTAAGTTTCTTGATACTTTTTAGCTTACCCTGGTGGTCTAGTGTTGTGCCATTAAGTTTCTTATTTGTTTAACTTTCCCTGGTGGTATAGTGCTGTGCCGTTAAGTTTGTTATTATTTGTTTAACTTTCCCTGGTGGTCTAGTGCTGCGGCGTTAAGTTCTTGTTAATTGTTTAACTTTCCCTGGTGGTCTAGTGCTGCGGCGTTACGTTCTTGTTAATTGTTTAACTTTCCCTGGTGGTCTAGTGCTGTGGCGTTAAGTTCTTGTTAATTGTTTAACTTTCCCTGGTGGTCTAGTGCTGCACTGTTAAGTTTCCTGATATTTGTTTAACTTTCCCTGGTGGTCTAGTGCTGCTCGGTCCATGGAGGAGGATTTGTGGTAATTCGTGGGCTTGCTGACCATTAATGGCCAGATGCACATGTGCAATGGTGCCGGTGCGGTGCTCTATGGATATTTATTAAAAAAAAAGAGAGAGAAAAATAACTAAATGGGATTGTTGAATCCCTTTGCTTTTCAGGCCCCTTTGATTTTATGCAGTTAACCACCTAACATTTGTCCCTGGGGTCTAGTGTTGGTGTGCGGTGGTAAGTAGAATGGCAGTGTTCCATGGTAGTTTAGTGTGTTTGTGCGGTATTTGAGTGGGGATGGAGTAAGGGAGTTGTGCGGAGGTTGCTTGTTTGTTCCCCGGTGGTCTAGTGGTGGTGTATGGTGCTTGTGTGGGATGGCTGTTTGCTCGTTTGTTTCCTGGTGGTCTAGCAGTTTTTTATTGTGTGGTATGGCTATTTGGTGTCTTCCCTGGTGGTCTAGTGCATGTGCTTGTGTGGGATGGCTGTTCAGCTGGTTTGCTTCCCTGGTGGTCTAACGGTTTGTTTAATTTTCTCCCTGGTGATCTAGTGTGGATTTGTAGTGGTGTGTAGTGATTGTGGAGTCTGGTTTTTGTCTTTGTATGGTTTCCTAGTTTTCTAGTGCTGAGAGAGCAGAGCAGAGCTGCTCTGCTTTCTCGAGCTTGTCAAGCTGTGCAGCTTTCCACCCATGCGTGGTAGTGTGGACAAGGTTTTTTTTTTCTTCTTGCTGAAGCATGCTTAGGCAAGAGAGGTATGGGTGGTGATTTAGAAAGGATTAATAGGAAAAGGCATGATGATGAGGCAAGTGTGTGTGTGTGTGTGTGTGTGTGTGTGTGTGTGTGTGTGTGTGTGTGTGTGTGTGTGTGTGTGTGTGTTTCTCTCTTCTGGGATTTCAGTGGGACCTAGGGTGATGGTGACTACAGTGTGTATGGCTGGAGTGCGATGGATTTGTGGCGGAATAGGCAGTTATTGAGATTAACTTTATTGTGCCAAGTTTCATTGTCATTAATTTCTTTGTTTCTTTCTAGGTGATTATAGCGGAGGCTTTAAGACAGAGATGGGCCAGTATTGTAGCACAAGCTGAAGATTTGTTCAACACCATTCTTGCTGAGGTACCAACAACTAGCATGCAGGGTGTTACCACGCACAAGAAGCGGCAGACGACTACAACCCATGCATCATCCAGGGTGAAGAAAACCAAGCAGACAGCATTGGCGGAGAAGGTTACAGAGGTGATGACGCCCTCTGTATCAGCAGCAGGTAATAATTCATCAAGCTTGGGGGGGTGAGGAGACTGGAGCAGGTGCAGGAGGTGAGGTAGGGGGCAGTGAGGGTGTCCATAGAGGGCAACTGGGTAGCAGTTTGGAGGCTTTAGCTGAGTGTGGAGGGTTTTTTGAGGATACCCTGTCCCTGTTAGATCAAGAGTTTGGGCTGGATGTCCATGAGGTGGGTCTGAATTTGGTTTACAGCCAGGGGATTGGTTGACATCACAGGCCCTGCGACAGGAAGGGGTTCCCATTTTATTGACCCTGCACATATCTCTGTTAGTAAAGGAAAATATTTGGAAAGGGGAGTTCGTCGATATTTTAAAATTGATTGATGCAGATGGGGTTCAACGGTTGATTGAAGTGGAGACTGCTAATGGGAAGGACCTCTTGGCTGCATTGCCTGTGATAGGTTGCAAAAGGGTATGGCAGTTTTGGGCTAAGACATGGGATAATGGGTTCTAGATTTCATTTACTATATGGTGATGTGTTTGGAAAGGGGCACTTCGCTGGCTGTTCCTCTTTTGGCTTATTTTTTAACTATTAGGGAAGCACAGAGTTTGAAGCCTGGTTATGCATGGTTATGGTATGACCAAAAATTTTGCAAGCGTAAAGCAGTAGATAAGTCTATGCGTTGGGAGGTCAGACATCTGGACATTTGGCTGTCCACCATGATGGATACCAGTGGAGGGGGTAGCTGATTATCTCAGCCATCTGAAGGAGGTGCAAGGATATGTTGGGCTTTTAATGCCGGTAGGTGTTCCTGGGTGGGTTGTAGATTTGCTCATATTTGCTTGAAGTGTATGGGGGCACATGCATTTACACAATGTGGGGGGGGGGGGTCAGGTTGGGTGTCAGGCACTGCATTTTGGAGGTATAGGAGAGTGGAATAGTTCCTGTTCAGCGTTGCAAGGCGGGAGTGGTAGGGCTAATTTTCGGGACCAAAGGGGGGTCCTTAAGAGGAGGTAGAGGGAGTTTTGAGGAACCATTAGCTTATTAAGGTGAAGGTATTGAAGGACTTATTGATGCATTACCCGCTGCCAGTGGTAGCGGCAGAGTTGATAGGTTTTTTCCAAAGGGATTTCAATTAAGTCTTCATCGGTGGGGGGTGGGAAGGTGGGGAGAAATTTGAGGTCTGTCAAGGGCAGGGAGGTGATTTTGCAAGAGTTGATTGACAAAGAGTATCACTCTGGGAGGGTGTTAGGTCCTTTTTGTTACTCTCCTTTCCCTAACTTTAAGGTGTCACCGTTAGGTTTGGTTCCAAAGAAAAAGCAGGGTGAATTTCACTTAATTCATTATTTATCATACCCTGTGGGTGAGTCTGTGAATGATTTCATTCCCAGTGAAGAGGCTACAGTAATGTATTCATCTTTGGATGATGCAGTTCAGGTCATTAGGAGTTTCAAGGACCCTTGGCTAGTTAAAGTAGCTATTGAGTCAGCTTTTTGTTTGCTACCTGTGAGGGAGGAGGATTGGCCATTATTAGGCATGGTGGTAGAGGACAACTTTTATCTTGACACTGCCATGCCTATGGCATGTGCAGTGGCATGTGCTACTTTCAAGAAGTTTAGCTCAGCATTCCACTGGATATGGCAGCAGATGGTGAAGGATCAGCAAGCTGTACACTATTTAGATGATTTTTGTTGGTGGGAGAAGGTAAGCAAGGGGCACAGGTAGCTATGCAAGTGTTTGTGGGGATGTGTGAGGCCTTGGGGGTAATTTTGGCTAAGCATACGTTGCAGGGACTGGCGAGGGCCTTGGAATTTTTGGGGTTGATGGTAAATGCAGAGCAGGGTGTGTTTTGTTTGCCTCCAGGTAAGATGGTTAGGCTGCAGGACAAGATCATTTGGATGAAGTCTAGGCCTAAGGTTCGGGTGAAGGATGTTATAGAATTGTGCAAGCAGGGCAGTGCATCCTGGGCAGACATTTTTTCAGTCTGTGGCATTTTTGTTGAAAGAACGTAAGAGTAAGCACCACAGAGTATGGCACGAGAGGATTTAGATTTGTGGATGGAATTTTTACAATAGTTTAATGGGATTTCATTTTGGCAGTTAGATTGTGTTATACTTTGCGGGTCAATGGTTTGCTGTTCCATGGCTGGAGCATTGGTCAGAGGAGTTGAAACGGGATGTTGCATTTCTGGAGTTGATGCCAATCTGGGTGGCTTCGGTGGTATGGCAGGATCGTTTGAAGGGGCGGAGCATGATATTCCATTCAGATAATTCTGCAGTGGTGAGAGTGCTAAAGTTAAAAACGGCTAAAGCACCTCACTTGTTATTTATTCTTAGGAAATTGGTGTTGCATAGCTTGCAGATTAACTTTTCTTTTACAGGGTTGCATGTACGGGGATTTCGAATGGGATAGCTGATAGTTTGTCTCATTTTCAGTTCTGCAGGTTCCATCAGGTGGCTCCGGAAGTGGCTTTGCATCCATCAGTTGTCCCACCCAACATTTGGCTGATTGGGCAATAGTGATTGACAGGTTGGTGCAACAATCATGGGTGGCATCCACGAGATGAGCCTACGGTAGGCACTGCCTGAATTTGACAAATATTTGTGTCAGTTATCTGATGAGGACTGAGTGTGGTCTGAGAATTTACTATTACATTACCTAGCCATGTTGATGGGGCAGGGAAGGGCAGTGCGAACAGTGAGGGTGGCCTTAGCAGCCACTGCTGTGTATACTCAGTTGGTTGGATTAAAGGATTTCACTAGGTCATAGGTGGTGAGTAGAGTGCTAAAAGAGTGGGCTAGAGTTGAGGGGAGCAGCTCGAATAGGAGATGGTCAGTTACGAAAAGTATTTTAAGAATGTTGTTAAAGGGTTTGGGTAAAGTGTGTGGTTGTTTGGATGAGTATGTGTTGTAGTGTACAGTTAGTGTATGGATGTATTGCGGTGCTTTTCATGTGTCAGAGTTATTGGGTTAATTGGTATGGGAGGATGTACTGATATTACCTAGGGCGGTGCATATTAGATTGCATTCTTTGAAGACAGATCAGAGGGGCTTGAGCCTCCCATTGTTTTGGAGGAGGTGGGGTAGCTTGGAGATGTCCAGTAGTTTGAGGAAGAAAATTGTATGGGGTACAGAAGGGTAGATTTCAAGGGTTGTTTTTTTCAGCAGTGAGTGGTAAAGCATTGTCAGGTGAGCAATTGAATGTGATTATGAGAAGGGCACTTTGGAGTGTGGGTTTGCAAGGGTATAACTTTTCTTCACATTCCTTTCGGATGGGTAGGGCATCTGATCTGGCTAAGGAAGGTAGGTCAGTGGAAGTAATCAAGTGGGTGGATCAGTGGGCATCCAATGCCTTTTTGAATTATATTAAATAGTTTGTGGAGGCTTTTTTTTACAAACATTTTTTTTTCTCTCTCTTCTCTTAGATCAGAGACGGATCATCATTTTGGGCCATTCTTTCACATTCTGGGCTGCTAGGTGTGTGGAGGTTAGACCCAATGGCATAAATCTGGATTTGGATAATTTTGGCTTAAAAATCATTTGGCATGGTGTTAGAGGGCTAAGGTGTAGTCAAATATTGCATGAATTTAATGGGTTGCAGGTTAAGTGGGGGTTGCCTCAGGTGTTAGTAATTCATTCAGGTGGCAAAGATTTAAGCAGGGTACCGAAGAGGCAGTTGGTTTGTCAAGTTCGTGAGGACATTTTAGCATTGCGGAGGATGTATCTGGGGGTGATTGTTGTTTGGTCTGAGGTTATTCCTTGGTTGGTATGGAAAGGGGCATGGAATTTTGCCGCCATAGAGGATATGACAGGGTTGTGGAGATTTTTTGTAAGGATGTAATAGCGTGGAGATTTTTGGGGAGGATAAGATAGACTTGCGGAGATTTTTTGGGAGGATGGGTACTTTGGTAGTACTAAAGTAAAATGGAGGAAATAAAGAAAAAGAAGGAACTTTCTAAAGGGATACATGAATGGCACTATTATTTATGGAGAATTTCTGTGGATAAGTTACCAGTGTTCTCTAAAATGAAACAAAAGATGCAAAAGGACAGAACATATAAAAGTAAGAAATTTGATGCTGAGGAAGGTGCACTGCATTTTTTATAATGTAGTAGGGCTACTGTGTTTTGATAGTGTATAAAGGATATAAAAAGGAGAAAACCCAAAAGTAAATATTCGAATGATTATGGGAGAAATTGAGATATAAATTGAAGAGCTAGATAGAATTATTTTTGGCAACATGGCATATTTAGTTTGGAAGGTGTCAATAATGTTGTTTAATAAAGTTGGAAAAATAAAGTCATGTCATGGGAAAAAGATTGTGGTAGTTAAAAAGGAGGATAATTTATTTCAGCTTTTGCAAATATGTAAATCATTTGATAATTTTATGTACAATTTTACTTTCTTTTAATCTTGTAAATAGTGCAGTGTTTTCTATTTAAATGAAATGTGAATGCTTATTTTTTATTATGCATTTGATTTTTTTTAATAAAGCCCCCTTCTGTTTTTGACTAGTGCCATGGGATCTTTTAAAAACAAAATGAGCTACCACCAAGCCAGGCTGATGGGGCCTTGGTTAAATATTTCATCTGAGGAATGGAATGCTCCAGTTAAATATCTCATCTGAGGAATGGAACGCACTGGTTAAATATCTCATCTGAGTAATAGAATGCTCCAGTTAAATATCACATCTGAGGAATGGAATGCTCTGGTTAAATATGCACTGGTTAAATATCTCATCTGAGGAATGGAATGATCTGGTTAAATATCTCATCTGAGGAATGGAACGATCTGGTTAAATATCTCATCTGAGGAATGGAACGATCTGGTTAAATATCTCATCTGAGGAATGGAACGATCTGGTTAAATATCTCATCTGAGGAATGGAACAATCTGGTTAAATATCTCATCTGAGGAATGGAACGATCTGGTTAAATATCTCATCTGAGGAATGGAATGATCTGGTTAAATATCTCATCTGAGGAATGGAACGATCTGGTTAAATATCTCATCTGAGGAACGGAATGCACTGGTTAAATATCTCATCTGAGGAATGGAACGATCTGGTTAAATATCTCATCTGAGGAATGGAAAGCTGTTTATTTATTTTATTACTTATTTTATTCTACATTTGTTAACCAGATTAATCCAACTGAGCTTTTGGCTCATTTTCAGTGGAGACCTAGGGAGAAAAGCTCCTCAGTGAGTTTAAAAATTTAACAACAAACAGTTAACAAAATATAATTTACAATCATCTGAAAATTACATTAGGTTACAATGTCATATAGAAGGAATAATGCCTTCATAATTCTTGTTAGGTTATATACAGCATGTAAAACCAGTGAGACAGAGGGGTTGAAGTTTGTTATAACAGACAGGAGAGGAGAGAAAACTGAGGAAGGGTATAATTGAAAAGAACAGAAGCGAAGTAGATAGGGTGAGAGTAATGAATAAAAAAGTGAGGACTGGTGTAGGGAGGAGCATTTGAAGCTGGCGTAGGGTAGATTCAGGGAGGATGACTGCAGTGGCAGGACCATTTTTTGTTAGGTATCTTTGAGTGGCTAGCTTGAAATGCTTGGTATGGTCAAGGGACATAATTTCTTGGAGTAGTTGGTTCCAAGATGCAACTGGATTATAATTATAGAGTAAACATCCTGTTTTCATTCTGGGTTTATAAATCTGTAACAAGTCTTGGTCTGAGCTGCATATTGTCCTGGTTGGGGAATATTTAGATATAATAGATAAAAGGCTAGGGATGAAAGAGTGTAGATAGAAGATGGAGTGGATAATTTGTAGTTGATGTAGTAGGAGCAGATGGGGGAATTCGAGCCAGTCCAGATGCTTAAAGGATAAGCAATGGTAAGACTTGTAGGTTTGGTTTTCTGGGAATCTGGCCACCTTATTATAGGTAGTTTCAAGTTTTGTAATGAGTGTGGTGCTACGATTTGTGAATAAGTGACAGCTCTATAGAAGGGTGGGAAGAAGAAATGCATGGGAGAGAGTTATTCTGGCTGTGCTGTTTAAATATCTCTTATTGCGGTAAAGTAGTCCAAGTTTCTGGTGAGTTATTTTAATAGAATTAGTAATACGGAGATCAAATTTAAGCTGATCTTCTATTATGACTCCCAGCAGTTTAGTGCTAGGTTCAGCAGTAATGATGGTGTTATTGCTTGACAGGATGGTAAATGTGGTTTTGAGATTGGTAAGGTTCTTGAGGAGGAAGAGTAGGAACTTAGTTTTCTTAGGATTGAGAATTACTTTATCACAAAGCCATGTCTGTGTAGTGTTGAAAGATGCCTGAGTAGCAGAGTGGAGGTCTGATGGATTATCTGCAATGGTGATGACAGTAGAGTCATCTGCATATTGTACAAGTGTTGAGTGGGGACAAGAGGTGTAAAGTAGATTAGTGAAAATATTAAAGAGCAGTGGCCCAAGTATAGATCCCTGGGGGACTCCCATTGGCACATGGGGGGTAGTGCAGACTGCCATTTAACAGCTTGCTGGCAGTTAGAGAGATAGCTAGAGAACCAGGAAATATTGGGAGGAGAGAATTTTAAGTAGGAGAGTTTGTCCAAGAGGAGAGGATGTGAGACAGTGCCAAAGGCTTTGAAGAAGTCCAGGAACAGGCATGAGACAAGTTTATTGTTGTAATGGGCAAGAGATACAGTATTGGTGAAGGATATTAGTGCAGCTGTGGTACTATGTTTGGGATGGAATCCATGTTGAGTGTGTGTGAGAAGGATTTCTTGTAGAAGGCACTGCATTACCTGCTTATGAATGCATTTCTCTAGAATTTTAGAGAGGGGAGAAATTATAGCAATTGGTCTGAAGTTTGATATATGAGAAGAATTACCACATTTGTGAATGGGTATCATAAAGAATTTTTTCCATATTGCTGCGGCATACGATTCAGAGATAGAGCGGTTAATCAGGATGGAAACTGGATAGACTAGGGGTTCAGCAGCAATCTGTAGGAAATAGGAAGGTAGATTATCAGCTGAGGGGAAGCAGGGTTTGAGTTTGGAGAGTAAGGATTTTATATAGTTGATACAGATTTAAGGGAAAAAGAGTTAGAAGGATTGGGAGGAGAAGTTGAGATTGTGAAGTTATTGGCATTTTTTCTGGTGGGAAGAGAATTGATTATGGTAGTTACTGAGTCAATAAAATGATTGTTAAATTTAATGGCAGTTTCTTTGGGTGTTTTATTTGGGAAGGGTTTCCCTTCCCTTCCATATGACTGATAGTGTTCCAGAATTTTTGGGGTTCTGATTTTAGGGTAGAGAGAGGGTTAGCATAGAAGTTCATTTTGTCTTTGTTGATAATTTTCTTTATTTGGTTCCTAAGTTCTTTATAGGTCTGTAGGAGAGAAGGGGTCTTAGTTTTAGTCCATAATTTCCATATCCTGTCTCAGTTTTTCATCAGGGTTCGAGTAGATTTGGTAAGCCAAGGAGCTGTATTGGATTTGATTCTAATTGTGCGGAGAGGATCTAGGGAGTTTAGAATGTTAAGAAAGGTGGTGTTGAAAGAGTAGACAGTCTCATCTAAGGGGAGAGTGGTGAGATGAGACCAGTTAATTCTAGAGAGTTGGTTAATGAAAGAGTCAGTACTAAAGGTTGAGATTTTGTGAGAAGTGATAAACTTGAATGGTCTGGGGAAATAGGGAGTATGTCTGGTTATCGTGAAAGGGCAGTGGTCACTAAGGGCATTTGGAAGGGTCTGAGAGTTATGGTAGTTTTGAGGGTGAGAGATCAAAATCCAGTCCAGAAGAGAGCTTGGAAGGTGTGACTTATTAATAAAGGTAGGGGTAGTGATTAGCTGCTCAAATCCATGTAAGTTGATACAAAAGGTAGTGTTGGAAGTTTGAATTGAGAGCCAATCAATGTTTACATCCCCTAGTATGATGGTTTATTGTGGATGATCTGAGAGAGATGGGATAGGATGTTTTTGAGTATGTTAATATTATCTCCAGAGGGGATATATACTGCTACAACACTTATGGTGGTAACGTTGTTAAGTTTGACAGTGTGTCCACATTGTCTCCAGGGGGGATATAAATTGCTACAACACTTATGGTGGTAACGTTGTTAAGTTTGACAGTGTGTCCACATTGTCTCCAGGGGGGATATAAATTGCTACAACACTTATGGTGGTAATGTTGTTAAGTTTGACAGTGTGTCCACATTGTCTCCATGGGGGATATAAATTGCTACAACACTTATGGTGGTAACGTTGTTAAGTTTGACATCGGTAAGTAGGAGTTCAGCTATAGAGAAAGAGGGTAGAGGGAGGTTTGGACTAGGTATAGAGAGGTGATCAGGGTCGAGTATGGCTACACCTCCTCATTTTTTTTCTTTTGTCTATCAAGTCTAAAGATGTTATAGCCAGGAGGGGTAATTTCACTATCTTGGTAGTGTGGTTTCAGCCAGTTGCAGTTAGGGTGACTGTGTCAGGACTATAGTTAGCTAGCCAGGCATGGAATTCCTGAACTTTATTTACTAAACTCCTGAGATTGATAGAGCAGAAAGATAGTTGCTTTTTTGAGGGAGAGAAGTTGGTTAAATTTGGTACGTGAGGATTATTGTGCAGGGTAGAGTGGGAGGGGCCTGGGTTAGGATGGATGTCTCCTGATAGAAGTAGATGTTTGAATTAGAGTAATTGTTTGAGTGAGGGGGGCTTTTCTTTTTTGTTTTAAGGAGGATGAGAGAGCGGGGGAGATAATTTTATTTTAGGATAGGGAGAGGTATGGGTTAGGATGGAAGGACAAATTTGTAGAGGAGGCTGGGGTTTTGTACTTGGATTTAAAGTCCAGTTAGTGGGGTGGAAATGGGGCAGAGGTAGTTGTGAGTAGTAGGAAGTGAGGAAGTAAAGGCACTAGAGTATTGGTATCAGGAGTAAGGTTTGTGTTCTGAAAGACATGATATAAGGTAGAGTATGTGGAGATAGTGGGAAGGAGGGTTGAGAGATAAGCAGAGGCATGTGAGAATGTGGTACAAGAGAAAAGGTGTGTTGGAAAGGAAGTAGGTGGCAGGGGATAAGGGTGGAGTTAGAGAGGTGTGGTTTAGGTTGATAAGTATAAAGGAAATTTTATGGGGGTGGGTGGGAATTGGGGTGGGGAGTGAAGTGAGCCCAAGCATAGTGAGGGTGAACAGAGTGGGGCCCTACCCAGTAGGAGCATCTACAATAAGCATGCATCTAGTTAAATAACAGGCACTAAGCTTAGCTGAAATGTCAGCAGTTAATATAGAGACCAACTAGTATCAGTGGAAAACAGAGGGGTTTTAGCATCTTTAAGCACAGAGACAATGCTCACAAATGCAGGCTCTTAACAGAGTGCTAATACAACATAATTCAACATAAACACTGTGGATTCATGTTTTAAACACAGAGACAGTAACACAAATGCAGGCTCTAAACAGACCGCTAATACATTAAACAAATCTGTAGCTTTGAGGGGTTATCAAAAATTACAAACAGGATGTATGGCTTGCTCAGTTAATGAGATAATCTCAGCAACTGTACTATTTCAGTTCTTAAAACTCAAAGTTTAAGACAACTGGAGCTGTATACAGTTATTAGAATAGTAATCATGAAGAAAAAAAGGTTTCTCATTACAATCTAGTACACTGATACATAGTGATACATAGTGCTGGCATCACTTTCAGCAACAGTGTTAACATAGAATTGCAACAAGAGTGTTTTCAATAACAAAAAGGACATATACAGAGTTAAAATGCAATTGAACAATTTTAAACAGTAGTGCAAAGAGTACCTGATGAGCACAATAAACCACATGAACACTGTCCACGTACAGTGTGTGGAAGGGATTGATAGATGCAACTCAAAAATGGCACTGCATGTAGCAGGAAACTAATAATATCTAGGGCCAGAAACAAGGGAGAGAGCTGGTGAGCACAATAAACCATGTGAACGCTGTTAGCATACAGTGTGTGGAAGGGATAGATAGATGCAACTCAAAATGGCACTGCATGTAGCCGGAAACTAATCATACCTAGGGCTGGATGTGATAGGTGTAGAGGGGGGAGGTATACACCTACCGAGTAGCAGCTGTTTAAGAACAACTGTCAGTCAGCCCTGAGCCAGAATCATTCAGGGTTACTGCAAAAATTAAAGTGTTTCTGTTAATATTCTGGGAGTTAGCTTAGTTGTATTTATATGGAGAGAGAGTGATAGTTAAAGTGTAGTTACAGAAGGAGTGTGGGGGTTGGTATAGGGCATCAGGTTCCCATGGTGTTGTGCTCACCCTGGTTAAAGATACTAAATTCTAAGGTGGAATATGGTAAATGTGTTCAGATAGGATTTCAGATAATTATTTGCTCATTAACAGAGGGGGAGGTTATCATAATTTATTTCCCGAGGTATGCATTTCAGTATGGTTTAGGTCAGATCCCGGTTTAGCAGTAATTGTCAAAGCCTTGAATTGGGATACAATTTTAAGGTGCAGAAACAAGGGAGAGAGCTGGTGAGCCCAATAAACCATGTGAATGCTGTCGGCCTACGGTGTGTGGAAGGGATAGATTGATGCAATTTAAAGATGATTTTAATTATCTAATTTAATTATCTAATCTATCTCTAATTAAATATCTCATCTGAGGAATGGAATGTTCTTCTTCTGCTTCATTGCAGGATTAGAAAATAAAATATGTGCAGTTACATGACATTTTTTGTGACAATGCATGTGATTGTCTTGAATTATTTGATGTTGCCACATTAAATTAAAATTTTCTTTCATGGACATCTGTTATATGTTCACAAATAGAAACTGGATGTATTTAATTATTGTATTTGTGCATTGCTTAACAGCACACAACCCCACACACTTTAGCTGTGCATAGCTAACAAGGATCATAGTAGTATATGTGAAGATGTACTGCTTCACTGCACTCTCCAAGTGGCTAGACAGGTTGAGTGATAAGATATAGTGCAGTAGGTCTCAGGTTTGAGTCCTGAGTACTCATATGCTTTACATTTATTGTTTTGAGTATGAGTCAGCTGACTGAAACATACTGTAATGTAAAATAAAAAAATTGTTATTTTAGGAAAGCTGCATGGTCCTACGCCCCACTTAAACATGGCCAATGGGCTGCCCCATTTGTGCAATGCTCAGTTTTGCTTATATGGTTTGTGTGATGCACTGCTTTTTGAAAGTTGCAGTATGATGTGCATTCAATATAAAGGCCAATAGATGGGAATTTGACATCATTCTTTGCAGTTCTCATTTGGCTGTGGGTATGCCTGGTAGTGTTGGTGAGGGAGCATGCTTTTGGGCACAGAGGTGGGGTGAGCAGTTGTCCAGAGTGTCTGTTTGACTCCTGATCTGTAACTATGAACCTTGGCTGCTGCAGGATGATTATCAGGGCTCATAATGTAAGTCTGAGGCCTGGGATCAGTTAGCTAGGGACCTTAACAGTGTTACTGGTATCCCCTGCACTGATGAGCAGTGTTGTCACCATAATAGGTTCATAGGTTCATAGGTTCATACTAGGCTATCTGCCCAAGGGCATTTATAAGCCTAGCCCATAGTTATGTGGCTTTCACCACCCCTTTAGTTTGAATAAAAACTATGCCTATCATTTTTCTGTGCCTCTGTCAAGCAGTGACACTGAAGTAATCTCTGGGATATATCTGCGATCTCCCATCCATTGGTCAAGATTCCTCTTGAACAAGGCCAGCGAGGTGCTCTGCCTCACATGTACCGGGATTTTGTTCCACAGCATAGGGAGTCTCTGGGTGATGAATCTGTCCCTCCAGCACGTTCTATTTATAACCGTGTCAAGGTTTAAGTCTCCCGCCCTTGTGGTTCTGAGGGATCTAGATTTTGAGGTGAAGCATATTCATCAAATCTGGGTTTGACATGGCCTTGTATGTCAGGCACAGGTCACCTCTGAGCAAGCGGTATGAGACTGAATAGAGCTGGAGTTCTTTCAGTCGGGCAGCATAAGACATATTTTTGAGACCCTTTATCCTTTTGGTGAGGAACTTTTGGGGCCTTTCAAGCTGCATCAGGTGTCTGGTCAGATACATTCGAACGGGCATTGTACTCAATCATAGGTCTAATGAGTGACCTCCTTGATCTAGATGTGAATCCCTTCATGATCAGGTGGGCGATATAGAAGGTTTTCCTAACTACTTTAGCAACATGAGTGTCAAACGAAACGCTACTGTCAACTTGGGTCCCCAGATCCCTGATGACTTTTTCTGTGCTCAGTTGATTGCCATCTATATGGTAGCTAGGGGTAACCTTGTTTTTCCCAAAGGGTATGACTATGCATTTTTGGCGTTTAACTTCAGGCCATGGCTCTGGCACCAGTTATCCATTTCTGTGAGGCCCTTCTGGAGGATATCTGTGCCAGATGTGTCATCTGCAAACTTTGTCAAGCATAACCCTCGTGTGTTTCGTTTTACTTGAGAAAAGTACATCCCGAACAAGAGTGACCAGGACCGAGATGGTGGGACACCACTTGTGACAGGCTTTGAGTCTGACATGGCTCCAGCAACTCTGACCCTGTGGGTTCTGTCGCTTAGCCAGTTTGCAACCCATCTTGTGATGTATGGGTTTACATTCAAGCTGATGAGTTTTTCGATGATACCTGAGTGGGGTATTGTGAAGGCCTTTGCCAGGTCGAGGTAGGCTGTATGGACTGCCTTTCCTCATCAATGGCCTTGGTGACTGTCTCAAAAGTCAACCAAGTTTAAGAGGCAGGATCTGCCTTTGACAAAGCCAAACTGGGTTGGATCCAAAGTCTGCAAGTTCCCTATGTCTTTATTTATGAGTTCCATTATGATCCTCTCCATGGCTTTGCAGATAAGGCTTGTCAAGCTAATGGGGCAGTAATTTCCAGGGTCTGTGGAGGAACCGCCCTTATGAAGTGGGACCACAGTGGTGATGCTAAGATTAAACAGCTGTCCTAACTGTGGGTTTAATTCCTCGTTGAGTTCATGATGACCTGATGTGAAGAAAGAGGGGAGCTTTGGACATCTGGGTCCAAGAAGCATGGGCTGGGTGCACCCCTAGATATGTAAGTATGCTTCACAGTGATTTGTAAGTATTCCTACTGAATATGTGCAAACCTAGTATGCATAATGTTTTGCTCCTCTTAAAACAGCTGCAGAAGAGAGGATTCACAATATGCAGTCCCATGCACGGCATCTGGCCTGGATGAGGCGTGAGTGTGGTGAGTATGGAAAAATCAAAGCAATAACCTAATGTATAATGTACTGTCAAAATAAAAAAAAAATTACAGTTTGCAGTCCTAGCAGTCAGGTATAACATACTTGGCAAATGTAACATGTTTAGTAATGCATCATTGCTGACCTGAAATGGTAAACCACGTTAAGTCAAGTAATCATGCATTATTAGGTAGTACAGCTTACAAACATCAATTGAGGTTGTGGTCTACCAAGATTAACAGTCATTGTTCTTCTATGCTCATTGTGTGAAAGATGCTGTAGGTTGCACTCAGGTAATGACGAGGGTGAATGGGCTATTACTTACAGGTCTGACACAGCTATCCACACTGTACATGCCAGACTTGAAGCAACAGTAACAAACAAATTATAAAGAGTGATGGATATGTACTGCTTCAAATACGAAGTGCTCAGTAGTCTTGTAGTCACTGCGTGTGTGTTCTAATTTGACACCAGTTAACTATACAAAGGAAATTAATAAAGACTTCAAAAAAAACTGTCTGATAAATGTAGTTTAATACCTACAGTAAGTTTCAGGCCTGTGTTCTGGCCAGTTTGTGTCATATAATGCTGTACATTCCACCCATTTGGAGAACAAGGTGTATGAGTAAGGTAGCTGATTTTATGGCCAGATATGTATGTGTATAAATGCCAGATTGCAAGGTACATTACCAATAATGTTTAAAGCAGTACCGTGCATTGAGAAGTAATCTGTTCAAATAACTATGCAGTACGGCTGTATTCAATGCATGTGTGTTCCAATCTGACACCAGTAAACTGTAAAACAGAATGAATAAAGATTGCAGAAAAAAATGTCTGATAAATGTAGTATAATACCTACAGTAAGGCTCAAGCCTGAGTTGTGGATATTTGTAGTCAACTAATGCTGTATATTCCTCCTACAACAGGAACAAGGTCTATGGGTAAGGTACCTCACGTTATGGCCAGATATCCATGTATATAAGCACCAGATTTTCAGGAGTAATATCAATAAAGTGTGAAGCAGGATTGTGCCTTGATAAATACACTTTTCCAATAAGTGTGAAGTATACCTGTATGCACTGTCATGTCTTTTCTAATCTGGCATCAGTCAAATGTTAAATGTGCACGTTTCCTTGAGTCACA
Source organism: Protopterus annectens (assembly GCF_019279795.1). Lineage (NCBI taxonomy): Eukaryota > Metazoa > Chordata > Ceratodontiformes > Protopteridae > Protopterus > Protopterus annectens. The sequence continues at coordinate 81,139,246 of NC_056750.1, forward strand.
GCTTGTGGGTTCTAATCGCTTGGGAACCAACTAAGAAATCACTGGCTGTCTAGTCTAATTAGTGTACATGAGCATACCTCTCAACTGTCACAATTTTTTGGAATGTAATGACTAATGCCACATATGTCTGGTCCTTGATTAGCAGATAAATGACAATACTTTGTATGCAATTTATTGGCAAATCCATTTACAGAACACCATGGAAGTAATGTATGGGTACACTATGTAAAACAGTTCCCTGTAGTTGTGTACCTGCATTTGTTAATGCTTGGCCCATACTGTCCTATGCTCACAGGTTGAGAGGTATGTACATGTCACATCATCTATACAAGAACTGGAGTCACTGTACACACAAGTGACACTGGACACTTGTAGAAGTATATATTATTACTCTGTGTAGTAATATCAACTGTGAGGTCACTAATTGTATGTTTTTCTCTCTCTCCCAACCCCTTATCTTTTCTAATTTATTATTATGAAATTTATTAATTTATTAATATTATTTATTATTATGGTTTGATATTAATATATTATTTTAAACTAGCTGTTATGTTGGCCTTATGGATTATGTCATACTGGTTTGCTGTTAACATACTTACAGTTGTGTTATTTATCATGTTCCTCATAATATTCCTAATATGTATTTGGATTAATCAATATTATCTTCCATTATGTTAATGCTAACATTTGCTTGTTTATTACTTACCTTATGTTTATATATAATTCACTACAGTGCCAGTTCCAGGTGAACCACCTACCTTGCCTCCACCAGCCATGGCACTGAGGCCCAGCACATTTTGGCCAAAGCCTGGTGGTGCCCCCTCTGCTACCCCTGCTCTATCTGCAGCATCAGGTAGTTCTGTCCCATTGGCTGAGGCTGGGGCCCCCTCTATGAGCAGAGGTGGAGGGTGTGATTTTGTCACCCATCAAGAACTGCCAGGTTTGATGCATAAGGAGATTTGCCAAACTGTCAGCAGATGCCTGCTCTGGGTAGAGGGCATGCTTGGCATCCTGGTGGGACAGCCTTGCCCCGGACACCAGCTTTCACCACTGCCACTACAGGGCCAGTGAAGGAGCAGTGCTGACAGTCCCATGGATGAGGACTTGAGTCACACTGCTACTGTGTGGATGCTCATGGGACTGGGATTCTACAACACCTTCCATGTCCAAGGTGTTCACCCCCATCTTGTGTCACACACCAATACTGTCTGCTGTCTTATCTGCTTATCTGTCTGCAAATGCTACCTCACCTTCCCAACTTACCTCTCCCACATCTACCTATTTCCCTTCCCCAACATTACTCTCTCACCTTAAAAAAATGGGCACCTGTCCCCCCAAAATGTATTGCCCCATACATAGCTCTCCATTTCACACATGTGTCCAAAAAATCACACTTAATTTCATCCAATTGGCTTGACAACACAGTTAGGTTGTCATCACCCCTCTCTGGGGTGACAGTTCAAGTTCAGCTAAAAAAACTGTCACAGTGCACATTTGTTGCTGATGAAGAAATGGTAAAATGTGGTTCTTCCCTACACTCATCCTGCACATCCCTACCTGCCTTTCATTATGTTTTCCCCGGTTGCACTTTTTTCACCACTGTCCTCTCTCTCCATTTTTCTTTTCTTTGAAGATGTTTTGAGTGATGTGGCACAGCATGCCACATCGCTTAGCTATGCTAAATAGCACTGCATTGATATATGCTTTTGTGAAAGTTTTATTCACATTCAAGTGTACACCTGTTACCTATTTTGAGCCCAGGGCCATCCAACCTGCAAAACAGTGACTCAACCTGCCAAGCCAAACATCTCCTAATTAACACAGGTATTTTAATGAAAACATAGTAATGCTCAAAGTTTCATCATTAAGCATGTTTAAGCAATGTTGCACATCATGCAGTGCTTCATAAACCAACTAAAAAAACAGCAAATATTACTGTAATTCATACTCTAGTAGGGAAATACATCACTATAAAGCCGTACACATAAAAATGAACATAAGTAAGGTAGCTAATAGCAGGTAACCCTGCAATTATATGTACAACATGTAGAAATACACTTGCTAAAACATTAATGTAAAAATACAATTTTAACTGGGACTCTGTTACAGAAATACAGCATTCTAAATCCATCCACATAATAATACATGTAAGCATACCTCTCAACCTCTTAGAGCAAGAAATTTGGACAAATCCATAAATAAAAGTGAGACAAAGGCCCAGCAATAGGGACAATATTTAAATATTGCTCTTTGTAAACTTAGAAAGATGTTAGACTAACAGGTATTGATTTAGTATGAATGTTCTGAAGGATATGAAGTGTGAAACTCAAATGTCTGTCATTATTTTCTGACTTTGATCTTTAATGTTTAACAATAATTTGCCAGGAAACTACAATTTTATGAAAAACAGGCAGAAAACATGAGGGCAAATTCTTCACATTCTGTAAAAGTCTGTACAGTTGAGAGGTGGGCATGTAAGTGCAGTCTGTAACAGCAGATAACTGTGAAATACCTATAACATGTAGAAATACACTTGCTATCTTAGTGATACTGTAACCCAGTCTGTAAAATGCATTGAAAACCATGTTTTTTGGTACACATTGTCCTGGGTTCAACTACAGCTGCATCTATAAATAAAAATACATGTAGGTGGACATCAGCATTATACATTGTCATGTGTATGTCTGTCTTATCACCTATTTATCCACCCAAATCTATATTCTGTATATCCGTGTTCTGTATATCTGCATCTAGGTAATAGAATACAAAGGCCTACAGTTAGGATCACTCTTAACTACTCCTATGACAACACTAGAAAGTACAGAGAATGTCAAGTCATGCATTAACCTGAATTCCCACAGGATTTTGAAGTGTGTACCAAAATTGTGGCCAGGTAATATGACACTGCAGCCCACATGACTTGGGACTTGTTGAATTGTATGACATAATGGTTAATCTACCCCCTTACATTTCTGTAGGACACACCAACCATTTTGCCTTTGATTGGTTGGCTAACATACTTACTGAAACACATGCCTTCATTTCCAGTGGAATGGGTACCCTCAATCTGGCTCTGCCTCTACAACAAGGCTGCCACAGCTCCCACTCTTACTCTTACAGCTTGTTGTCCTCCAAAGTGTTCACCCTCTCTGCCTATGCCTATTGCCTGCAGCATCAGCTTCAGCCTGTAGCACACACATCTGTATGTAAAATGTAGCTGCTACAGACGTACTCTCTGCGATGACATAATATCTTTACCCCAGTCATTTCTACCTCAGCATATCAGAAAGGGCTTGTAATCTACATGGAGGCCTTATATATTGTACAGTGGTTGCATATCTTTAGCTGATGATAGTGCTAATTAGCAGTGTTGGATGTAATTAATATGTCAGAGCCACAGATTGGTTAAGAGGCGATCACCTGCTAATGGGAAGCATGTTAAAAAGGCCAACAGCTGGCCAGGGGAACCATTGTCTATGACAGTTTCTTCACACCGTAAACTTGTTGCCATAAGCTTTATATATCTGCACATATCAACAGAGGAGTATTGTACTCCATCAGGTATGTAGCCCTTTTGTTTACAACATGATGCATATGTGTGACTATACTTAGGGGGAATGAGGATTACAGCATTAAGCCTTTCCTAGAACTGTAATGATGACATGTCATTGATCAGATTTGTTACACCTACAGAGGAGATGCACTACATCAAAGGTGGAATGTTTCTTGTTAATGTGGTGCACTGGTCTCCTGGGAATGTCCCTTTATAGTGGTTATAATACCACACTGCTATTTGTTTGGCACTGTTGTTTTGACATATTAACACAAGGGTTACCCCTAGGGCCACACTACAATGGACTCCTGTGTTAGATGTGTGATCTTACATCAGTATCTGCCAGGGCCAAACAGGAATGGCTAACTATTGTTAGTATCCTAGTTGCATCCAAACCCTTAGTATGTTTTTGCATTGTGGAATATGACGTGTAATCAAGCAGTGAATACTGACAGCCATTCTGTTATTGCTGTATCTCTACATAGTGTACTCCCATATATGTGATCCTGACATATGTTCCCATTTTGTTGTCTTTCAGGAAAAATGTATGCAAGACATCAGGGCCCTTTTTATGGATGCTGAAAATGATATCATCCTGGAAGGCATCCATCAACACCATGAACTCCTGCTGTCCAGGGGGGTGAAAAACAGGGAAGAGCGGGAGGAATTGTGGGCTGAACTTGTCCATAATGTTAATGCTGTCAGTTATTAGAGCAGAATATATGAGCAGGTGCAACACTGTGTGACTGACATGATAAATGTCACACAGAGAAGAGCAGCAGATGTGGCCAGGGATTGTGGTGACACCAGTGGAGGGCCTGCAGTAGAACAACCACTGTCAGCCACTGAGGAATTCCTGGTAAACCTAGGAACACACAACAGGTCTCAGGCATCCATTACACTATATGTCATGGATGTGGGTGCCACAGTTTCCACACCAGAGGAGTGTCCAGGTGGGCTTAGTTTGATCAGCATTGGAATACTGTAGCATTCAGTGTGTCGGCTGTGCATAGTTTTTTTGTGGGTGTCAGGTGTTTGTTTTTGGTGGGGGGGGGGTTAGCAGCAGTGTTAATGTCATGCTCAGATTTTCTCCAACATAATTAACATAGTAGCTACTGTAAATGTGAAATATAGGGAAGTATTACCCTCTTATAGTGCAACATGTGGTGATGTTGACACTACCTCTCTCTCAACTTTTCATAGGTCCATCAGGAATCAGACAAGGCCATGCTCCTGCTCCTGGTAAGCACAACACTGTTTTGTTACAGATGTAAATTCAGTGCAATGTATTCCCTAAAGTGTCATCCCAGGCCTGCTGGCTGGATTGATGTACTGATGGCATGATTTCCAACTGCATATTTTCTGAGTGCACACACTTTAGAGTCATACCTATGCCTTGTAGGTGTGACCACACTGATAGATGTGACAGTATTGTCAGGACATTACAGATTGTCATATGCATCAATTGTGCAGAATTTTAACAAATGTCAACAGAGTACCTCATTGTTGCTGATGAGATTGTTGTTTAAAGAGCTTTTATTTAAGAGTAACTTCAGATGTTTGTTGGCAAATAATGCCCTTATGTCTTACTATATGAGGTTGGGGGTTAACCAGGTCTGTAATAGTGACTGCAGAGCAAAATAGTGCAGGTATTAATGGGCTGCTTTTCCCTTTTTTATCACAGGTGACCAGGGGTGTAGGTCTCTGTCTCCCTCACATCCTGATGTCAATGTCTCTTCAGACTCTGTTGATGATGGTGGCCAAAGTGAGGCACAGGTTGGGGTTGCAGGGGCTGAATCGGTCCCAGAGGTTAAAATCTCTCTTCTGCCCTCATTTTCACTGTACACAGTCAGTATGCCTACAGATACCCAGTCCCCAGAGGCCACAGATATTGGACAATCAGAGGGTGGGGACATTGAACAGGAAAGTGTGGCAACTATGGATGCAGTCAGTGTTGATACTGGCCATAGCCAAAGATCTGGTGAGGGTCCGCACAGGTGGATTGATAGGAGTGCTCATAGGAATCCTACTGTTCTTCTATCACTTGTCACAGATGTCTCATTATGGGTCACTTGATGTATGTTTTAGATCATCATGGATGCACAGGCACATTCGTAAGGAACTCCAAATGAATGCTCAGGGTAATGGATGCAGTACAGTCTGACATTTGTGACTGCCTCCACTGCATTGCTGATACCCTGGATCAGTTCACCGATGCAGTGGAAAAATGTTGGTCTGAGACAGATTGCAGACTATCTGTCTTGGAATGCACATTGTCTGTGATTGGAACACCTGGTTGGAGTTGAGCATTGGACTTGTGGACATAGGTCAACAACTACATCTGCTGAGAGTCCATGTAGCAGTGCACAATCATGCTCCTGTAGTAGCAGTACATACAACACTCCAGAGGGGAGTGTGCTGTCCACATCAAGATGTAGTAGGTGATGGGCTTGTGGTCCTGGGCATTGCTGTGGAGGACATGGTCCCAGCAGACAGCAGTCACCTTCAGGTACTAGCACTGCTTTTGATCTTGGACATGGAGGTTCCAGTGCAACTCATGGCAGAGCCAGTTCCCATGTTTGTGGGCAGAGATGGTGAACTGTCAGCTCTACCATGCATGGTTCAAAACTGTCCAACATACACACATGCAGGGCTAGCACTGTGCTTGACTGTGTTCATGCACACACTCACATACCTCCTTCACAATCAGGTCACCTACAGACACACATGGCGCATTTCCATGGTCTACCTTGCCTGCTTCCCTTCCTGACTCACATGCATGCTTTCAACCTATTGGGTCAGCCTAGGTCTCCTGCACCCCACACAACACCCTGTGCAAGTGATGATACCTCCGTCACATCCCTGTCATCCTTGTCATCGTTGCAGGGAAATGAAGCTATGTGTCTGATGCACAGGATGATATATAAATTACTATGTATTTGTGTAATCCATTGCTGCCTTTGCCAAGCCACTTGTACTGATCATTGACAGATGCTACATGCTGACATTTGTAATGAGTAAACCACTTCATTTTGTGCACCTTGCATTGTATGATGTCGCAATGGCTGTATACTGACACAAAGAAAGGTGTCTCATGTACCTGTTTATGTTTCAATTTCAAGATTCTGTAAGAGACACCTATGGATACACATTGACAATAAACCCATAAACATCACAGCGCAAGATGGAATGCCAGCACAGAAGAAAAATGTCTTCAGCAAGGTACAGCACTGTAGGTGCATGGTTGCATAGGTTCATATGTGTATAACAGGCTAACAAGGACAATGGTATTATTCAGTGTACTCATGCATCCCTAATCTATTAAAAGGTTTGATAACCTTGATAAGTGTCAGCATGGTTTCAGGAGCTAACACATCTACAAGCTGTGGTGATGGAGATAAACCATCTACAGTTTTTCTGTGTCCATTACAGACATTTGTCCTACACCAGTTATGATTGTCTTGTTCCGCATCCCATTGTGTAACTTGCACATGATGTGCATTACAGAGGAAGTGCACGTCACATGCATGGGGAGCCTGTTACATATAGGGTGTAATGTCTGGCTTACATACCTGTTTCTTCAGCATGTCCTAGTTATACCACAGTCAAGGTGTATGTATGTAGAGCAGGTAATGTAGGTGTTAGTCCTGTCTTGGATATGCAGGGGGTACACAGTGGGATCTGACACCTTCCGGTATGGCAGCCATACACTTCCCCTCCAAAGCATGTAGGACACAGATAACACATGCATGTCTTGACACAGTCTGAGTAGGACATGTTATGTACACTATACATTGGTTTACCATGGAACTTGTGTGGCTGCTATAGTTGTAAGATATGCCTGTGTAGTGACATAGAAAAGGTGCCACAGCACTCAATGATAAGTGTGACGAGTAACAAATACAATGTAACAATGAAAGTCTGGGATTTACATGCCATACCTTTCTGTATAGCATGTACAACATTGACTCAATCAACACATGCCAAATACAGTATAACAATGACAGTCTGGGATTGACATGCCATACCTTTCTGTATAGCATGTACAACATTGACTGGATCAACACATGCCAAATACAGTATAACAATGACAGTCTGGGATTTACATGCCATACCTTTCTGTATAGCATGTACAACATTTACTGGATCCCCACATGCCAAATACAGTATAACAATGACAGTCTGGGATTTACATGCCATACCTTTCTGTATAGCATGTACAACATTGAATGGATCCCCACATGCCAAATACAGTATAACAATGACAGTCTGGGATTTACATGCCATACCTTTCTGTATAGCATGTACAACATTGACTGGATCCCCACATGCCAAATACAGTGTAACAATGACAGTCTGGGATTTACATGCCATATCTTTCTGTATAGCATATACAACATTGACTGGATCCCCACATGCCAAAATACAGTATAACAATGACAGTCTGGGATTTACATGCCATACCTTTCTGTATAGCATGTACAACATTGAATGGATCCCCACATGCCAAATACAGTATAACAATGACAGTCTGGGATTTACATGTCATACCTTTCTGTATAGCATGTGCAACATTGAATGGATCCCCACATGCTAAATACAGTATAACAATGACAGTCTGGGATTTACATGCCATACCTTTCTGTATAGCATGTACAACATTGAATGGATCCCCACATGCCAAATACAGTATAACAATGACAGTCTGGGATTTACATGCCATACCTTTCTGTATAGCATGTACAACATTGAATGGATCCCCACATGCCAAATACAGTGTAACAATGACAGTCTGGGATTTACATGCCATACCTTTCTGTTTAGCATGTACAACACTGAATGGATCCCCACATGCCAAATACAGTGCAACAATGACAGTCTGGGATTTACATGCCATACCTTTCTGTATAGCATGTACAACATTGAATGGATCCCCACATGCCAAATACAGTGTAACAATGACAGTCTGGGATTTACATGCCATACCTTTCTGTATAGCATGTACAACATTGAATGGATCCCCACATGCCAAATACAGTATAACAATGACAGTCTGGGATTTACATGCCATACCTTTCTGTATAGCATGTACAACATTGAATGGATCCCCACATGCCAAATACAGTATAACAATGACAGTCTGGGATATTCATGCCATACCTTTCTGTACAGCATGTACAATATTGAATGGATCCACACATGCCAAATACAGTGTAACAATGACAGTCTGGGATTTACATGTCATACCTTTCTGTATAGCACATACAACATTGAATGGATCCCCACATGCCAAATACAGTGTAACAAGGACAGTCTGGGATTTACATGCCATACCTTTCTGTTTAGCATGTACAACACTGAATGGATCCCCACATGCCAAATTCAGTGCAACAATGACAGTCTGGGATTTACATGCCATACCTTTCTGTATAGCATGTACAACACTGAATGGATCCCCACATGCCAAATACAGAGTAACAATGACAGTCTGGGATTTACATGCCATACCTTTCTGTATAGCATGTACAACATTGAATGGATCCCCACATGCCAAATACAGTATAACAATGACAGTCTGGGATTTACATGCCATACCTTTCTGTATAGCATGTACAACACTGAATGGATCCCCACATGCCAAATACAGTGTAACAATGACAGTCTGGGATTTACATGCCATACCTTTCTGTATAGCATGTACAACATTGAATGGATCCCCACATGCCAAATACAGTGTAACAATGGCAGTCTGGGATTTACATGCCATACCTTTCTGTATAGCATGTACAACATTGAATGGATCCCCACATGCCAAATACAGTGTAACAATGTCAGTCTGGGATTTACATGCCATACCTTTCTGTATAGCATGTACAACATTGAATGGATCCCCACATGCCAAATACAGTATAACAATGACAGTCTGGGATTTACATGCCATACCTTTCTGTATAGCATGTACAACATTGAATGGATCAACACATGCCAAATACAGTGTAACAATGACAGTCTGGGATATTCATGCCATACCTTTCTGTACAGCATGTACAATATTGAATGGATCCACACATGCCAAATACAGTAACATGCAGTCTGGGATTTACATGCCATACCTTTCTGTATAGCATGTACAACATTGAATGGATCCCCACATGCCAAATACAGTGTAACAATGACAGTCTGGGATTTACATGCCATACCTTTCTGTATAGCATGTACAACATTGAATGGATCCCCACATGCCAAATACAGTGTAACAATGACAGTCTGGGATTTACATGCCATACCTTTCTGTATAGCATGTACAACATTGAATGGATCCCCACATGCCAAATACAGTGTAACAATGACAGTCTGGGATTTACATGCCATACCTTTCTGTATAGCATGTACAACACTGAATGGATCCCACATGCCAAATACAGTATAACAATGACAGTCTGGGATTTACATGCCATACCTTTCTGTATAGCATGTACAACATTGAATGGATCCCCATGCCAAATACAGTGTAACAATGACAGTCTGGGATTTACATCATGCCATACCTTTCTGTACAGCATGTACAATCCACACATTGAATGGATCCCCACATGCCAAATACAGTATAACAATGACAGTCTGGGATTTACATGCCATACATTTCTGTATAGCATGTACACCTTTGAATGGATCCACACATGCCAAATACAGTGTAACAATGACAGTCTGGGATTTACATGTCATACCTTTCTGTATAGCATGTACAACATTGACTGGATCCCGACATGCCAAATACAGTATAACATTAACAGTGTGGGATTTACATGCCATACCTTTCTGTATAGGTTATACAATTTTGAATGGATCCCAACATCTTACCAACCATTGAAAGTCAAAGGCTATGTTGCTCACGGTTTCCATACGTCCCTGAGTAATGGCTCAACTGTCTGTGATTTGTGGACAATACTATATTTTCCAAGGGTAGATGACTTCCAAAAGGATAGCATTGTGCATTGCTTGGCATTTACTATTTGTCAGTGGCTCTGACAACAACTGAGTGTGTGTCTCAGCCCATCCTGGATAACTATTGGTTCTGTGTGGGATTCAGTGTCATCTCCTAATTTGCAAGCATCTGCAAATGTAGTCAGTCTGAGGTCACTGACAGTGGACAAAACTATACCTCTTTCTAAGTCACTGAGGTGATCATATTTATTTCATAAGGAGATACACACACAGGGAGTGATAACTTTTATTTATCTTAGCTATGTGGCTACAGTTGCCATTTTGGCCATATGTGGCTGTTTGCATTTGGATAGGCAAGCCTGTGGGAAGGAACCATGTGCCCTGACAATGCATGCATAGACACCATTATACATTACACCACCTGTTCACCTGTTGCTGTATGTTGGTGACATCCAGCCAGCACAGGGGTCTCTAGGTAAGTGCATTATGTACTGTTGATCCCTTACTTTGGATCCTTTGATCAACATTATAGATGTCTCATAGTGCAGCTTTACTCACCACTATCAGGTTATGTAGGGCAATACAGACATCCACACACGTATTTATGTATATAATAGGGATGTATATATAACTGTACCTGTGTGTGTGTGTGTGTGTGTGTGTGTGTGTGTGTGTGTGTGTGTGTGTGTGTGTGTGTGTGTGTGTGTGTGTGTGTGTGTGATAGCTATATGGTTATGTAGATATATGGAGAGAGGCAGAGATGCATGTGACATAACAGGTTATTTTGAGCAAGGAGCAACATAATTGCACAACATAACTGTGCTCTGTTTAACAAAGTGCATGAGCATGCCCAGTGGGATTTCGACTATTTATAAACTGACTCCAGCCCACACCTACCTGTACTCCAGTCTGGGATTTTGAGTGTTACAGGCAATGACATCTGTCCCTATTTCTGCGTTGCTGCACTTCACTCAAATTGTGTATGACATTCTACAGCTGTCTGATATAATTAATATGCAACAAAGGTTAATAATATTACATCACACACAGACAGACAGTCTGTAAAACACAACATAGTAATACCTCATATGCAAAAGAAGTGGATACTTCTAGATTAGAATCAACATTGCCATCACCCCTGCTAACTTCCCTAGTCCAATGAGCCACACAAGCTGCCTAATGGAGAGGTGTCAGTCAACACACAATCAACAGCATACATATGTACATTGTTATTCCTGTGTTAAGTAAGACATGCAATGTATGATCAATTTCTATGTTACTGACCTGAGACTGCATGGACTACTGATATACCACCGATGAGTTACTGTGCAGTTATATGGGAACAGTGCTGTGTTGGGGGTGGGAGAACAACACCACATGTTCCGCTGGGATATGCAGTAGTCAGAATATCATGTAACCCCACTCTGTAACATCTCCGTTGACTGATGTCCAGAATATTCCATGCATGAGGCCTAGTGAATATTAAAGGAGACATGATAGTAGACTGGTTATCTGTAGTCCCATGTGGATGTTATTTCTGTCCAAATAGCCCACTATATTTGCTTGCATAATGTAGCAGATCCATACATACAATGACGTGTCATAATAATTCTTATGAGTACTGTGTAGGTTAGAAACTTACCTTGCAAATGCAGCAGGTGACACAATTGTTGTTCAGGGCTGACTCTTTCTGATGCAAGCAGTACACAGCCAAAACATGGATAGGTATAGATTGTGTGGGTTGCCTGGCATCAATTTTAATATATCTATGTGAGTAGGAGTAAGGTGTCAGCCCCTAGGTCCCTAGGTTGTCAATAAATGTGTTATGTTTTGTCTCTTAGCCAACGCCAGGGTATATTGAGCATGCCTATGTATGTCTACAGGGACATCAGCAGGGGGTTCCTCCTCCGAGTCCTTCTGTGACTATGACTTTGGTGAACTAGGCACTTTTGTGAGGGGGTCCCTTCCCTTTGTTGATCCTGCTGCAGCTGTTTCTGCAGGATCATATTATGTAGCATAGCATATACTGTGAATATACATGCACATGTGGCAGGAGAGTACTGCAGGGCTCCACCAGATATGTTTAGGCACCAGAAGTGTGACTTCAGAAGCCCAAACACATGCTCTATGATGTTTCTAGTTTGTGCATGTGCCTCATTATGGCATTCTTCTGTGGGTGTGTGTGCATTTCTGATGGGTGCTATCATCCACGGTTTCAAGGTGTAGCCAGTATCCCCCAGTAAATGGTGATGTGGAATGTCCCCCCTAGCAAACATCTGGTACAGCTCTGATGTGCACCAAATATGGGAGTCTTAACTGCCAGGGTTGCCAACACAAACATTCAGGATAAGCCCTTGGGCATTGCACATGATCTGGCAGTTGGAGTGGTACCCCTTTTGGTTAATGTAGATTCTACCCTGCTCACTGTGTGGTGCCTTGATGTGTACATGAGTGAAATCTATGGCACCCAGTGCTTCAGGGTAGTGTGCAACACAGTAGAACAGTTGCATATTGCTGGCCCTTGCCTCAAGGGAGAGGGGAAAAGATATGTTCTCACTGGCATGTGGTAGCATAGCATCCAGGAATTGGTGGTGTATCCTGAATGCAGATGCCTGTGACACCCTCATCATGTTCCCAGCTGGTCTTTGGAAATACCTGTATGTAGTGTCCTAAGAGCTATACATACCTTTGTCTCCACTGGGATGGTTTCCTCTCTCTTAGCTCTGACTCTACGTTGAGGGTGCCAGAGCTTTGTGAGTTCTTGTAGTATGTCTCTGTCCACCCTGTAGTGCTCTACAATCTCCAGCTCCTGTAGCTCCTGGAAGGTTACCCTGGGCCTGAACACTCTTCTCCTTCTCAGTCTAGGCCTATTGTCAGCAGCAGCACTGACTTCAGCATCTAGCACATACAGATGTAGTAGACCTGCAGCAGCCCCTAGCATTATCTCAGTTAAAATTCTCAAATCTGTACTCCAATGGTCCAGAATATTGGAGGAAAATCAGAAAGTAGGGTGTATGCATACTTTATACAGATCGGCTGTAGGTGTAGAATGTGTGATTGGCTAACTATGATGCATTCCACCTGCCTACAATGTAATTAACATCATTTAATGACCCTATTTTAGTGTGTGTTGCGGAGCTACAGCATAGCTTATCAATGTGATAAATATTCATTCAATATATCTGCTGTACAGTCAGTACTGCATACGTCATCACTGTCACATGTGTACCATGGTCACATGAACCCATTAAGCAATGCACAGCACCATGCAGCACAGCTTATACAACAGTCAAAACTAATAGCTGAATACATCTGGTTTTAATGACTTGCTGCCTACGTCATCAGTGTCCCCTGGGTGGTGTTTCCACATGAACACCCTCAGCAATGCAGTGTACAGACACATGCACTGGAGTTTAAAAGAGCCTAGAAGTGACAGGACACACTCCCTTGATGTCAGCCACATTCTGTGTAAACATCAACATGGTCTAAAAACCAACACAAAGTGGATATGTGAACACAATATGACTTCAACAGATCTAGTGATTCTAAAATACTAAAATTTATGTTAAACATATATAAACACATACACAATACTACAAAATAATAAATGTGTTAATTATGTGTTACAAAATACCAGCCCTGAATTTCAACTCAGGTTTAATGCTGATATTTTCATTGAGCCCTGGATGTAAAATTGAATTTAATTTAAATTGCCATTTTGATTCTGATTCTTCCAATCAAAACCTAAAATTGTGATTGGGGTGTGCCTTAAATGTTTGCTTAAAGATTCAATTTTCTTTCTGTCTTTAACAAGAGCATATCATACAGGTTGCTAAATAAACTAGAAACACAGGAGCCTGGTACTAAAGGAACAACTAGGTCAAAATTCATTTTCATTGATTCTTAGAAATATTTGTTGTTGTTTTTGTTCTAGCAATGATTTTAAGTTGAAATCCACCTTGTATGTAAAACGAGGCTCTGGTCCCATCAACTGAAATATATCGTTTGCAATATACTCGTTGTTTTAACATTGACCAATTGTTGGAAATAATTTTCTTCACTAATTCGCTGTTTTCTCATAAAGATTATACTAGCTCCTGAAAAAATCTTCACGCACTAATAGTGGGATGTATCTTTCATTCCAAAGGGAGCAAACCTCATCCTTAATATTAATTACCAAGTTGGGGTGGTATCCCCTTTCCATGAACATTAACCTAACCTTATTAGTTTCTTCCTCCAACATACTTATATCTGAGCACATCCTCACCACCCTCACCATTTGTCCTTTGACAATGTTTTTCTTTATATAAAATGGGTGGTTACTGGAAAAATCTAAGTAATTGTTGGAAAAAGTTGGTTTTCTATACACTCTTGATGTAAAACATTTTTTAACATTGTCTTTAGAAATTGTAACATCCAAGTAATTAATTTTATCCATGTTACCTTCACCTGTAAACTTGAAGTAATCACAAAGGTTATTGATGTAATCCAAAAAAGTTTGAAAATGTGTATCGTTGTTCCACAAAATAAACAGATCATCTAAAAACCTGAGGTAAATTGACCATTCATCCTTAAAATGGGAAGTAAAGAGATATCTATTCTCCCATTCAAATAACACTAAGTTAGCAAAAATTAGGGGCGCAGCTGTTACCCATTGCCACCCCTTGGGTCTGCTTATAAAACTCCCCTTCAAAGGTAAAAAAATTATTCTTTAAAATAATGTCCATCAGTTCAGTCAAAAAGTTGATCATTTTACCCCCTAGGTTACTGTGTTTGATTAATGTGTCCTTAAAAAATTCCAAACCTATTTCATGGGGGATGGATGTAAAAAGATCCACTACATCAACAGTAGTAAAATAAATTTCTTTATTAAAATACTCATTCTTCATTTGCTTTAAAAAATCCCATGAATCCTGAAGAATATGGTCAATGGGTTTCACGGACTTTTTTACTAGTCTATCTATAAACACCCCTAAGGGGTAAGTAATACTGTTCTTCCCAGCTATAATCAAACGATAAGGGGGATCCTTTACATCCTTGTGTGTTTTGGGTATCCCAAAACAAACTGGTATCGTAGGATGTTCAATGTGTAAAAAGTTATACACCTCCTCATTAATAGTACCCTGTAATAATGCATCCTCCAAAAAATATTTGATTTTTCTGTAGCTGATATTAATTTCATTCCTGGATATAGTGTCATATTTGTTAGTATCAGTTAAAATACTGGTTATCTTATTGTTATAATCAACAGTATTTACTATAGCCATGCCCCCTCCTTTATCTGGCTTCATGAATCTAACTTCCTTGTTATTTCTCAACTCACATAATAAGGTGCTTTCAGCCTTCGTTATATTGTGTTTCTTGTAAACATGTTTACTAAGACTTCGGTAAATCTCTTGTACAGTGATTTTTTCAAAACTATGTTGGAGGAAGAACAAATTACAGGAATCAGTCTTATCAGAGGAAAGACAGCTACCGTTAAGTAACCAAAATAAAGGAGATGATATTGTGACTAGTGATGGTATCATTTTTGAGTTCAAAGGTTTTAGAATTTTCAATTATGCAGGTTTTTCATTGAGCAAGGAATTGTTTCAACTTTTGATGAAGGGGTTAAAGTTTGTGCCTACTAAAAAAGCTGACATAAGCAAAATTCTTACTGATTTTAGATTATTTGTGAGAAAATTGAACTTTAAATGTTTATTTAAAGATAAGTTATGTGAATTCAATAACTTGAAAGCCATAACCCACAAGAAAAGCTGTTGGAACCCCCCCCCCCCATACCTAGTTTACATAGTTTTGAAAAAATCACTGAACAAGAGATTTACCAAAGTCTGAGTAAACATGTTTACAAGAAACACAATATAACGAAGGCTGAAAGCACCTTATTATGTGAGTTGAGAAATAACAAGGAAGTTAGATTCATGAAGCCAGATAAAGGAGGGGGCATGGCTATAGTAAATACTGTTGATTATAACAATAAGATAACCAGTATTTTAACTGATACTAACAAATATGACACTATATCCAGGAATGAAATTAATATCAGCTACAGAAAAATCAAATATTTTTTGGAGGATGCATTATTACAGGGTACTATTAATGAGGAGGTGTATAACTTTTTACACATTGAACATCCTACGATACCAGTTTGTTTTGGGATACCCATTATAGCTGGGAAGAACAGTATTACTTACCCCTTAGGGGTGTTTATAGATAGACTAGTAAAAAAGTCAGTGAAACCCGTTGACCATATTCTTCAGGATTCATGGGATTTTTTAAAGCAAATGAAGAATGAGTATTTTAATAAAGAAAGTTATTTTACTACTGTTGATGTAGTGGATCTTTTTACATCCATCCCCCATGAAATAGGTTTGGAATTTTTTAAGGACACATTAATCAAACACAGTAACCTAGGGGGTAAAATGATCAACTTTTTCATTGAACTGATGGACATTATTTTAAAGAATAATTTTTTTACCTTTGAAGGGGAGTTTTATAAGCATACCCAAGGGGTGGCAATGGGTAACAGCTGCGCCCCAATTTTTGCTAACTTAGTGTTATTTGAATGGGAGAATAGATATCTCTTTACTTCCCATTTTAAGGATGAATGGTCAATTTACCTCAGGTTTTTAGATGATCTGTTTATTTTGTGGGACAACGATACACATGTTCAAACTTTTTTGGATTACATCAATAACCTTTGTGATTACTTCAAGTTTACGGGTGAAGGTAACACGGATAAAATTAATTACTTGGATGTTACAATTTCTAAAGACAATGTTAAAAAATGTTTTACATCAAGAGTGTATAGAAAACCAACTTTTTCCAATGATTACTTAGATTTTTCCAGTAACCACCCATTTTATATAAAGAAAAACATTGTCAAAGGACAAATGGTGAGGGTGATGAGGATGTGCTCAGATATAAGTATGTTGGAGGAAGAAACTAATAAGGTTAGGTTAATGTTCATGGAAAGGGGATACCCCCCAACTTGGTAATTAATATTAAGGATGAGGTTTGCTCCCTTTGGAATGAAAGATACATCCCACTATTAGGAACGGGTTGTGAAGAGGTAGCAATAAGTAGGGGTGTACGTAAAGATTTTTCACAGGCTATGGTAATCACTTATGGAGAAACAGCGGAATTAGTGAAGAAAATTATTTCCAACAATTGGTCAATGTTAAAATGCAATAACGATATATTTCAGTTGATGGGACCAGAGCCTCGTTTTACATACAAGGTGGATTTCAACTTAAAATCATTGCTAGAACAAAAAACAACAACAAATATTTCTAAGAAGAGGGGCACTCGTAAATGTGGATGTTGTGACCACTGTTCTTTTATCAATGAAAATGAATTTTTCAAGTTAGAGCCCTTTGACCTAGTTGTTCCCTTAGTACCAGGCTCCTGTGTTTCTACAGGGTTGGTTTATTTAGCAACCTGTATGATATGCTCTTGTTATTACGTGGGGAAGACAGAAAGAAAATTGAATCGCAGGATTTACGAACACTTGTATTGTATAAGTAAGAATGACGACAGAAATGCTTTAAGCAAACACATTAAGGCACACCCCAATCACAATTTTAGGTTTGCTATTCTGGAGATTGTGCCCAAAAATGTAAGAGGGGGTGATTGGAAGAATTCATTATTGAGGGCAGAATCAAAATGGCAATTTAAATTAAATTCAATTTTACATCCAGGGCTCAATGAAAATATCAGCATTAAACCTGAGTTGAAATTCAGGGCTGGTATTTTGTAACACATAATTAACACATTGGGTAGGCAAGGGTATTATTTTTGTAGTATTGTGTATGTGTTTATATATGTTTTAACAAAGAAAATTATTTGTATTACAGTTTCACAGTTTTAACATAAATTTTAGTATTTTTTAAAAATGACGATTAATTAATTGGCAGTCACATGATGTGTACTAGATGGATTTAAAGCCTTTGTATGTAGAATCACTAGATCTGTTGAAGTCCTAGTGACGAAAGTGCTTATCACTTCTGTTTTAGGTCTGTTATGCTTGGTTGATCGATTAAAGTCGTTTTATTATTGCACAGGTGGACTTGTTATTGGCTTTTCTGCAGCTAATTTTTTGTATTTGGTCGTTACAGCTGCTGGAGGTGTTTTTTTTTTTTTTGGTTTTGTGAACACAATATCCACTTTTTGCTATTCAATAAATCCACCTCATTTGCATACATACCCATGCTGACAGCCTGGAAACACAGTTCAGAGCTGTATGATCTTAGCAACAGCAGCAATGCACCATTGTATGGACCCAATGCAAGGTCCTGTAATACATTTCTGTCAAATATTATAAAATCCTTTTTTTTTACACTTTTTTAAAATTTTTCTATTAAGTATGTTTGCCCACTGCGGTGCGTAGTGCAAACATGCAGAGATTATTAATAAAAAATTCATTTAAGTTATTCCCTTCCTCTTTCTGACATATACAATAATAGTTTTGCTCATATGTGTGTAGTATGATATTTTCAGGGGATTTATGTCCATATTTCTGCAGTTTTATATACCCTTTTGTTTGTGTAGACTCCTGTATGTGGAAGTTTTCTGCATACACTATGGACACTGACACTGGGTCTGCACAGCTGCCTTTCTGCTTGTTGGATCACTAAAAGTGCCTCATTTACATGAGATTCGAAGGCAATCTGTATGCCATTGAATTTTCCGTGTTTCTGGGTGAGTGCATGCCACTAAGCAGCATTTACTGAATCTAAAAATGTTTGTGACCATGTACACATCACAGCACAATACCTACACAAAAATATCGTGTAGGCTTTACTAATTCCCACCCACATTTTTTGAGCGTGATGTTTGGGTATTGTAAAATGTTCACTTTATGGAGGATGTTTTTATTATTTGGGCAGGTAATGAACAACAATTTGCTGAGTTTATTATACATTTGAAAACAGCAATTTGCTGAGTTTATTATACATCTGGAAACTACACCGGATTTTTTAACCTTTCACATACTGTATTAATTGTAACACTATCAACTTTTTGGATGTGTGCAGATGGACAGGGATGTGATAGATGGGTCAAGTATATATATAAAAAACAGCTTATAGTAATTTATTTCTATATCACACCAGCTGTCACCCCATGCACCAGGAAATAGGTATTGTCGGAATTCAATTTGTTAGACCGTCTATTATCACCTCCAATGAACTATTTCAGACTGAGGTTATTAAGTTAACTGGGATTGTCGGAATTCAATTTGTTAGAACCTCTATTATCACCTCCAATGAACTATTTCAGACTGAGGTTATTAAGTTAACTGGGATTGTTGGAATTCAATTTGTTAGACCCCCTATTATCACCTCCAATGAACTATTTCAGACTGAGGTTATTAAGTTAACTGGGATTGTCGGAATTCAATTTGTTAGAACCTCTATTATCAGCTCCAATGAACTATTTCAGACTGAGGTTATTAAGTTAACTGGGATTGTCGGAATTCAATTTGTTAGAACCTCTATTATCACCTCCAATTAACTATTTCAGACTGAGGTTATTAAGTTAAATGGGGTTGTCGGAATTCAGTTTGTTAGACCCTCTATTATCACCTCCAATGAACTATTTCAGACTGAGGTTATTAAGTTAACTGGGATTGTCGGAATTCAATTTGTTAGACCCTCTATTATCACCTCCAATGAACTATTTCAGACTGAGGTTATTAAGTTAACTGGGGTTGTCGGAATTCAGTTTGTTAGAACCTCTATTATCACCTCCAATTAACTATTTAAGACTGAGGTTATTAAGTTAACTGGGATTGTCGGAATTCAATTTGTTAGAACCTCTATTATCACCTCCAATGAAGTATTTCAGACTGAGGTTATTAAGTTAACTGGGGTTGTCGGAATTCAATTTGTTAGACCCTCTATTATCACCTCCAATGAACTATTTCAGACTGAGGTTATTAAGTTAACTGGGATTGTCGGAATTCAATTTGTTAGACCCTCTATTATCACCTCCAATGAACTATTTCAGACTGAGGTTATTAAGTTAACTGGGATTGTCGGAATTCAATTTGTTAGAACCTCTATTATCACCTCCAATGAACTATTTCAGACTGAGGTTATTAAGTTAACTGGGGTTGTCGGAATTCATTTTGTTAGACCCTCTATTATCACCTCCAATGAACTGTTTCAGACTGAGGTTATTAAGTTAACTGGGGTTGTCGGAATTCAATTTGTTAGAACCTCTATTATCACCTCCAATGAACTGTTTCAGACTGAGGTTATTAAGTGAACTTGGGTGTTCCTAGAGAGGGGGTACTTACAAGAGTTACTCGAAGAGAAAAATATGAAGTAAAATGGGTGAAAGACAAACAAAATACAAGTCAATTATTAAATGTGGCCAAGTAACTATTGTCTGAATAAGGATGAATTAATAACAAATAAAGCAACACTTAACTAAAATAATGTTTTTTAATGGACTATACTACTGATAGTGCAAAAATAGCTAACATAATTTGAAACTTTTTAGTGGCTGTTGGAAGAGGCAAAACTGCCTAAACATTTGTAGGAGATGCACCTGACTGTGTATTGAAGGAAGAGCAATTTTAAGAACTTTCTTAAGAGATAAAGTAAAGCATGAAGTGGGGTGGGTCACTCTGAGCAAACACACAAATGTAGTAGGTGTACATAATGCAATTTCAGGAATACTGAGAAAAAGGCACTATCATGCCTACAATAAGAAAATGGAGAAAAGCGTGTAGATATAATTGTAATACAGCTAGTGTGGTATATCCTGTGAGGCTTTCTATATTGGTAAACCTGTTAATGCTTTAAAACAGAATATACCAGCACACTTAACTGTAATATAAGGGTGATTTAACCAATGGTCTAGCTAAGCATGCACTTCAATGTTTAGATTTTAAACATTTTTTATTCTTTCCCCTGGATTTACTATTCCTCAGTGCAGGACTAGCTTAGTCCTGCACAGAGGTGGCCATTCAGGAGAAGGATGGCAGAGCGCTATGCATAGTAATGAGGCACGCTGCCTGAGCTCCTAATCTTACACGGAGCATGTAGGAGTGCAGGGGACATGTCTGAGAGCAGAGCTCTCAGAATATACATGCCCCCGCACTGAAGAACAGCAGAAAGGCATAAAAAATGAGTGAGACTGCTCATAGGTGTCCGCATATCCCCACCATGAGTCCCCCTTGTGTACAACAGCAACAGTATGCAGAAATAACATGAACAAACCCTTTTTTTTAAATATCTGATTAAAGCTAACCATAGGTGCATGGGTGTACCCATCGCTTAGCTACGGTTAACAAGAAAGATATATGCAAATGAAGCAGCATAGCAATAGTGTAGTGGGCAGAGCATTCACCTTACGAGCAGGCATTCCCAGTTTGAGTCCCCCTGCAGCACAATCCATTTTCTATGGCAAAGCCTGTTATGACTAATATTTTTGTTGCATAACTCACTAAATAACATATATTTATGAACTGGAGTACTGCAGTAAATGCACATGTGAGGTGTTAGTGTCATAATGAATAAAGCACTAGTAAGCAGTTTTAAGCACCAATAAGCAGTAGTAAACATATTTAAGCACTAGTAAGCGAGCTTAAGCCTGTTTGCATGGGGGTAAGCAATGCGCACACAGGTTAAGCAATTCTGAAGCTAACTCTCTGTAAGCATATGTAACTGGAAGTTAGCATTGCTTACCTTCATGCCAACCCACGCAAACCCACTTACAAATGCTTAAAAGTGCCTTAATCACTCTGTATCCAGCTGCCCTTGTTCTGTCCATCAACAAAATAAACAGCCATGCAGGTCTCGAACCCAGGACCCTATATACCACAGTCACAGTAGTTAACCACCAACCATCACAGAAGTACAGAAGAATGAGGCAGCGGCAAACAAGTCTTCACCATAGTAAAACCAAACTGAACTTATGAAAGGAATCAGTATACAGACATATGTGCCTTAACCCACTACGTAACATAAATATGTGAACTGGAGTAAAGCACTAAGGCCATAAGTCAGGTGTAATTGCAATAGGGTGTTAAAGTCCCCAATAAACACAAAGACCCCATAGAGTGTATGTACACATGAATCATGGATACCAGGCATGCATATAAGGTGTAATGAATAATAACTCAATGCCAAAAAGGAATTATAATGCGAAGTCAAATGTAAGCAATGCTAAGCATTGCACAGGCCAGCTTAGGAGGTGTAAGCAATGTGTAGGCCAGCTAACTCAATGTGCCCAGTGTTATACCCCTTTAAACAATGCCAACCCTAGGTAAGCAGGTTTGACCATAGCCTAGCCTTTTCAAAACTAGCCAATCATGGAAAAGTGTAGGAAATCAGCCCTACTTAAACCCAAGAGGTGGGAATACATCTCATAACTGGTTGTAGCTTCCCCTTGCAGGCACAATGGCAGTAAGGGGAGAAGGTGTGCACTTTCAGGTGGAGGGCTGGTGCATCCAGGAGTCCAGAGTCATGGCAGGACTCCTTGTCAAGAGAGACTGCTGCAGGGCCAGTACCAGGGCTCCCAATATAAGGTGGAGACCTGGGATCATCTCACCCATAACCTCACCAGTGCCACTGGCATACCCCAAACTGGTGAGCAGGTCAGGCATCACTATGCTGACCAGAAGTGGTGTAAGGTGGACCTCTTGGAGGAGTGGATCCAAGAGGCTAGAGCGGCAGTGGATGTTCCAAGTGTGTGTAAGTATCACCCCACTATGTGTGTAATAATTGCCAGCTCAGGTATATCAAGGATAGATATGGCTAAATATTCCTCTTATGTCTGTTACAGCTGCAATGTAGCAGGCCGTGAACCAGGAGGCCCACGTCAGTTGCCTGGCAAGGTTGCGACGCGAGGCAGATCAGTAATACTCATGCATTTACTGTCATAGGAAATAAAACTAAAAGTAGTAGTAAATCAATTGCCTGTATAAAACCTGTATTGTTCAAGGCAAGTACTGCAGACACTGGAGAACATGGCAGGAAGAGTCTCATATAGTATGTATTTAAATAAAAGCATAACAGCCTGACAACAAAGGTCTAACTGCTGGACTGAATGTGTATACTCTGGTATCATATGGTAATGCAGATTTGCAATCATGTAATAGTACTGTTGTATTAAGCACTGTTACCCACACCGTGCACCATAAATTGAGTGTTTAGGAATGCCTGTATATGACTGGTGTAATCCCCAGAGGCCATTTAGCACAACTGAGAGAGACACATCGACAGAAAACAGGGAAAATGCAGACAACAAAACCATATAGCACATGCAACCGAGATGTGAACTGTTGTTTTGTTTAGCACACACAGCCATGGTTTGAATCCTGTCAGTGGTAGTAGTCTGCATGCAGAATCATACACCACAACTGTACAGATATGTCCAGAATGTCCTGTAAAGTGGCCCATATCTGTTGCCTATCAACCTGTCCCCCTGGGAAATCAGTGGGATGACCCCAGACATATAGGCAGCAAACAGGAAATACAACTAATTGACACACATCTATGAGAACAAAGCTGGCACACTAGCAACTTCCCAAAACCTTATTAGACTAAGAAGCTACATATGTCCCATTTACACCATAACGTGTCAAGCTGTGGCTAGAGTGTGTACAGTAACAGAGTGAGATGTATGTGCATAATAGTAATTTCGAATCTGGTACTGTGTGTGGGAACATTCAGGTAGTACAAACAAACATTTCTCCCACAGGTCTGCCAGATACCAACATTGTGCCCAGAAATACAAGAATGATACCCTGTACTGGTACCGTTTACATTGGTATTGTATGGCATTGCGACTGATGCAGTTGCTCTAAATAATGAGGTATTAAAAATCACTGTCGCCCACACTGTCCTACAAAATAGTACTGTCTAGGAGATCTGTATAAGAGTGTTGTGCTACAAGGTCAGAATGCAAAAGCACAGGGGGTTAATAAGACAGAAAGCAGAAGATATACAGCAATATCTATATAGCACACACAACTGTGATGGACATTGTTGTAGCAGACACAGCCATGGTCTGAATCCTGGGAGTGGATGTAGGATGCATACAGAATCATACCCCACAACTGTATAGATGAGGCCAGAATGTCCAGTATATGGGCCCATATCCACTGCCTGTCCCCCTGGTAAGTCTGTGGATGATCCCAGATGTTTAGCCAGCAAACAGAGAATACAAGTGATTGTCAAACATCTATGAGAACAAACCAGTCACTGTAGCAACCCTCGACACTGTTAGGAGAGTAATATTTCAAGTATGTCCTATCTACACTCCCATGTTGTCAAGCTGTGACCAGAGTGTGTACAGTAACAGAGTGAGATGTATGTGCATAATACTAATGTGTAATCTGGAAGTTTGTGTGGAAACAGTCAGTTAGTGCTAACAAACATTGCTCCCACAGGTACGTCAGATACAAACACTGTGCTGAGAAATAAAGACCATTATAACCTGTACTGGTACTGTCACTCTGGTGTTGTAGGGAATTGTGAGTGTTGCAGTTTCTCTGAATAATAAAGTATCACTGATCACTGTCACCCACACTGTGCTACATAATATAACTGTGTAGGAAAGCATATATATGTGTGTGTCAGGTCACTAAAGGTGGAAGAGGGCAATATTCTAGATATGTCCCGCACACCAGCATGTGGTCAACACATGGCCAGATTCTGTGCAGAAAGAGTTGGATAGCTATGTGCACAACATCAACATGAAATCTGGGAGTATGTGTAGAAACAGTTAGTT